>NW_005841936.1:1267424-1294551 GCF_000455745.1 Alligator sinensis
TAAGAAGAGTCAATACACTCTTTTTTTCAAGTAGATAATCTATTATTAATAAATTTAGTAATGGCTACAGATATCCAATTGAGATTAAGACCACTCTGAACTCTGTACAGTTATACAGTGATATCTGCTGACTAGATAAAACAGACAGAAGATGTGACGTTTGTGAGTCACCCAAAAAGTAATACAACAGGTCATTGACAGAGCCAAGAAAAATGTCATATCTCCTAACTTCTGTTTATCAGACTCCATCACCCCTCAGTCTAGGAAAAGTGCCATATTTATCTTATTTTCTAAATTCCTTAGGCTTCCCAATTAGATCTTTTAATTTAAGCTCAGAAAAAGAGAAGAATTTTAACAAGTAGATTACTCATTTTTCCTGTGGCCAGAAGCCATAAGAGATCAAAATAATAATGTGTATGGACAACAGGACAAAAGAGCAAGAAAAAATATATATGTACTCTATCCATGTAGCCACGCTAAACAGGGTTTGTAATCAGACGGCTATTTACAGCATTGATCTATGACAAATGACTGAAGCAATTCACAGGCACTCCTCTCAACAGATCAGGTTTCCAAACACTCCTTCAGGATTTGGATTATTGAAAATTTGCCCATTTTTTTCTGGTTTTGTAGCACAGACATTTCATTTTGTCAACTTTGCTATCTATATAGCACAATAGAATGAGCACCAAATATATCTATTCAAATTCATACTGCATTCAAATGCAACTCACCAGTGGGAGGGAAAAGAAACATTTAATCCAAACTGAAATCCCCTTTAGCTTGGAGGGTGCTAGTAAACTAGACATGTACTCATCATCTCATATTTATGTTAACCCTAAAGATTATTGAGAAGCCAGTTTCTTAAACTGCTGAGATTCTTCTCCAGCCATCTAATATTCTTTGTTATGGTTTCCAGCACAACTCGAGTGATTTTTAGCTGTGATCCTTGGTTATTTAGAGATTTAAAGAAGATCTCCACCTGAAAAAGATGATAGTCATTAGTGTCTGAGGTCAAATTTTGTCTGTGTTTAAACAGCTCTTAGGAAAACTTAGGCCAAATAGCAGGAATTAGAAAGGCCAAAGTTGGTGACACTGATTGCAACTCTAAGAAAACTCAGAGATATCATACACCAGGCTTTTCCAGCAATCCCCTCCCTCCTTCAGTCAAGTACCCTCAAAGAGTAAAATAACATTGAATAAAATAACTAAAGTTGAATCAGCTTTAGATAAAAGCGCCAAAAAGCCTCACTGAAGCACCCAACCTATACAGACACTGGGCGAGCCAGGTCAAACTAACATGAAGCGTCTTCTGAGCATGCACTGCACTTGGTGCAGGAGTGTGCCGAGCTTAAAGTAAAGCACTGTTTTGCAGGGGGAGGAGGGTCATGTCTGTAAGCAGCCTAAATGAATAACAGAAGTATGTCTCTTCCCATACTAACAAAAAAGGATATATATTATAAAATGCAAGATTGA
This sequence comes from Alligator sinensis, assembly GCF_000455745.1. Lineage (NCBI taxonomy): Eukaryota > Metazoa > Chordata > Crocodylia > Alligatoridae > Alligator > Alligator sinensis. The sequence goes on from NW_005841936.1 coordinate 1,268,901, forward strand.
CCTGTCAAAAATAATGCACTTACAGGGCAGTAAGAACTATCACACATAATAAACTATTTTGCAATGATTACTATCAACCTTTTTACGTTATTAAAATGATTTCCAAATCTTTAATTCTTCTTTCCTTATGAATATCTCATCACTGAAATATTGAAAGATCACTGTCCTTTGACGGCTGTTCTGGGCAGTCAGGCCTTCTTATTTGTAAACTGAAGACATAGGAATGTAGGAAGAGCACACACCAACTGCTGAAGCTTCCTTAGCCTGACGAAGGGTTTTTGAACCCGAAAGTTTGCTTAATAACTATTCTCCAACCATTTGGGTTGGTCTAATAAAAGATATCAAATTCACCCAAGGAACCTTGTCTGCCTATATTCACAATAGGTTTTAATAAAAAGTTACAAACCTCTTCTAGTTCGTCTCTGGATGAAAAGTGGGATGTAGTGCCAGAGATGATAGTTCGAATGGAGAAAGAAGCTAATTCAAACCTGTAAACAAGGAAGGGAAAATAAACAGTAATAATACAAACAACATACAATAACAGAACTACATTCTATGGTGTTTTTATTATCTTTTTTCTAATAAGTATTTTTGTTTAAATTAGAGCAACACAGTCAAATTAAAAAAAAACAACACAGCCTTACCCAGCCCACAAATAACACAGGAGACTACTAAAGCAAAAACATTTTTAAACCTAATTTGCTTTTCACTTTTTCTGTTGTTTTAAACTTTTTTCAATTCTCTGAAGAATAATAGAAACAACTTAGTTTTTCAGAATGTCTCTATTCAGTTTCTTGCGGGGATACAAAGATTGGGCGTGCTACAAACACAGAACACACGCTTCCTCTGTGGTGAAGGCAGACAGTCACCCCTTCTTCCCACGTTCTTCAGCTCCTACCACAAGTAGAATACAGGAAGACAACACCTTACATTAATTTCGATAGTTAATACTGGTTACAAGTGAATAAGAGATGTAGGTGCATAATGAAGGTGGGATTTCTTAAAATATGAACCCCATGAGCCACAAGGGCTAGATTTGAGTAGCTAAAGCAAAGTAGCCTCATCTTCAAAGAAACTGAGTTCCCACAGCTTCCTTTAACCTCAGTAGGATTTATATGAAAGCTCACCACCTCTAAAAATCAGGCCTCTTTCATTTAAGGGTCTTAATGGGGAATTAAGAGGGGAATTTTGACCATAGTTTCTATCTTGGAGGTTCATGGGTTCTTGTGCTTTCTTATGGGTACAGGTCACTTACATTAAAGGGACAGGCCATCAAAATCAAAACAGCTTAGGATGCTTTCAGCATCCAAAGCTAATTGATTAAATAATGTATCTGGATTTATGACCTTAGGACTTTGAAAGTTAGTTCTCTAGTGGTAAAAAACAGCATTTGGGGGCCTTCTGTAAACATATTGAAATGGAATATAAACATTTATTCCATTTCAACAGTAGAATAGTGATCCTTCTTTATTGTTATTTGCAAGCATTTGCCAATAATGGTGGCTGAAATAGACAAACAGATACCAACTTTTCAAGAAGCTTTTTCCAGTTTTCTCTGACAAAATTCCAGGCAAGCCTCTGTCCCTCCGGGTTCCTGCCTATAGCATGAAGAAGAATTGCCAGATTCTGAGTCTTGATAATTTCACCTTCCATGCCTAGTGTAATTAGCCTGCAGAAATGAAAACAGGCAGTTTCAGTCTGTTTCTAGTCTGCTGGTAGCAGAGACTGTTAGACCACCACTCAATACACATTTCCTTCCAACAAAAGTACTACTAATAAAAGAGGAGCAGAAGAGATAAAACAGACAACAGTTCAGTGCTTGAAATATATCAGTTTTTAAGTCTGTTTTAATTGGGTGCTGCTACAGCATTTTTCATATATTACTACTGCTTTTTAGGGAAAATTTGTCATGATTTCAATGAAGTAATTTGCATAATACATAATGTTGTCAGGGCCCACAATGACCACTTAACATGAGCCACTACTATTTTTCAAAAGATGATTCCAGAACTGTTGATGAGTGATTTTGATATAAAATTCGTAGAGTATACAGATAACTTGATTTATATTTTCTTTTGCTTTAACTACAGATCCTGCAAGCTGGACATGGAATGTGAAAATCATACTAGCGTCTTAGGGTTATTTGTCCCCAGTCAAGATTCTTGTAATCTGCAATCTACTGATGATATAAAATCCAGAACAAAATCCAACTTCTCTCTTGGAGGAGTATTGGTTCTAAAGTGCTAATGGAAACTTTTTTGAGTCACCTAATTAACAAGACCTGACTCTGAACATAAACAGGGATCAGATCTATGTGATTGTTTATCAGAATTGAACTATAAAAGTTTATAATCTCTTTGTTGCATGATTTGTAGTATTCCATAAACCTCCAATGGTCCTGTGGATTATCAACATCAGGCCAAGTTTTCTTGGAGTGAGAGCTCATTAATAAATTATTTAGGAAAATGATCAAGTAAGTAAAAATAGAATTCCACATTTGAAATGTGTTACAATGTGTTGAAATGTCAGGTCACAAAGGCCATGGACGCAGGTGTCGCGGTGGATGTAGTCTTTCTGGACTTCAGCAAGGCCTTTGACACCGTCTCTCACCCCATCCTAATTAATAAACTAGGCGACTGTGGCATAGATGCCTACACAGTCAGATGGATTGCAGATTGGCTGAAGGGTCGCACTCAGAGGGTGGTGGTGGATGGATCATACTCGACTTGGGGGGAGGTGGGTAGTGGAGTCCCCCAGGGCTCGGTCCTGGGGCCTGCGCTGTTCAATTTCTTCATCAGCGATCTTGATGTTGGGGTGGAAAGCAACCTGTTTAAATTCGCTGATGACACCAAAATTTGGTGGGAGGTGAGCACGCTAGCAGGGAGAGAGAGATTGCAGAAGGATCTGGATAGGTTACAGGGGTGGGCAAACAGGAACAGGATGTGTTTCAGTACGGACAAGTGCAGGGTGCTGCACTTGGGTAGTAGGAACCAGCAGCACACTTATACGATGGGGAACTCCCTACTTGAGAGCACGGAGGCGGAAAGGGATCTTGGTGTCATTATTGACTCCAAGATGAACATGGGCCGACAATGCGAGGTCATAGTTGGCAGGGCTAACCGGACCTTGTCGTGCATCCACAGGTGCATCTTGAGTAGAGCCAGGGAGGTGATCCTCCCCCTCTATGCGACGCTGGTCAGGCCGCAGCTGGAGTATTGTGTCCAGTTCTGTGCGCCCCATTTCAGGAGGGATGTGGACAACATGGAGAGGGTCCAGAGGAGGGCCACCCGCATGATCCGGGGACAACAGGGCAGACCCTACAGTGAGAGACTGCGGGACCTGAACCTATTCAGCCTCCACAAGAGAAGGCTGAGGGGGGACCTGGTGACCGTCTATAAACTCACTAGGGGGAACCAGAAGGGTTTGGGGGAGACGCTGTTTCCCCTAGCCCCCGCTGGCATAACAAGGAGTAATGGGCACAAGTTGATGGAGAGGAGGTACAGATTGGACATCCGAAAAAACTACTTCACAGTTAGGGCGGCTAGGAGCTGGAACCAACTTCCAAGGGAGGTGGTGCTGGCCCCTACCCTGGGGATCTTTAAGAAGAGGCTGGATACCTACCTGGCTGGACTCATTTGAGTCCCGTTTTTTGTTTAGGGTTCTTTTGTTGTTCTCCCGCCCTGGCGGGGGGTCGGGCTAGAAGATCTATTAGGTCCCTTCCGACCCTAAAACTATGAAACTATGAAACCAAGCTGCTGTTGGAGATTTTCATGCTTTCACAGCTCCTTGGAGAAGGAATGTGGTACTGTTTTGTTTTAAATAATTCAACAAAGACAATTCTTACTTTGCCAGTTTTTCATGATGCCTGCTTGTGGTCAAAGCATAGAGGATTTTGTTCTTTTCTGCATCCAAAACAGATAGACTATACTGCTTCAGTAGATAATTCCATCCTGCTCCTGTTTGTGCTCCAACTGAGTAGACTGTCTTTAAAAGATCTGTTGGAAGGCTGTGGCATTAAACAAAGGTGGGGAAAGAGAAGGCAGGTCAGATGATTTTAGACTTCTTGGTGTCTTCACAGATGTGCAATACTACAGTCTCTCACAGACATGTTCAATGTACTTATAGTATATAATGATTTTCCTTATGTTTCACATGTCAGATGCCCTGACACCACATGGTCACTTCTAGTTCTTTGCCATTTGTCTAGCATTTTGTTTTGCATGCACCAGAAATTATGGTAACAAAGTCAGAACAGTTCATATTTACTTCATGAAAACAACTGGGCCAAAATTAGTAGTGTTCCCTGACACATTGCAAAGAGTTTCCATGAAAATTGATTTAATATGGATTTTGCAAAAAGATAAGAAAATGTACAGAATTTTGAGCATTTTAAATGGCACTATGAATATTTCACACTTCTTTAGTCAAGCCTTGTTGCCACCTAGTGTCATTTTTAAAAAAGCAGAAATGTGTTTTTTACTTTGTGAATCTAGATATAACCAGAAAATAGCTAAGCTAAAAGGAATCTAGGAGCTTTAGAAGCTGAGAAGGTCAGTTCAAATACAGTGATAAAAGAATCAGCTGAGTCCCTCATGCTTGCTGCAATTTCAAGCAGCTAGAAGCCTACTCTCTACTCAAGAAGCCCCATATTATTTAATCTTCAACTTCTACCATGTCCCTAACTTGTCTTTCTTGGACCCAGTCATGAGGAGCAGACCCTTCCAATCACTGCTTGTGTGACTTTGAGTAACTAGAATAAGAACTCAGGCTAGAACTTCTTGGTTTGCTACACAGTACGTGATATCATGTGGGGGGAGGAGCAGTACACTAGTTCTTCAGCAGAGTGATGAATGATCTATAAGCATGTGAGAAGACATGCATCATTCAAGAGGGACTGGAAATGTTATGGTGCACTATTTAAAGATAGTGACTAGCAGAGTCTGGGAATTGAAAAAGGTCAATAATAACTTTGATTCCAAATACTATAGATCATGTACAAGGACCACTAGTCAGAAACTACCATAGTTACAAAATAAGGAATAATAGAAATGGATCTAGTTTGAAAAATAATCAAGGTGCAAAAAAATAAACCTCTCTGCTGTTTGAAACACTGCATCAACACTCTGGTCTTGTGGAATACTATTACAGTTCATCATATGTAACAACTGGGGCAAAATATAGAATATCCCAAAGCAAATAATGTAAATAAATGTTAAACAAGTTATTGATTCATCTATCTATGCACCCACCAGCCAGACAAAAGTCTGTTAGCCTACTAAAACAGGGAAAGGTATTTCTTTGAATTGACAAGTGTAATATTATGAGTATTTTCGTCATCAGTCATCACGGTGCAAATTAGTTATGCATTGATGCAAAGGGAGGGAAAGGAACTTCTTCTGCTGGGACTGGTAAATGTCATGTTATATTAGCCAGGCATATATTTATGTAATTCCTGGATATTAGATTTAGTTGTTACATTTATCATATTACTGATATTTTTCCTTCTAAATACTGCAGTAAATTCAAGCATAAAAAAATAATCCTGGAAAGCTACACAAAGACGGTCCCATTTGCACAACACTTAATGGGTTGAGAACTATGCTGGATGTTATATTCCATTATGTATATGGAAGACCAGTGGTGTAATTAAGGTGGAGCCAATGGGGCAACCACCCCAGGCACTGAGTTGGGGGGAGGAGGGTGTGAAAAAAATGGATGCTGCTGGCAGCTACACAATTGCAGCGGCAACTGGAAGTCCCTACCATCCCTGTGCCCCATGCACCCGCCAGGGTTCCTACACTGCTATTTGAGACTGATGTCACTACTGAGCTTGCGGGCTCCTATACATGTGCAAGGAGCCGGCTCCAATGCACTGGAAATCCAGCATGTCGGAGCGTATTGGATTAATCAAGTCTGCTAGAGTGCAGAATTAACGTGCCACAGCAGACTTAAGAGTCAAGTGTATCAACATCCCTATGCTGAAAAATGGCGGCGGGGTGCTTTGAACTAGAACTCATTTGGTGAACTTTAGTTCAAAGCACCCCACCATCATTTTTCAGAACACTGATACCCATGATGCTCAGGTGCTTTTAATTAGTGTGGGTCGCTAATTAAAGCGCACCCTCACACCTCCCAGAGTATGTGTAAAAATGCCCTTATTCTCCAAAGTGCACAAGGAGTGTAACAGGGGCCTCTAACCCTTGTTACTCAGAGAAGCAGTGCTATGAGGCTGTGGGTTCAAGCAGTAGAGAAAAAGGGCTGAATGGCCCCAGTCTGCAAACCCCAAGCAACAGAATGCCAGGCCACTGGTTAGATAATTAGCAACACCTATGCTCAGTTATGAGGAAAAAGAGTCAAGTAACTGGAAGGAGCTGGAGTCGGGGGCTGATATAAGCCTGGCTCCTGGCCTGGAGTTAATTCTGGCCCAGATCAAGGCCACACTCTGGTCTTCTGAGGGCAGCCTCCCCAATTTATACAAATTTACCAGCCAGGCATGGCAGGTGAGGCAGCAGGGCAGTACTCTGGTGAGACTAGATGAACAATGGGCTTAAGGTAGCTGGCAGGGGACACCACAGACACCTTTAGAGATGGGTCCCATTACGGGAGATTCTAGAGCTATGTCCATGTCCTTTGCTGTGGCCCAAAGAAATTGCGAAGGCTGCCATCTGTAGTGTTCTGAGAAAAATAGTGGTACAAAGGACTTTTGTCCTGGAAGAGTGTCTCCTAGCATTGGTATATTAGCCATGTGGGACTAGGCTGGACAACCACAACTGACTTTTAAACTTAATTTTTCTTGTAATGACAGTATATGCATGTGGTTCTTTCAAGCAGTGGCAAATAACTATAATATGCCCTGCACTGGAAAAGCAGGAAATCAAGCCTAGTAAGTAAATTAGTAGAAAGAAGAAAAAGAGCTGGATAGCTTTTCATATTAACAAACTTATTTTTCAATCTAATACACTGTTAGTCACACTAGAATAAAAGATTATTCATTCCTTTTTCCATTTCAGATAGCAAAAGGTTTCCTATTTAACCATCCTGTAAAAGCCTGTGGTAGAAAAGAAAACTAAACACTTGGTAAAAAAAAGCCTAAATTAAAGAAAGTATGCAAGCTATTTACTCTAAATTTCCACCAGATCCCATCCACTTGCTGAAAAGCTCATGCGCCTTCTGGATACAGGGAGAATAGCGCAGATCACAGGCGAGTTGCAGGAGATCAGAACGAAGCAGTCTGTCAGAAATAGAGCCCTCATCACTCCAGGTTTGCCTGTCAATCACCGGCTTAAAATACCGCAGGATATACTTCTGCAGAGAGAATATAGCCCAGTTAGTCCTACTGCCACATGCTACACTCCTGCTTTGTAACCATACACATGGTTACCCTAATTCTACAGTTGTAATCCATTTGTTACAACTGTATATCATAATCAGATGTCAAGCTCATCCCTGCTCTGGTGTCTTCTCTTTGAACATCTTTTGGATAAATGAGTTCTTTGTAATAAGGCCAGACAACAGTGGGCCTCTAGCTGTGACACTGTGCAAAAAATATCTATTATGTGTAGTTCTGCTTAACATGACAGCTGGCAATCATTTTCAACATGGTTACAGGTCTTTATGAGAAATTAATAGAAGTTCTTTGTCTCATTCTCATATGGCGAGGAGAGAAATGATTGAGGTGTTACCTCCAAGAAGTTTACAGTTTACATTGACCTAAGCTAGAATGTAATGTAGAGAGGGTGGGAATGAGGGCAAGGACTGGTCACGGGGAAGGAGAGCCACGAGAGTTTCCTGCTCTCATTAGCCAGAAAGCTTCAGTGCCGTTGGAATGCAAGGCCAGAGGCTACGCCAGTCACTTGGTAGCACCAGACTCTTGGCGTAACTCCATGAGTCAGAGCAGCTCTCCTTGGAGCATGCCTTAAAGAACAGGAGCAGCAGAAATCACAGTCATGGCTCATTACTGTGCGAGTTGACACCAGGCTGAATAACGCAAGCCAGAACAAAAGGAGAGTAGTGTATGGTGTTTGTAGCCTGGAAAATTTGTCATGAGGGTTTGAGGTTTTCTTTTCTTTTGTCTATTGAAAGCTAAGGAGGATACCTTCTGAACATGGAACTGGGAAGCTGCTTTGTGTGTTCCAGTTTTTCTTAGAGACAATTGCAAGTTTTCCCCCAAATTAAAATTGTACCTTAAGGTGTTCTGAGACACTGGAAATATTTCTTCTCTCCATCACATGGTAGATTGATTCCAGGTAGCCCAAGCCTTTCAGAAGTGATATGTTATTGGTTTCATGTTGGAGATACCGAGTCAGATCAAGGGCTCTGTCTAATGAGAGCCTTCCCACACTGAGGGGGAAGAAATATACACAAGCTCAACATTTTGAATGTTACATAGCTTTGTTCTTCTCCACATTTTGCCCGTCATACTATGCTCAGCACTGTAAGTCATGAGGCCTGGACTCTACTCTCAGCTCGGTTGGTAACTAAGAACTTATTGGTAAATAAGCCAATATACCCTGAAGTTAGAGCAAGTCTTTGATTGTCAGCTCAGGCACTAACTAAATAACTTAAGACTAATCACCTAAACTGAATTTGTGCTGGAGTTTTCCCAACTTTAAAATTAGGATAACTATATAACATCTTTGGAACCAAGACCATTTTCTGATTGGAACTCTATAAAAATACTGCTGTTGGTCTATCCCAGGGGAAGTTGTCAGGATCAAACACTAGATCACTTTAAGGCTAAGTACAGACATTCAGAAGGTTAAATCAGGTTCAAAATGGCCACCTGATTTAAACTTAGCTTGTCCTGGTGCCGACCTTACACTGACAGACCCAATCTCAGTGACCGGCAATCAGTCTAGACCTGTATCTGAACAGAAGTTCCATGCACACAAACCAGTCTAAAAATTGCAGATAAACCTGGATCTATGTTGTATCAGACTCATTCGATTTAGGTCGAACTGGTGCATGGAACTTCTGTCCACTTCCCCTGCACAGCCCCAGGGCTGGGAAAACCCAGCCCTGGGGCTGCTCTTTTCACTCCCTACTTTCCCCACACTGGTCTATTTTTTTGCCCCCTGGCCTCTTGCTTCCCTGCCAGCCAGCACTCTCAAGCCCCATCCCACAAGTTGCCCTAAGTGCAACCACTTTTTTTAGCATTTGCTACTACTGAAGCCAAACAAATAAGTCCTGGTGGGAGGAGGGATGCAGGTGTAGGTTCACTGGGGGAGCCCCCACCTCACCCATGGGTCATGCCTGGCCCCCACCCCACCTGCAAGTTGTGCCTGTCCCCACAACCCCTCGCAGGTTGTGCCTGACCCCCTAACCTTCATGGATTGTGCCTGCTCCCTCTACCCATCATGAGCTATGCCTGCTCTCCCACACCGCACTCATGGGTCATGCCTGCCCCCCACCCCACCTGTGGGTTGCGCCAGCTCTCCCTATCCCTTATGGGTTGCTTCTGTCCCACCCCACCCCAAACCGCAGTCACAGGTCTCACCTGCCCCCCCACCACACTCATGGGTGTTTGCCTGCCTTCCCCCCACTCATAGGTCGTGCCTGCCACCCACCCCACCCATGGGTTGTGCTTGCTCTCCCTATCCCTCACAGGTTGCTCCAGCTCTGCCCCCCCCAAACCACACTCGCAGGTCACGCTTGCCCCCTCACCACACTCATGGGTTGCGCCTGCCTTCCCCCCCAGCTATGGGTTGTGCCTGCCCCCCTGATCCCCTGGCGATCCCCTGGCAATCCCCTCCAACCTGCTGGACCCCTAAGCTCCTAGCTAGGCCCACCCCGTCCTGGTTTACCTGATATCAGGCAGCCATTTTGAATTGATTTAACCTCCCCTCACACCCCCAAATAGCTGTACTTAGCCTAAAGGGCTCTAAGATGATAGGTGACAAGCAAGCTCATTCTATTAAAATGATTTTATGCACAGATGGTACAACTGCCTGACCTAGTTTTGGGTGCTTTGTGGTTGTCTCAGTACCAAGTATCCTGTCCTTTGATTTGCTGCTTAAGCAATATCATGAATCTTCAGCTTCAATAATTTGAGCCAGATAAACTACAACAGGAGGTCAGAGCAGGGGTAAGCTCTACATATATCTAGTAGACACACTTTTATAATTTATCCATAGTTCCTTCCATTCTTCATACAATTTCATTACAGTTTATCCTTAGATTTCTTCATGGAATCAAAAGTAACAACCCATGCATCATTATGAGCTACTACCTTTCCTTATTAGTCTTGCATCATGCCAACACATATGGTGTCCCTACTGCATCTCTTTACCTAGCATTCCTAGGTAAGCAGCATCCTCGGTAAACAGCTCTGAACAAGTTTAAGTATCCTGCCAGGAGATGTCCAAAGAACAAGAGGACAAACATCTCTCTTTCAATTATAGGCATGGGAATCACCTATATTCACAGTTATGCCTGAATATCAGGACAGAACTCTGTTTTGAGCTGACAAAAGTACGGGTATTAGAGAGTGCAAGCTTAAGCCCAGATCCTAACATGAATTCTGCATGGGTGGACCCTTGCTCCTGCCCCATTATTATTGTGGGATCCAGCTTATTTCTTGAGCATGGCCACTTTTCAATATATATTTTGTGGAGAAGAGGAAGGCAGAAGAGAGATCACTGCTAAAAAGTAGACAGTGGACATGCATCTCCTATGTAGGATTTAACGTGGTGTCTTTTCTAAAAAAGCAGAAGAGGTTCAGAGAAGAATCTTGATGGGCCGAATCCTTTTATGTATGACTATATAACTCTCTTTGAGAGAGGTAGCTAGCTGTGTTAGTCTGAAGTCAGGCAGAAGGGAGGGTAGATTTGTACTTTATGGACTATTGAAATTAGAGATATATAGCATAAGCTGAGGGCTTACTTCATTAGACAGCATTTGTATACTGTACGTCTCTGACTTAGTCCATAAGGCACAAATCTATCCTGCCTTCTGCCTATAATTTGTTTTCCTGTAGCAACTAGAAATAACCATCATGTGTTCCCACTACTGTTCTAGGCACTGTAAAAATGAAGAAAAAAAGGCAATCCTTTTGTAGTTCATTTTATAGGAAAAAAATGTGAGCTAAAAACACAAACATATACTGTTTTTGCTTTAAAAAAGTAAAGTAAAATATTATGGTATAAAGCCAAACTCTTCCCCCTCCACCCTTTTCCTTCTCTTTGTCAATGGAATCTATCCACCATTAATTTGACCTGTCTTGTTCACACAACATCAGCTCCAGGGCTAAGGCTAGCCTAAGAAAGCTACGAAATGTTTACTGACTCTATTATACAGTCACTCTTACAATCAATTGTTACTAAATATTTCGCTGCTTAAGAAAATTGTCTGTTAAGCCTATATAAAAGACCTAGCATTATGATCAGAGAATGAGTTCTGTGTCATTGCCTCTTAGATCCACACCCCAAGAAAACCAGTTCAGCACTCAGTGAGGAGTTGGTTGGATGCACTTATACAAGTGAACCTCTAATTGTGCATGAAACTACCGGGAGGGGATCAGTATTTGTGTTCCCTGCTATTCAAACATGTATCTTTTTGTACATTCATATATCTACCTTGCAGGCGCAGCTTTAGCAAATACTAGGGCTGTGAGAAGCTTTGGTCGCTGATTTGATTTGGCGAAGATTTGGCCTGATTCAGTGGCTGAATCTCCGAATTCGAATCGAATCTGGAGAGCCTTTAATCTCTCCGAATCAAATCAGAACCCTCCAAAACAATTTGGAGAGATTCAGAGAGATTCAATGATTCGGACGTAGACACAGCTTTAAATGTTTTTTCTACATACCTCAAGGTACCAGGTGGCTCGTGAATGCTGAGATGCTAGGGTGGATGGAGAGTCCCACGGGAGCATGGGGGGATCCCCAGTGCACTTGGCGGTGGAGCCAGAAGTGGACCAGAAGCACTTCCAGTCCACTTCCAGGTCTGCCATGGAGCATGTGGGGACCTCCCTGCCCCATCTCAGCAACTGGTACCTTCTGGGTCTGGGGTGGCACCTGGGGTCACCTCACAGCCGATCACTGAGCTGGGGTGGTACATGGGGTACCATACTAAGTACTTTCAGTCCAATTCTGGGTCCATCACCAAGCATGTAGGGGGGCCCCCTTGTGCTCCTTTGGGATGCTCCATCTGCCCCATCATCGCAGAGTTCACGAGCCATGCCTGGTACCTCGAGATATGTAGAAAAAAAACATTTAAAGTAGCGTCAATGGCCGAATCGCTGATTCTCCGAATCAGCATCGAATCTTCAGATTCGGATTCGGCTGAATCAAATCAGGCCAGCGATCCAAATCAATTAATCGAATCACTGTCCCCCAATTCAGGCTGAATCCAAATCCAAATCAAATACAGCCTGTTTTGCACACCCCTAGCAAATACCTATAAAGAGGTGAGGGCAGTTTTTAGGTAGCTGTTTTAGGAAACTGAAAATGTAACCATGTATTTTATTTCTACATTAAAAGTAGGAAGAGATTTGTTACCTGACCAGTTCAAATGCATTGTGGATCAAGTTCACTCGGTCCTTGGGACTGAAGAGTGTGTGGTTCTGATCCAGCAATGTAATGATGTTGTCTCATCCATTCCCCTCGTAGTGAACGATATAATAGCTATTCATATCTACATTGAATTTCACCCAGGCAACACCTTCCTTGAGTTTCAATGAGTCTAAATGGGGGAGAGATTCGCTATAAGTATCTCATAAAGAAATAAAGTGTATGCTTGTAATGAAAAAATAAATAAAGGCACAGGTCTGCACCACACTCGTCAGTTGTGCAACACAGAGAAAAGAGATTTGCTGGTGGTATGACTTTATGAATAGTTTACAGGGAGAATGTTGGCATCTTGGTGGCTTACAGGATTGGTAATGGCAGACAGGTCCTTCTCTTTTTGACACTAAGTTTAGCAAAAATTGTTAGTAACTTATGGCTACCCTGTGGCCTATGTGAAACTGACTGCTTGTCTATGCCCATTTCTCAAAAAGGCCAGAAATCATATAGGCATGGTACAAGCTGACATAATGGCCCTCCAAGCAACATGCACTTTGCATGTTGTCAGGTGGAAGGCAGTATGAAAAGGTTTCTATTGCCATTATCTTTGCTATTTCAGGGCTGAAATATAGCCCTTTGCCAACACTAAATGCTCTTTTGTCCACAGGTGGAATCTGTTTCCTGGCAGTGATGATAAAAGTAACTATTTGTGCATTATTTAGAAAAAAACATCTTGGAATTGAATTCAGTTCCAAAAGTCAGTTTTAGATGTCATATTCACAGCGTAGTAGCGCCCACACACCAGCATCAATGCTCCCCTTATAAAAAATTGCATACAGGTCTGCAGTTTTTAGGAGCAGACCACAGATTCTCTCTGGCAAGATCTGCATCTTGTTTTCCTCAGCTAAATGCAGAGGCCTGGCAAAGAGGAAAGGATAGTAGCAGAAGTCTCTAAGGGTTCTGTCTAAATATGTTGTCTAAATATTGATTTCTGTGTGCTACATTTTTAACTGATCACTAACATGCAATCAATCATTTAGTTAACACAATCAATTCATTGGCAATGAGACCAATGATAATTCTTCATTACCTGTTTTAGTTTTTAATACATGTCTGTGAACAGTGTTGGAGCTGCTAGTGATGTAGGTAAGTGGGATATGCCAAAAATACCTGAAAGAAGCAAATATATATATAACACAGTAACATTATTTTCTTCAGAAAAAGGGGATTAGACTGAGTTGTTTTATCTCTGTGTAGTAATTAGTTTTATACTCATAATTCAAAACATGGATTTATCTAATCATCCTGCTGTAATGGTACAGAAACATCCACCAACACAAAAGATATGTCTTTATATTTGAAGAGACATGAACCTCTGTAGAAAATTCACTTTTATATTAAAGTTTTATTATTTTCTACATGTATATAAAGAAATATCATATTTCAGTGGAAGCACCCTATTTCATTACTAACAGATGAGGTTTCTTTTACATTGGATTTAAGTCTGTCATCCACTCTAATGAAAGACAAACCTCATTCTCTCTCCACTACCTGCTGAGAAATTGAGAATATATCTAACTGCTTCCTATTCCTGTATAGTCCTCTACAGAATTTCCCATTATAGGAATTCATATTTTCTTTTACCTCTGATCAAGCCTTACATATCTGCCAGCTGCTGATCACCAGCCCTGGCAATGGACTTCAGTGGTTCATCCTTATCAAGACAGGAAGAACACTTGTACAGACTAGCCAGTTCAGCAATTCTCATGTCACAAGCCATATCTACTACCTTTCACATACATCATATCAGTTCTTGATAAGTAAGCTTCCTGCCTAGGTTGACCTAAATTTATTTCAGAGCAATAATATGATATTGAACTCCAGTTTTGGGTACGTCTTCCTATACCACAAGTTATACATAAATAGTGTTATTACATTTAGGTAATGCAGATACCTTGACTGCAGATTAGCCCATTCAAGATCTTCTTCAATGACACCCTTCAGGAAACGCTCCTGTCGCAATTGAATGGTGTTTCCTTCACATTTTACAAGAACTAGTGGCATTCCTTTCTGATGTGTCCAAGTGTTCATCATTTCTTTGATCTCTGTAAGACTTCCATCATGACTGAACTGAAATTACCACAGACATAAACTATATTCAGTGAACCACTGGCAGTCTGGGCAACCAGAGCTGGCAATCAGAGAACCTCTGGTCGATTTTTGGCTCTAAGAGCAAGCCATGACTAAGCAGCAAGTCTGCATACTACACAGGGAAACACAACAATGTTTCTCCCCACAAACAGGATGGTTGCATCCAAGATGCTTGTGTAGCAAATAATAACAATTCTAGTAATATTTTTACATTGTGGAAGCTATACTCTAAAAATGCTAGTATAGACATTTATATGAACCAACAAAATTGAGTGTCAAAAGTCTCTCTGTTACCTTCTATACCCAAAGGACAGGGAATATTTCTGTAAACCTCCTACAGGTCTCTTTCTACTTCAAGCATAAGAAAAAAATCTTATGCTTTAAGACACAAAGGTGGGAGACAGGGAACCTGTGTTCTGTTCCTGGCTGTGCCTTCCTGTTTGATTTTGAGCACGATAATAACAACTTGCTGCAAGGCCCAACCTTCAAAAGTGAGAAGCACTTTTCCTCAGTTTTGGGTTTGCCATAGTGTGTCCAAGAACCTGGCCCACCTTTGCCAATACGTGTGTGTTTTCCAGAATAAAATGTGTCATGAAACAACATAATAAAAAAAAAAATCAACAGAATTCAATTCACTAAACAATAATCCATTGGTCAGAATGTAAAATACTGTGGGTTTTTTATGACGGAGACATCTTTTCTCCTAAAATATGGCCTATTTTTTCCTCCTGTTGTCACTGCAAGCATATCTCTAGTGAGAACAGAGGACAATCACCACTGTTCTAGATGAGATTCAGGAAGCACATTTTTTACATGCAAAGGATCTGGAGCCATTTCTCCCAAGCCTGAGTGCATCAAGTCAAGGACAAGATCAGAGATAGCCAATCGGATGAACCAGGATACAACATCCAAGCCCTGGAGCCAGCAATAGGATATCTTGATACATGACCATCTTGTCAGTTTAGTGTTTTATCTTCTAATATTCTACTTACTGCACTGCTAACGGGTCTGGAAGTAGCAAAGCAAAAACTTCCGGAAGATAAATCACCTTCAGGACAAATCTGTAAAATTAAAAGGCAGATGACTATTTTGAGAAAGTTTAATTAATGTCAGAGTAAACAACAGAGAGAGAGAGAGAGAAACAGACAGACCAATCAAAACATGTGATAAATCTGAAATTACAAAAGGCACTATTTACTGGTAACAGACGCTTAGCAGCACACCTTGAAAGTCTGTCATTTGAACATATGCAATAGCTATGTATTCATGTAGATAAATTTACTAGTGTCAGACAAAATGCATCTATAAATTAAAATGTCCCCATATTTTACATTTCTACTCTTATCACTGTTAGCATATTTGGGGGTGGGGGGGATAACATAAAACTTCTCAAATATATATAATATATACAGTAGAATCCATTTTCCCAGCACTCATATAAATGGTACATCTGCTTATCTGGGAAGAAGCCAGAATACAGATTCACTGTGATGCATTTCAGTGACAGAGACTAACAAATGGACTAATGATGCATCTAAGACTAAAACTGTAACCAAAATTTAGCCCTTAGTTGTGAAAGATTTGCTCATCTATTAAACCGGATGCTGTATGGAGCAGTTTACTGGCATAGATATATACCAGGCAGCCTTTTACTCACATTACACTGCTTTCCCTTGTCTTATGGCAGCGAAATCAATATTATGTTATCATGCATTTAACTTTTTCAATTTAATCTATTCAGCAATAAAGTAAATCTGTAAACCAGTGACACATAAGAGACAATACAATGAAAAAAATCACATGATTATGAATGTAGCTCTGAGACCAAGGGAAAAAAATTAAAGATGATGATATGATGCCTAGTTTACCATAGCATTTATTGTATTTTTCCATGCTTTTATTTATGTGCGTACATGCGCGTGCGCATGTGTGTGCATGTGCAAGTGCACGTGTGTGTATATACATGGAATTATATGTTGTATAATGCATATATAATACATAATGTATATATAACATGGAATATTATGTATATAACAAGGAATATATATCATTCCACTGCAATTATTTAATAAAACTAATAAAACCATGTCACTGAATAAACAGTGGTATGGTGTAATATAGCAATGAATCGTGATGGCAGAAGGTTAGATTTACAACAGAGACATGTTTTTAAAATGTACCAAAACTATATGCTTCAAATGTTGCCAGTGCAGTTATTTGCACACACAAATTCACACATGGAAATTGCATTTGCCAATCTGATTGGCCTTTAGGCTTTATGAGCAAATTCTGCTTTTGTGTCAGACTGGTGAACATTTTGTCCATAACTTTTTACACTGCTTACTTACATTGCCTACTGCTTTTTACATTACCTACTTCAAAACAATAAATAAAATAAAAGTAAATAAATAAAAATATAATAAAAGCATCCATCCAATATAATTAATTCCTCTGAGTCCATAAGGATTGGGACAACAAACCAGTGGTTGCAAGTGAAATACATTGTTACTATAGTACAGTTGCATAAGACTAATTTGACTGTAGTACAGTTGCATAATACTAACTTGATCCATTAACCAGCATCTACAATTCAAATATATTTTGGCCACAAATTCAGCATGTGCTTCACTTTAGGTGCATTGAAGTAAATAAGACTACTCATGGGCTTAAAGCTAAGCATATGCTCTGGGATCAGCATGGGGAAGAATACAGAGATAGATATTAACAAGGGCTCCAATTTGGCAATGAGGTCCATATGGATGACATTCAGAAACTACATGTATTCAGAGGTATAATCAATTTCAATGCCCCTGGATGAGGCAGAGTGGGGATGCCAAGTGCTGGAGAGCAGGAGTGCGGAGTATTATGGACCGAAGACAATATGCTGTAACAGTACAGTATGCCCTATGATCATTAATACACTCCTGAGTGGCTTTCAGGTGAAATCCACAGTTTTCAACTATTATATCAACATGATAAGTGTACAGCACAACATAATTCCCCCAAGTGAGGAACTCACATTTGCCAGGCTGTTCCACAAGTCATCAGTCTTTGCGTTCCTATAGCTGTACTTCTTCAAATACTGAATTACTCCTTTCTGGAAAACCTGCTCAGATAGGAAATCCTGGAGCATCTTCAAAATACAAGCTCCCTAAAATAGAAAAGTATCAGGTATTCAAAAATATAAATTTTACATTGCATGCCAAACCTTATGCATTTAGCCAGTGATTATTAAATTAGGATGTATTGCAAATATGGAATAAATAATGAAATTACTTTAGCTATATGTACTGGATGTCTTCATTAGCTAAGTGAAAATAGACATTCAAGACAATGACTCCCAGAAAGTCTTTGGCTGGTTTCCTAATGCTTTCTGAGATGAAAGAAAGCTTAGGGACCTATTCAACTCAGGAGATCAGATGACTGGTATTCTTTGGCACATTGTTGAGGTTTTAAATATTATTACTTTATAACTTTTGCCAATGTCTGACTTCAGAGCTCTCTCATGGCATTTAGCATTCTTCCCACAGTAGTAGCCAACTTCCATAATTTTGTAGCTTACTGTGGCTTCCACCGACAGAAAACTGCAAACAGCTAAGCACATTAAGAACACAAATGTTAATACCAAATAGATTTATGTAATTTGCCAAAATATTCAGTGACTACAAATTTTAGACAAAAGAATTGCTACACACAAAAATAATGAGCACTAAAATTCTTCCTTCTGCATCACTACTGAGTTACACTGACTGTGGTTAATGTTACAGCTGACTGCCCTATATTAACTAATATTAAGATATTCTACTTGAGTGATGCTTTTAATCTGAGGAGCTCAAAACACTTACGAACACTAATTAGTTGTCATCCCTTTAATGTGCATATGCTTATGGAGAATTAACTAATTTAAGTAAGTATAATAAGGGGCCAACATTCAGGAAAGAAGTCTGACACTCATTCATAGAATCAGAAGCAATTTACGCCACTTCCTGTTTTGGTTAACATAGATACCTTACTGTGATGCCATAGACAGGCTAATCAGCATTCAGGAGAATCCACAAATCACATTGTGCAAGCTAATTAGGTCTGCCACTCAGCAGTGCTGAGAGACAGAGGTAGATGAGTTGACCTAGGTACAGCACCACATGAGTACCTGGTCTGAGAGGTAGCCAGAAGGATGGAAGCAGCGGAGTCATTTTTCAGCAGTCCCAGGCAGCATCATGCTGCATGCTCTCAGGAAACAAAGCAGGGCACTGCCTGACACTGATCCCAGACCAGTTCTTCAAACTTTTATTTCAGGGAGTCATCAGGACAGTGAGACAGACCCAGTTTTTAGAACTGTCCCAGAAAGTCTGGGACAGTTGGTCACTTTAGGTATTAAAGCTGATGATTAATCGATTTAAATCAGTGGTTCTTCACATACACATTAGTATTCTGGCAACTTGTAATGGAAGTCAGATAGTCATCTGACACAGTGAGAGGTAAAAAAATTTGGTGTCTGGAGTGAATGTCTATTATACTACTCATTCAGCAAGCCCATAAGTTAATTTCTGTTGTTGTTTTAGGCCATAACAATTGACAAAGCCTTAATTTAAATATCTTACATTAAAAAATAGAGAAATACGTCATAAGCAACCTACTATGGAATGAATATTAGTTGCCATAGTATGTATCAGAAGCTGCAGCAACCAGGCAGCTGTCTGGGAGCGATCACGACACACCTGGTGCGGCTGTGCAGCCAGCCCCAATCAGGTGGGGAGGTGTGGGGGAAGGAGAGGGGAAAGCATGGCAGCTCAGGTAGGTGGCCCTGTCCCCAGCTTAGTCCCCAGCATTGTGGGTAGCATCATGCCCCAGCCCCATCATGGGGGGCAGGAAACGTGCTCCCACAGCCGCCTGCACTGCGTGTGTTTGTCTCCTGACCATGGCACCCTGGGTAGTCACCCACATCGCCCACTCCTATGGCCGGCTCTGACAGAAGGGCTCATGGAATGGAGTGCAGGGAAAGTGCACGTGCATGCATGCGCATGCACACACACGTGCACACACACATCCATATATTCAGAATCATAGTATCACAGTATTGGAAGCAGAGGTGTAATTACATGGTTTGGCACCAGGGTCAGGTGTCATATGCAAGGCAGCTTTTGGAAGCCACCATGCCATGTGATCACTATTGCACGGCCACAGCAGCAGCCATTTTTTCTGCTGGCCTGGTTGCTGCATCCTAGTTATGCCACAGCTTGGAAGGGACCTCAAGGGTCATCTAATCCAATCTCTTGCACAGAACAGGATTCACTATTCCTAAACCTCTCCAGCTCTTCTTGAAAACCTTCAGTCAAGGAAATTTCCAGTTTCCTTTGGCAACTTGTACAGAAGCTATATTTTTGCCCCGTGTTATCACTAATAATGGGAAGTCCTGGAGAGTTTGGGCCAGCAGCCCTGGAATGGAATCATAATCTGTAAATCATGCACAGGAGGCTGGACAAAAATCAGAGAGCTAATGTCTTTTCTGCCATCCTGCTGCAAGACTCATTCCCTTCAAACAGACATCCTTCAAGTTGCCTAGAACTCCAAACACTGTGAGGACAAAGGATCTTTGGCATTGTTGACTTTACATTAAATGACATGCAGTACCTTATCATAGGACACAGTATCAAACATTTCATTTATCTGAATGGGGGTTTCTGCTGGGTTGGAGATCGGACGAGAAGAATTTAATGAATCCCTTGCAATTGCACCAAAATATACATTCATAAAGTAGTCCTCCTGTGGGATGTAAGGACAATCATCACCTCTTAGAAATATATAACTAGTCAAATGACAGAAATAAATCAATAACATCTTACAACACATAATGAAGTGCAACCTCTATACTGAACATCTTAGAGCTATATTCCATTTACTCTGCACAATATTACTGAAAATCCTAACCATCTGCTTTCTTTGCAAGAAATTCTTGTAAACAATCTATAAAAGTTAGTACTTTAATGCCTAATAAAAATAGACCTCATGCAAATTTCCCCAACAAGTTAATGAAGAGAAAGGTCAAAATTCACAACCAGAACAGAATTTGGCCCCTCTCTTTATAGAGGAGTGAACAAAGAGGTATTTAGAAGAGATACAGAGAATTGGAGAATTTTTCAGATTGCATCACTGTTTACAGGAGCATTTACATGTACTAAATCATATTAAGTATTGAGTTCATAGCAGTTTCTTTATGATACACAGTACTCAGCATACCACTCCAAAATATTCTGCTTTAGCTAGAACAGCACTGGGTTCATCTACATGTGTGCTTTACTACAGAGCAGACTCACTAGCTCTGCAGTAAAGCATCACCATCTACATGTGCCATTATCAGGGCATAGTAAATTAATTCCGCCGTAAGATAGGACTATCAGGGATAGTCCTATCTTACAGCAGAGTCATTTACTGCGCACAAATACATTTGTGGATGGTGACTGGGACTGCAGCAGTTTGAGCCAGGGTGGAACAACCCCAGGCTGGCAGCAAATTCAGGGGGCCAGCCACACAGCTCTGCAGTTTTGGCACTCTTGTGCCCCAGCCAGCCCTGACGTCACTACCTGGAGCCTGGGGATGAACCCCTGATCCTGCTGTCAGCCTGGGGCTGCTCCACCCCAGCTCAAATGGCTGCGGTATACACACAGTATACAAGAGACTGTACTTTGAGCTATTATGCAATTGCCTCTATATATACTATGCAAACACACATATATCAGGACAAAAATTTTTTTAAATAAAATTAAAATAAGTTATAGAAGATGTTTGATTTTGGGGGGTATATGATTGGGTTTTTTTCCAGTTTCAAGATGGCAACCCCCCTCTCCCAAAAGGAGTACTTCTGGGGTAAGGGGAGAGACTCCAGTGGCAAAAGTCAGGGACTAGGGGCAGGTCTTCCTGTCCCAAGATGGCGACGAGGGGGTGGGGCACCCATCGGGGGTGGGGCTACCCTTGCAGCCTTCAACAGCCCACCAACACTTGTTAAGTGGCCTTCCAGCCAAAATAATTGCCCACCCCTGGATTAGAGCAAGTGAAGAGAGGGAGAAGGAAAGAAATCGAATTTAAAGGAAAATGAGATGATATTTAATGCGAAACGTACTCCCAGATTAGAAACCAGTTCTATAAATAAAGTACTTTTCTAAATTTCCTTTGCTCTCTTTGCTAATCCACTTTCAGACAAAGTTTGTTTTGCTGAATCTGTTCTGGTAGTCATATCCATACTGTTTTTAGAGGGAAAAGTATAATCATGGTAACAGTATTACTTACATACTGCAGTTCTGGGTAGGTCGCATTAAGAGAAATCAACTCCATGAACCGGGCAAAACCTTCATTTAGCCAAATGTCATTCCACCGTTCCATGGTAACCAAGTTACCAAACCACTGAAGGACAAAATCACAAGCAAACAAAACTTAAAATGAAACATGGTAGATACTGTAGTTAACTATGGAACTTGGAACTGAAGTTCGGGCATATCCACGTCCTTTGTTAAGATCTTATTCATGCACAAAAAAAATCAAACAAATACAAACAAACGAACAAACAAAAAAAAGACAAAAACACAGATATCGACATAAAAATCTAAAAAAAGCTAATTAAAAAAATCAATTCGCGGTTGAAAAAATGTATTCTGTGTACTTTAAAACAAAGGATGCAAATATTGACTTGACATGGAAGATTACATAACTTCTTCCTCCAAGAAGCATTTCCCAACTAATACTGTGACTTCTTCTAGGAGTACATAGAGGAATTTTAAACACCCACTGTTCATTTCCTGAATTGGTTCTGTGAATAAATTGAAGGCTCCAGTTTCAATGCTATATGGCTCATAATGCCTATATTCATATCTTTCTCATATTTACTACTTTTTCAAACCTACAAAAGAAGGAATTTCAACATTTACCGTTAATAGTCCAAGGGGAAAAAGTTAATTCCTTAAAGCAGAAAGTCTGAAGCTACTACAATAAAAGACAACTGAAATTATAAATATGTATGCTGACAAGGGACTAGCCTGGGACACGATTCTCTTGTTTTCTGCATTGCCAGGCAGTGGAATGCATTCTGCTTACAAATACACAAATTTCAATCTGAAATAATTCCATAAATCAGTTGAGTTATTCTGCCTTGAAACAGGTTTATGTAAATGAGTCAATACAGCACCCCAGATGCTACAGTAAAAAGGTGTCTAGTAAACAGTACTGAGTATTATTCGTCACCCTCCTCCCTTCTAAGTGATTTGTTCTCTTGATGCTAATATTAACTTTTTAAAAGCTCTTTTGATTTATACTTCAGCCTCAGCTTTTTCATTGGCATCTTACCAGGCTTGCTAGGAAAGAAGTCTATAGTTACCTGATGTGCTAATTCATGGGCTATCACTTTGGTGACCCACAGTTTGTCAGCTGCTGACGAGGTCTTGGGATTGTAGAGAAGTCTCCCTGTATGTGATGAGACCCCAGTTTTCCATAGCTCCTGACTGGAAATCAGGAACAGCAATAAGATCTAAGATTTAAAAAAAGAAGCTGTCTTATTTACTGAGTCCTCAAACTGTTTGTTAGATTGCTTGGTCTACATATTCTTTCCCAAACATTAAATGACTTGCATCAACTCCTACTTAGGAGATGAAAGGGAAAAACAATTGGAAATGGGGTGCAAATCAACCTCAGGCTCCTCCTTGGGGAGCAAAGTGAGGATGGGAACTAACAAGATTGTCCTTTTATAACCTTTTTTATTAATTAATCCAATTTATCAAATAACAGATTAACATTTAAAGATGTAGCCAGTCCCCTAAAAAGTGCTACCATAAGTTGAATAAATGTGTTCTTTTCTTCTCTTTCCTTCACTCTCTGGCAGTTCCATATGGTTCCTTTTTGTTTCCAGTGGTATTAAGCCGATGTGTTTCTTCATCTCTAGATAATAATCCACCCCCTCCTTTTCCCTAGAAATCTGTATACTGCAAATCTCATTATCTTCTACACATCTCTGTTCTTTTACATTTTAAATTTATTCTAAGTTTATTCATAAGTGTTAGCTCATAGAACTTGCACTTTTAATTGTACTGCAGGCTAAGTGTGGGTCACTGCCCAAAACTGTTCATGACCTCAGGAAGTCATCTAGTCCAACCCCCTGCTTTAAAGTAGGAACATCCCCAAATACCTGGGTCTTAAACTTAAGGATGCAGATTCCATAACGTCTCTCAGTACCCTGTTCTACTGCTTTACTACCCTCCAAGTGAGAAAATTTCTCCTAACATCTAACCTAAACTTTCCTTGCTGTAACTTGAGACCATTGCTCCTTGTTCTGTCATCTGCTACCACTGAGAACAGTCTAGCTTCATCTGCTTTGTAACCCCCCTTCAGGTAGTTGAAGGCTGCTATTAAATCCCACCTCAGTCTTCTCTTTTCCAGACTAAATAAGCCCAGTTCCCTCAGCCTCTCCTCACAAGTCATGTTCCCCAGCCACCTGAACATTTTTGTTGCCCTCTGCTGGACTCTTATCTAATTTATCCACATCCTTTCTGTAGTGGGGGACCCAAAACTGGACAGTACTCCAGATGTGGCCCCACCAGTGCCAAATAGAGAAGAAAAATCACTTCCCCCAATCTGCTGGCAACACTCTTACTAATGCAGCCCATTAGGCTGTTAGCCTCCTTCACAACAAGGGCACACTGTGGGCTCATATTCAGTTTATTATCCAAAGTAACCCCGTTGCTGGTAGGCATTGTATGGCTTTGGCCCCTTCTTGGTTGGCACCTTCCTCCCCAGCGATGTCAGGGTGAGACCGCACCTTAGGGCCACCTAGATGGTTCTGAGAGCTGCCCCTACTCGTCTGCCACGACTTTGACGTTGATAGATGGGGGAGGCAGTTCCCTGTCGGTGGTCCCAGCTGGGTTGCCGCCCTGGGTCTTTCTTCGTGGGGCTCCAAACCTCCCCTTTACCCCACCCTTACCACATCCATGGCCGGGGAGAGCCCAGCCTCCTTGGACCTTTCCCGAGGATGATCTCCTTACCTCAAGGCCTTCCCCAAGCAGGGTAGGGTGTCTGGCCTTCAATCACCACAGGGCTGGTCCTTTATCTTCAGGCCAACCCGTGGACAAACTAAACACGCCCCAGTCTGGGGTAATAATAACTCAAAAGGTCCTTCACTCCCTGTGAAGGCATAGTCATCTACTGATGAAGTACAGAGGACTTTGGCTCCCCAGACCCTTCTGCCTCCCCGGCAGGGGGAGGGGGAGGAAGACTTGACGTTGCTCCCTCCGCCCACTCTTTTCAGCGGGGGGCCCACTGATAGGGAGCTAAATCACTCCTGTTCCCACCAACAGGTGGGAGTCACTCCTTTACCACTGGGTGCCAGACCAGTTGCCACCTGCCTCTCTTTCTTCCCCTGGCTGTCTGCCATGTCTTGCCGTCTCTCACTGCCCAGCCCCACCAAGGCTCTTGGCTGCTCCCGCAGGGCTTGAACTCTGCCCGCGACTGTGAGGACCACCTTCGTCTCCCTACCATGCCTCTCTGGCCAACTCCAATTCCTTGAGCTCCGCCTCAGGGTTTTTCCTGTCAGGTAGCCCCGTCAGCTGCTGAGGCTTCTCACCCTGAGCCCCGCTCCATCGCTCCTATGTGGTTCCACACCTGTGGCTCCCTGCCGGCAGCCTGCTCCTCCCCACCAGCGTTCTGCTTCTCTCTGCTTGGCTCTGCCATCCGAGGCTGGGGAGCTGGGTGTCTCCTCAGCTGCCTTTTGAGCAGCCCATGCTGCTCCCAGGCTCTGCCCCTGAGGATTGCCGATCCACAGGCTCAGGCAGCTGCAGAGCTGCTGAGCCTGCATCGGCGTCTTCCCCCAGCTGCTGCTCGTCCCGGCCCCTGTGGTAAGTACTGGGGCTCATTGGGTGAGGTCCCGGGACATGCTAGGAGGGGGACTTTTGCCTCCCCTCCCACAAACCCTTGGGTCCTTTCCTCCAGGGCTGCTGCTTAGCCAGCCAGTCCCTGGTCTGGAA
>NW_005841936.1:1294561-1342906 GCF_000455745.1 Alligator sinensis
TCTGTCCTAAGTGCAGGACTTCGCGCTTGTCCTTATTGAACTTCATGAAGTGTCTTTTGATCCAATCCTCCAATTTGTCTAGGTCTGTCTGAATCCTAGCTCTACCCTTCAGTATAGGAAACCCTCGCTATTCGCAGGTTCAGCATTCGCGGTTTCAAATATTCACAAATGCTGAACCCGCATCTTAAGTACACTTACAGGAGAAGCGCCACTGGCACTTCTGGGTTGGTGCGATCAGTTGAGGGGGGACCCCTCCTTCCCTGGTCACTGACTGGCTGCTGGAGGGGCAAGTGCCCCCAATAATTCAGGAGGCACCAGTCGCCCATGATAATCACTTTCTTCTCCAAGTGTTCCTTGAGAACCTGCTTCATGATGTTTCCAGGGACCAAGGTAAGGATGACCCATCTGTAGTTCCCCAGATTCTCCTTCTTATCTTTATTGAAGATGAGCATTATATTTGCTGTTTTCCAATCATCTAGGACCTCTCTCGATTGCCACAAGTTTTCAAAGATAATGGCTGGCAATTCTGCAATAACATCAGCCAACTCCCTTAGCACCCTCGGGTGCATCGCATCCAGCCTCATGGACCTGTACATGTACAACTTTTCTAAATAGTCCCTAAACTGCTTTTTCACCACAATAGGCTGCTCACTCTTCCCCAAACTGTGTTGCCAGGTGCAGTAGTCTGGGAGCTGACCTTGCCTGTGACAACTGTAAACACTCCTTCATTATTTTAAATCTGTCATTCATGACGGGCAATTGGCTAGTGTGTGTGTGTGTCTACATATAATATTATATACATATATATATCACCTGGAAAAAATAAATGTATAAAAGATTAAACAGTTAAGACCATTTTTAAATGAAGATTGGTTTGTCTTGTAGAACTTACTCAATGTTTAAGATGAGCATGACAGACCTAGCTAAAAAGAGAAAAACAAATAAACAAAAACCCCTACCCAAAATGCTAAGAAATTTCCAGGAAGGAAATGAAAACCCAAGTGTTAATCAGAGAGGATATTCGGCATGAGGAAGAGCAGTTGCCAAGGATGAATGATTTATCTCTTCTCAAACCAGTACCATGCACCAGGGACTTTAATATTTATTATCTCATTTGCAGCTAGTTCCATATTTGATATGGGCATTAAAAGAGG
Source organism: Alligator sinensis (assembly GCF_000455745.1). Classification (NCBI taxonomy): domain Eukaryota; kingdom Metazoa; phylum Chordata; order Crocodylia; family Alligatoridae; genus Alligator; species Alligator sinensis. The sequence goes on from NW_005841936.1 coordinate 1,295,716, forward strand.
CTATTGAAAATGAGCTTTCCATCTGATGCTATTCCAAGTACAAAGCTACATAAAGCATGCCCTTGTTCTTAGCACTTCTGCTGCTGAAGCTCTTTGGGCTGCCTTTCTCCCTGCTGCTTTGTTTTCATTGATCTGCACGGTTGTTTTCTGAGACGTGGACGGGATAAGACCCCTTCTAAGACTTGTTGGGCTGTAATTCCTGGTTCCTGTGCTCATGGAAATTTAATTCTAGTGTCAGTCTACTACTTCTCTTCAATGTTTTTCCCTTTAAAAATCCAATCTTGATTTAAATATTGCTTTATCAGAGAGTCAACAGAGTGTTTTTAAATATGATGGAGCAAGTGCTGGGTGATAGGCTGCAAAACACCATCTATCACACTAGGTTTTAGATTAATTGAAATGCAGTGTCCTGGGGACTTACTTTCAACCTGGAATGTAAGATCAATCAAAGAAAAGAAAGTGACACTAGAAAATCCTTCCTACAATTTTACACTGAGCTCAGTATGTACTGGAACAGGATTTAGGCAGTGTAGTCAATATTCATATTGGGCCAATATTCATACAGTGCAAACCAGAGAAATACAGTGTATACAGTCAATAAATCTGCAAACTGTTAGTCATATGAGTAAGCATTTGCAGTACTGGCTGCATCATTAAGTACTTAGCAAGTTTCAATACTTAGATTTAAGGAGTTTCCTTTAACTGTAGGCACAACAGGAGGATTTTTCAAAGGCAGTACACATTTGATTAGCCAAACTTTGTTTATCAGCAACTTCCTGTTAACAGAGAAAGAGGCCCATACGCTATACATTATAAATTACTTCAAAAATTCCCTCAATCAGCTGAACATATCTGTCTTTCTTGACATTCAGATTATAAAGATTATGTTGCAGTGGAATCTCAAGTTCTCCAATTTTTTCCATTTGTTCCGTTATTTCAAGAGAACAACTTTCCATTTCAGTATTCTGCAAGCGATTTCTACATTGACTATTCTTACATAGTTAAGCTACATAGTTAATTAAAGTCTTAGGGCTTATCTGTGGTACAGATCAAAGAAATAATTTATGCCCTTATAAGGTAAAACATTTTGATTTCAGACAAACTATGCAGATGCCTAAAAGCACTTTACTGCAACACAATTTTTCATATGACATATTGGCTTTTTCTTAATTGGAATAACATTTTGTGTTGTTCACTTAGTTTTGCGGGGGAAAGGGAAAGAAGTGAAACAGAAATCTTCTTGACTGAAAGAACTTTATATAAACTGTGCTGATTTAGATATTTGACTTACCGAGTTTTGGTAAAGGAAAGCTAATATCAAAATGCTTCTCATAAAATTCCAGTAGTTTCACTGCTGCATCTAAGGCATAACGGATCTGGTCCCATTTGTCCGGTGATGCATAAACAGAAACCTATAAAATGAGTGATTTTAGCAATGTACTTCATGCTACAGCTCAATCATTAGGATCAAAAAAAGGATCTTATGTGGCCAAACTGAGCATGAACTCACCTTGATCCCTGATGAAGTTGTGGCCTCCGAATACTTAAAGTCACAAACGACATATGCCACGAGGTAATTGCTCATTTTCACAGTCACATCAAAATGATCTTCCAAAAGGCCTCCTCCAAGTTCAGTTGTTTTAGTCTGAAGTTTTTGGAGGAAAAAAAAGGTATGTTCTTATATTTACAAACGTTAACAATTCCCACGAACTAACAGACTGATACCATGAATAATTTGTTTAGCAGATGGGTGTCAAACTTGCATTTAGTCCCGGGCAGATCCGGATGCTGGAAGCTCCTCACAGGCTGGACCCAGCCCCCAGCAAGCGCTGCAGCAGTGGTGACCACCATCGCAGCAGTGGAGCAAGTGGTTGTGGGACAGACAGCCACTTGCCAGGGTGGGGTGTGCAAGCAGCCACAGGCCAAGTGGTTGCAGAGTGAGCAGGGCTGTGTTGCACAGCTCTTGCTTGTCCTCCTTCTGACAAGGGTCATGCCCACCACATCCAGCTGTATGTTTGACACCCCTGGTTTAGCAGATTTGACTTCAGTTGAAGTCAAACTAAGAGTCTGGGAAATTACAGTAGGAATACTTATTTGTATGTTACTGCCATGCCCAATACACTACACGCCCTTCATACAAACAAGCTGGCATAGTCCCTACCCTGAACAGATCTTGATGCTGTAACAACCTAAGGGGAGCAATGTCCCAGAGCTTGTCAACTTTTTACATTTTAAAATCAAACAGCTTAAGACACCAAGATCCCTGAGGGGTCTAAGGAGCAGTAATCTTGCCAGGCTGGACAACAATGACAAGACTAGCTGCTATAGATATTAGGGAAGCCTGTGGCTTAACTTAAAAGACAGAGACCTACAGGAAATAGGAGTCTACTGTGGTAAAGAGCCGTAAAGCCCAGGCAGGCTATACAAATGGTGCTGGAAGGAACAAGTAAGCCTGGTTTTTTTTTTTGAGGACTAAAAGTTTTAAGTTCAACTGTTTGTGTTACCTACCTAGATCCTTTAAAGGGGTGTGTTGATTAAAAAAAAGAGAAAAAAGAAAACAATTGTAGGGCTTTGGTTGACTTGAGAGAAAAGGTAAAATAAGGCAGCAAAACTGGTGTACCAGCTGCCTGGATACACTGCTGCTACACTTACACAATTGCTTAACTTTATACCTGTGGTTATTTCCATTGATATCACAGAAACATAGAATCGGAAAAAAGTAGGGCTGACAGGGACCTCCAGAGGCCATCTAGTCCAACCCCTTGCCTGAGGCAGGATCATCCCTATCCAAACCATCCTATACAATCCATGATCTAAGCTTGACATAAGTCTATTGTCAACCCTGACACAACACAGACCTAACACCATAACCCATCACAGATAAAGCAGGGGCGCCATAGCAGCCAATGTCCTGCTTCTATGAAATGTTGTCATTATATGTTCAAGAGATCCTGCTATGCCCCCTGCTGCAGAGGTCATATATATGCTTAAACAAACATAAAAATTAGCAGGATCAGGTTAAAAAAATTACTCTGACATGGAATGCATTATCTCAGTTGTACATACAGTTGTTCTAAAATTACACATCCCCTAGTTTTTTGACAAAATCAAACCTTGGGCATGTTGGACAATGCAATGTGCTGTTTTTCTCTCCTTATCTTGATGGAAAAGTTGGCTTTGAAAGATGGTTCATCAAAGCATGGAAAAGCCATTCATGCTGAGGTAGGTTCAAAATGTGTAGTCGCAATTATTCTGTAAAGAAAAAAAATTCCAGGTTAAATATGAAACCAAGAATAATGTCATTAAATGTTGTGTCACACACTGTGGGAGGATTAAGCTTGATAGAGTAGTTTTTACAATAATAGATTTCTAATCAGAACTGTTATACTTCTTTATTGGTTAAAACACAGTGCAAATACCAGTAAAATTATAGGTTTTCTTCACTGTTTTGAAATCTTCCATACTTTGTGCCAGCACTGGTACTAGTGCTAAAACAGAATTACTGGATCATGTTTGATCTCATTACCACCAGTTATACATTTACATTCAAGAGAGATTTCTGCTTATCAGATTTGTAATGTCTAAATTAACACAATCTGTTGAGGGAAGTTATGACATAAAAGTAAACAGCATGTCACCCATAAGATAAAGCTAGTTCTGGCATCCATAGAAACCTTGTACCCTCAAAACATTTGTTAAAATAATTCATGCTTTGCTGAAAAGAGATAGACCTTTGCTAAGGGAGTTCTTTAGACAAGGTCTCTGAACCAAGCAGGTCCTGCCCACTACCCAATTAAAAAAGTTAGATCAGATCCTTCTTCTCACACCTTTTATCTTTGAGAACTGCTTTCATTAGCTCTTGAATCAGACACTGAATTTTACTTCCAAATTTCCCCCCTAAGGACAGAATCTTATTTCAGTTTGTACACCTAAGTGGTACTTACCCGCCACATCTGTGGCTTTTTTGCAACTTGTGCACAATTTGTGCACACCCTGCAGTATGGGTGCATAAGCATACATGTATATATTGAACATGCACCATGGGCTACACACTGACTGGGCAGGTCTGAGACTATATACACATATACCTGCATATATGTCCCAGAAAGAAACCCTCTTATGTTTGATCTCCAGCAGCTGAGTGGTTAAGGCACTTGTCCAGGAAGCAAATAGGGTAACCATATTGGGTCTCAAATTTCAGGACAACCTGAAAAGTGTGTGTGTTGGTTTCGGGACTAGGGGAATTACCTAAATGCTTCCCTTTCAAAAGTCCTCTGGCACCCTGCAGTACTCTGCTCTGCTCTCCAACATGCTTAGCTATCTCCAAGCTCTGCTCTCAGCTAAGTTCATCAGAGAGTGGAAGGAGTTACGCTGCGGGATATTGCGGGGCTAGCACCCCCTTATCATAGCTCTTGGCTTAAGAGCACTGCCACCACTGAATTCCCATTGAAAATGGGAATGCAGTGTGTTCATTTGACCAAACCAATGGGATGCCTAGGAGAGGTGTTTAAAATGGGACTGTCCTGACAAAAATAGGATACATATTCACCCTAGAAGCAGAAGACACAGGCCTGGCTCCCCTCACCCACATCTCTCAGACTTCCCTTGCAGTTAATAAACCCAATGGATAAAGATGAAGTGTAGTGGGGAAGTTTCAGGCTAGAATGGGCCTACTGCTTTCCAGAAGGGGCAGGTGATTAGAGCACTGCACTGGAAAGTCAGAAAGAGGCAGGTTCAAAATCCATCTGGTAAGGAAGTTGTGCCCAGACCCTGGGTCTCCCACACAGAGGCATAATAGGGCAACTGGGCACTTGGGGAAGCACCAACATGTGACAACAGAGATAACTTCTGTCAATCATATAGCTATAGCAGCAGCTGTGATTTTTCCATCCTGTCTGTCCCTCCCCCCCCGCACCTCTCTGCCATTCAAATCTGCGCTCAGGGCTGCTGCCTCACTTGGCCCTTCTTAGTTACATTACTGCTCTCACTAGCTGGTTAAGTGGTCCAACTACCCGCTACTGGAACTAAAGCATAGTTCCAGTCCCTGCCTCCTCCTCTGGTGTCTGTCACCCATTAATCATATCTAGCTACGAGCTCATGACTTACATGTCCATAATGATAATGCATTCAGAGCCACATACTGGCCTGGCCAGTGCATAGATTCTGCACGTGCTCAATGTTTATTTATTTATTAGATTTATATGCCGCCCTGTCCAAAGTCAGCTCAGGGTAGTTTACAAGAAAACGTACAGGTATGAAATAAAAACAGACTCCCCAAATAACACTCCAAAATCTTAGAAAACCCATCTCAAACCACTCCCGCTTCCTTGTCTTGCACCCAGGAGACCCTGCCCCAGCCCATCCCAGCCATGCTTCCCAACCTTCCCAAACCTTCAGTGACATCCTCACACTTCCATGTTTACACTGCAGGGGTAACAGAATTGTAAACTGTGCATAAGGCTGCACACAGACATCACATCCCAGGAGAAACTATTTTATCCCAGGACAAAGTAAAATTATACAGTCATCCATATCCATTGCTCTGAGATCAATCCTAAAAAGTTTCTCAGATAAGAGGTAGTAACAGTTTACCCCAAGATATTTCAAAGTACATCTGCACACTTACCCCAAGATTGCATCACTGAATCAATAGCAGAAAAGTGGCACTGCATTCAGCTGCTCACTAAACTCTGATTAGAAGGGCGATGTGTGTACATGCCAATCCCAGGATATTTTTGTTCCAGGACACAGGCACAACTTATCCAAGGCTAAGTGCAATGTCTGTTCTTAACCTAAGTGGCCAAAAGGCCACATGTGGGTTCGGTAAGTTCCAAAAAGGTACAAGAATTCTGCCTCCAGTGTTCAGAAATAAAGAAACATTTTAAGGAAAAAATATTTTTGTCCTGTTTTCTAAGTCTAGTGTAGTCATATTTCCAGTTCTTTCTCACAACTATGAATTTTAGCAGCTAACTATTTTTTAATGAAAGCCGAGATTCCCACAATCACATCATTCCAAGGGCGATGGCTTTAAATATTACAAGGCTTGTGGAAAAAGCATGAAAACTGACAACACTGCAAATTTCTCTTTACATATCACAGCCTGAGTCTCACTTTCTTCTTTTTTTCAGAAGGCTACACTGTCCCCAAACTACTAAATTAGTCACAAAGGTTTTGATTGATCTTATTTTCCATACACAGACAAACGTGATTTAAGTTTCCCCACTCATATTGATGGGAATTTTACTTTCATAAGAAATATTGCCATAATTCTCTAAAGACTTTTTCATGCGCACATATAGTTTTAGCATGGTAACAGTACCGTATACTGGGGAGTCTTCTGCTTTAAATGAATGTGCACATGCCTGTCTGAAGTACTGGAACCTAAGAAATCAAAGTATTCATTGTTTTATGTCTCAGTCATACATCATTATCATTCTATAAACACACCTAATATTACGTACTGCATTTGATAAGCAAGATGATCTGAAATTTCAGGCTACGTACTCTGAACTGATGCTGCAAAGTAGAATTGAACAATTGTGAGTGATTCTTCATGGACATTCTGAGGAGTCTAAATAGTATTTCACTTTAGGCAACATCCATTCAAACCAAGCATTTATTATATAAATTGTTTTGGAAAGTTCACTTGTGGCCAGCAATGCAGATTCATTTAATCACAAGCATCATTTGTTTCATGGCAAAATCATTCATTTCAAGTAAAAAGCAAAAGTCCAAAGGAACCTAGTGAACAATCCTTCAGCTACGGCTTGTTCACAAAAAAAATTAGAATAGCAAACAATTATATTAAAGCAAGGGCACTTTATGAATAAGAAAAGGCTAAATTCAAACAATAATTTATTCCTTCTTAGTTCTTAGTGAGACCTACTGCTAACTGAATAACATTATGGCCTGTGTAATTATTAATTGCTATTATTTTAATTTGATAAGCATTGACAACTTTGTGCTGTACAAGACACAAAGATAAAGACATTCCCTATTTCAGACAGCTTGCAAACTGAATGGTGCATATATCACTGTTAATGTTAACTGTATGTTTTCCTGAGCTTTTCTCTGTATAAAAATAAAATGCTCAGCCACTTTACAGCTCCCTGGGCTTAATTTGGAATTTTGTATCTTAATTAAGAAGGGAATGCATTTGCAGGGCCATGCCGGGACTTTCTATGCCTGATTCCCCTCTCACATAAAGAAGAAAGTGCCTTGAAGTCCATGATGTCCCATTAGTGTAAAATCAATATGAGAAAAGAAATAACATCATGGAAGTTTTATGGGGTACAAGTCCTTAGGTCAGGGTTGAGGCCTAGCTGGATCTTTTGACCAATATCAGAGTGCTGCAGAGTCATGTTCTGTTCTGGGTAGTTAGAAGCACAATAGTTACATCACAAATGACTGTAAACTAGGGAGTAAGGATTGTTCTCTCTGACCAACTGGAAATCCTCTGCCTGAATAGGAAGCATGATGGACAGTATATTAGCTGCAGAGCTTTTATGTTATGAAGTCTTATAACACAGAGGTACCCATACATTTTTAAATATACTTTTACCTTGTTTCCCCACCATGAGTTTTGTACCAACTCTTGTAAAACCCATCAAAGCCATCTGCCAACTTTCCATGAAACTCAATCGTAACCAGGTAGACTTGGCCAACACCTAATTCTTCAGGAGACTGCAGGGCAATTTGTTCATGTGCAGGATGTTCTAAAACTTGAAGTTTCTTTCCTGGTGTACTGGACCACATGTCATCTTTGGACAGAAGAACAGAGCTGGTGATTTCAAGATCTTTGCTGTGCAAGATGATAAAGCTAGTGTTTGTTCTGACAAAAATCTCTATTGTCTCCTGCCCAGTAAAATGTAAAGAGGAAAGATCAGGGTGAATACAGAGGTCATAGTGGAGTGGAACAATCACACGTGGAAGCTTCAGACTGGTCCAAGGAAATGGCTTCTTATTGGTAGGAAAAGTCTCATTGTCTTTGTTTGCTTCATTTGTACATGCATAATTTCCCGGAGAATAAATATATAATATCTGCAGTAATACTAACAATGAATATCTTCTGCAGAGACAAGCCATTGTAAAGGCATAGAAAAATCTATTCTCTCTCAAAAAAAAAAGATAAACATGGTTTTCTTCAGGCTAGAAACTTCCACTTTCTAAAAACATTATTTGCTTTGAATGCTTCATGGCAATAATGAAGTCTTCTGATAAATGAATACTCATCTGGAGGAAAATAAAACAGAGAACTTTAAGAAAAGCCAAGGCACTTCTTGCTATATCTTTCATTAATTGTTACAAAGTTTCCTGCATATCAATACAAAAAGGTGGCTCTGTTTATGTTTATCCAAATGTTCAAAAATGACAAGAGATGCTTGAAGCTTTAGATTTCTCTAGCAGACACTTGAAAAATGTGATAAGGCCCAATCCTTGCATAGATTGTTGCATGTGCTCGATGTTACACATGTGCTTAGAGATATTGCTGAAATAGGTTTTGCTGAACTAAATTACTGTAACATATCAAAATCAACATAATAGTCACAATATATAATCATATTAAATAATGATTCAGCATGAAATATAAAATAAATTCTCCACTTTCTTCTGATAAGTACTTCATTAGCAACTGTCCTAAAAATGTTAAGGTCAACAGACCTTGAAGAAAAAATTTGCTTATGAGATGACACTGTTTGTAGGGAACGAGAGGAAGACTTACAACTCTCATGCTTATTTTGTGTTCTAGAAAAACACAAGAGTCATGGAATAAGGTGCTCACAATAATCTGCAGGTTTTTATTAGTTATATAAATTTAGCAGTGATATTCCAGACAGCTTGTCCAGAATGCCTCAGCTAAAATGGCCTTTATCACCTGCCAATGAGATTACATCAGTCCCCTTACTGAATCCCTCTCTTGCTCATAATATCAAATTCAAACTCCTCTGGGGTACAAGGGTGAGAATACAGCCAATTTTCTCATCGAAGGTTCTCTACTCGCTGAATCCAGGTATAAGAGCTTCGCTTAACAGTTAGAAAGTCTGTAAAAAAACAATATTATTCCATCTTAAAGAAGAGTGTAAAAATATAATTAATGATCTATCTTGTCTCACACATTTTGCTCAATACAATCTGCATATTCATTCAATTTAATTTGAATATTTTTGTATTAAGCCTTGAAAATGGAATATTCTTATGTACTGATACTTCACTCACAACACGGCTTAAAAGATGGCTTACAACAACTGTAAAGAAAGGAATCGAGAGCAAAAAAAAGTGAGAGAGTTTCAATTACCGAATGTCTTCCCCAAGCCTCCCTCCTTCAACTCAGCTTCTCCACCCACCCCCGCTTATTTCTACAATTGAGCTGTCTTACATGACTTCTTTAGGCATGTTCTTGTTTGATCATGATGCTTTCCTTGCAAAAAAAAAAAGTATTTTCGTTTTTTAAAAGCAAATGCATGGAAGCTGCTGTACTTCACAGCCTGTACGTTGCAGCTTCTGCAGCCTTGAATTAGGCTTTTAGTTTCACTTTTGTTTTCCCTTAAAGGGGATTTCCAAGGTTTGTTCAAGGAGTACAGCCGATGAATAATCATTTATCACTTTAAATCAAAACAAGCTCTGTGTTCCTCTGTGTGGTTTCATAGCACAGAATCCTTCACAATGATCAATAGTGCCGCAATAATTTGAATGGCACAGAAAAATTATAATATTAGGGTAAGTCAACAGTGACAGCAGCTATGGTGACAGCAGCTATAGATCACAGGCTTACAATTGGAAAAAAAAAATCAAAACCAGTTTTCAGTAATAACTGATTTCACCAATTAATTTCCAAGGACTTTTCCAGCCTTAGGGGAAAACAAATCCAGATAATAGAAACCATTTGGTTTGAGAAACTGGTTTTGACATGTCCTGCACAAGTATTTTTCTTTTTGTCTATTAACAAATTTTATTGTCTGCAGGAGCTTTTATTTCAAGAATTATGCACCTCATCATATTGACTTGAAAATAAAGAACCTCTTTCCAACTGTAATTCTGCAACCAAAATTTACTCCTATGTAGTTCATAGACCAGCAGCTACAAGGCAAATGAAACCCATCAGACCAAATTTCTTTCTTTTTTATTTATTGAATGACAACCATGTGCTTAACTTTATAGAAGATAAAAAGAAAAGACATCATCCTTGCCTTAAAGATTTATAGTCTTAATGCAGACTCCTGACAGTTACTGCATGCTACAAAATAACTGAAAAGAAAAATACTATTTTTCAGCAAACACTTTGTGCTCAGTACCTGCACTTCTGCACAGCTCAGAGAAATGCACAGTACTTGGTGTGTAAGCAAAGCTTTATGGCTGCATTGTACTGGGTGTTTTAAGCAAGGGAAAATGTGTGAGACCTGGCATGAGATAAGACTTGACCCGTGTGTAATGGTTTAAGTTCACTGTAGAGAATATACAAATGATTTGCATAGTGGGATTTTTTTTCAGTTATCCTGCTGTCAGCCAGGAGTAGTGGCTCTGTGAGCATGTGTATAAGAGCTGCACATAGACTTAAGTTGTACAGACAGGAGAAATGCTGACCTGCAGTAGATCTGCTGTAAATTATTAATATGAATACATACAGCTTTGCATGTACTAGTCAGTCTGGCAAATTCATATCTACAAGTTATCAGCACAAGAGTTGTTTTCAACGGGAATTTTGCCTTTATATGTGATACAAGCTTAAACCCCTTAGCTGCATAAAAACAGAAGCCTCTGTAAAGAATAATTCTCTGTACTTACCTTGTCCCGCTGGGGCTAAAATTGAATTGATTCAATCTTCATAGTTTAGCCTAAGCTGTGTAGATTGAACTGATAAGCAAATTGAATAGACATTCATTTTGATTCTAGAAATGCAGCCACATGTCTGCAGTGGCTAAGGCCAGAAGCTGGGGATGCTAGAGCATGCTTCCCTATTTCAGGGGGTGTCAACCAGGGGTATGCATACCACTTGGGGTACTTAGAAAGGCACAGGAGGTACACACAGGTGGGCAGGTGGGCGGGGACAAAGCATACCCTGGGGTGTGGCGGTGGCCTCTTCCCCGGCACATTCCCATACTTTGCTTCTTACCCAGGGGAGGGGTGTGCTGGGTGGCACCGGCCCTGCACAGCACACCGCAGTGCCTCCCTGACCCCTCCTCAGCTTGGCATTTGTACCCGCTCCCAGGAGCAGGGCCGGGGGCCAAGGGCAGCGGCTCCCCTCTGCGGGCCGCCCACACACTGTCTGGCTGGCTGGGGTTGGGGGGGAAAGCCTTTGGTGGCCACCACTGCCCAGCCCTGCACCCCCCACTGCCACCACTCCCCGCACCACTTTCCCACAGCTGGTCATGTGTGTGGCTCCACAGACTGCTGACGGGCAGCGTGAGGTAGTGGGTGGTGGCACCATGGGGTTTCCTTGGAGGGGAAGGGGGGCGGGTGCTGGCCCACAGGTAGTTCTGCCTGGGGCCAGGCCCATGTGGGAGGGGGCAGCTCCCTCTTCCCTCAGCCCGTCGCCACCCCTGGTAGCCCCTTTGCTGAGGGCCAGTTGAGCTCAGGCCCAGCAGCTGCTGGGAAGGGTCAGTGGTGGCCAGGGCAAGCAAAAGAGCTGCAGGGAGTAAAAAAAAAAAGTAGCAGGGCCTGAAAACTGCAAGGGCCAGGGTCTGATATGAGATGAGGTGGCATCGGGGCCCTCTCCCGTGACATGTCACTGCATTTTGATGCGAGGGACAGGGCTGTTGTGGTCCTCCACTACTCCCTGTGAGGTCTGTGGTGCTGCCCCAGGTTTCATAGCGACAGGCCCAGTCCCCTTGCAGCAGCTAGATGCATGTCTAGAAATTAAAAACAACATGAACAGACAGGTGCAAGAGGCCTCTGTCAGAACCGGCCATAACTGTTTACAGCTGTCTAAACTGGGGTTGGCATTGTGGCCAGCATCTGGCCCATGGAGCTGTTGGATCAGCCTGGAGCCAGGAGGCTTTGGCAGCATGAGCCTCACTTGCACCTTGCTGTGGCTGCAACCTACCTCTAACCTCTCTCGGAGCACGCCAGATCATTCCAGGCCACCACTGGAAAGACGTCACCCACTGCCCCCCTTGCGTCCAGCCACTGCCACCAGAAGGGGTACACTGCTAAAAAAGGTTGAAAACACCTGCCCTGTTTGGCTGGAGCAGGCACCTTGGGCCAAGCCAAGCCTGCGCACCTTGCGAGGGGGAGTTTGCGGGGGAGGTGCAAAGCATCCTGGGATGCTTGGGGACTGCGAGTTAACTTGAATCTGGAGGGGATCTGGGGCAGAACTTCAATAAACTGATTTAACCTAAATCAGTTAAGTCTGATACTACATTCATCCAGGTTTTTTTTAGGATGCAGACAGAAGTGACAATTTTCACCCAATCTGGCCACAGAAAGCAGTCTATGGCCATGACTAAATACAAGTGCATGGCTGTAGACAGCTTTAAAAATTGCCTATTGAGTGAAAATCTGACCTCTCATTGCATGAAGTATCAGATAAAGACATTTTAAAATGTAACATCTTGTAACTTGTGTCTGCAGAGCTCCCAGCCTTTCACTGTTTTCAGAATGGGAGGAAGGAAAGGGAGTGGAGGGAGTTCAGTCAGGGGGGTCCCACCCCTCTGGAGGGTGGGGCATGTGTAATGAAGCCCCCCACCAAGGTAGGGGGCTCTAATTCACCCACCCCACCCTTCAGCACCAGCTGGGGAGCCCCAGCTATCTTTCCCCCTTCCCATTCTGAAAACAGCGAGCACTGACAGAAAGCTGTGGCTGTTGCTATGGGAACTGGGCTGCAGGCTCCCGGCCTGCAGCTAGATTCCCTTCCCCCTTGGAATCAACAGTGAACTTCTGTTTGGTCCAGGGTAACGTTGTAACTCAGAACGCTTTGCAGAAATTGTTCTGAGTTACAGCTGGGAGCTGCACTTCTGTCTGCACCCTTAAACCAGTTTCAGCCATTTTGAAAGCAGCTTATGTGCTCTGAACTTCTACAGACCTGAACCAGTTTCTGATCACTTACACTGGTTTATGTGTAACTTCTGCCCCTAGCCTGGATGTGTGTGGGAAAAAAAGAACCTAGCTCCAAATTAAAAGTAGAGAAGGTCCAGTCCTGCAAAACACTATATACATGCTAGTTCCACTGAGATAAAAGGATGTTGAGAATACTTTGCACCTGCTAAGAAACACCTCTTTGCAGGTTCAAGCAAAAAGTTATTTTCTTAAAAGTGCTTTGGAGTGATTATTTTGAAAATCAGAATGTCTTTCCCTTTACCAAGGACACTGCTAATTCCTCTGTGACCACATATGCCACTTCAGGACAGGATCTCTATTGCCCATGGCTGAGCAGTTTGGGATGATTATGGAGTGGTGAAAGTCACACACACAAAATGTAGGTCTTGAAGACACTCAACACAAGTCTTAGATTTCCTTGAGTTCATTAGGTGGATAGGCATCTCAGGAACAAATCTTTGCATGCCTCTCAGGCTCCAGAGCTTGCCAAGGATAGCCAAATGCTCCTCAGCCATAACCAAGAGACCCGAGGCCTCATACCCTGTGCCAAAACTTGGAGGTGGGAGGTGGAGAAGCAGGCAGGGGTTCCTGCACTTGAGCCCTGTAAGAGCAGTCATTGGCTGTTTGCCCCACTCTCTCAAGGGACAAATTTCTGACCTTACTGACCTCCTACTTATGAAACAATAGACTGGTCTCTAAAGAAAAACCACCATCAAGGATTTTTTTCAGCCAACACACAATTTATATGCTGTAGCAATTTTAAAAGGTAGAAACTTCCTTATTACCATTTTTTCCAATGAAACTGAGCTGTTTTATTCTATTGTGTACCTCATGCAGCATGTTGCCTTTTGATACAATTATTCTATGATTTTCAGATTACCAAAGACAAATCACAGGTAAAGATGCTTTTTATTTACCAAACAGACAAAATATCTAACACAGTAGAATAAGCAGGGCAAACTGGTATGCCCAGATTCAGTGCAGCAGTAAAGAAGTTCATAGAAGTTACATAGGCAGACAAGGGTCTTTGGGGAAAACTGATATCTTCTATTGGACCAACTCAAATAGTTAAAAAAAAAAAAAATTTTCCAAGTCTTTAAGTTGGTCTAATAAAAGGTATCGGATACACCCAAAGAACCTTGTCTGCCTATGTCCTTAAACCAACACAGCTACAACCTACACCCCTGTAACATCGAAGTTACACACACCATCCACTCTTAATTTCAAAGTTAATTTAACAAATTTAATTAAACAAAAGCCTCCGCAGACACTCACAAAGCATTTCAAGTCTGCAGCTAAATTTCTTCAACCATCTTAATTGCCTAAACAGCCAAACAGAATCACATATATACACAAAACCAACATAAATGGGGTGTCCCAAATGACATAAAAATGCCACTGTGTCTGGAAAGTGTTCATTAGATGAAAGACATAATTAAACAATCTTGCTGATCAATAAAAATTATAGACATTTACATTTTTTACTGCTCTTAGTGATAACACAATCTTTTATCTGCCTCCGTGCAGCTTTACTGAAGATTTTCTAATATCCATTTCGTTAAAATATCTAAGTTTCTCTCCAGCCATTTTATATTTTTCTCAATGTTCTCCAGTGCAATCTGAGGTGCTCTCAGCTGTGATATTTCCTGTTTTGATGCAAAAAACAACTTCACCTATTAAACAAATGAAATAGAAGCAAAAAGTTAAGATTGCTATTGATAAGAAAAGCTTGACAAATAGTGACAGTCTTTAAAGGTTTGGCCTGGGAATAAAGCTTATGCTTACTATTGTGATTTATGTAGATGAGATAACTGACATCTTAAGGACTGAATAAGGACCTTCACAGCTAAAAGAGCTTCCTCTATCATGGCCTGGACTAATAAGGTTACTTAATTTTTTATAGTAAGCGTGTATCTTCTAAGGAACAGGTATAGATGTGAACCTGTCACAGACAAATTTGTGGATTACATGCCCAATGCTACCAGGAAACTATTAATGAAAATTTGTGAGTGAAGATGCTTCTAGACTAGTAAGAGGTCCAGCATGATGCAAAATTGAGTGTGTTGCAGGCCATACAATAAGATCCGCCTACTTTGTATTTACTTGAGACAACTTAATGCTAAAGGAGAAGGCATACTCCAGGGATTTAGCAGGAAAGAGGATAGAGTGAGTAAGTGTGGAAGGAATCTGAGGGGAAGAGACTGAGGGAGAGGACTGGAGTGAAGTGGTCAATCAGAAGAGGACAGTGAAAAGTCCAGTTGAACTGTAAAAAGCTCTCAGAACGTCTGACGGCTCAGACTTTAGTTGCTTCTGCACTTTATCCTATCAGCTGGAGTTTCTCTATAGGTTTCCTCCCAAAGCCATGGGGCAAAAGAGAGCATATTACCTAAGTTTTAGGCCCAAATCCTCAAAGATATGTAGGTACCTACTGAGTACTGATTTTGATGGATGCGAGGCACCTATATACCTTTGAAGATTTGGGCTCCAGTGCCTAGTTCAGTGTTGGAAATACACCAAAGGCTGAGCCTCAATAAAGAATATTGAGAGCCATGAGCAGAGAGAGGTAGTTAGCCATGTTAAACTGAAGGCAGGCAGAAGGCAGGGTAGTGATGCACCTTATAGACTAACTTGGTCTTTGGGTCAGATCTGGTACCTCTCCCCTGCTGCAAATTTTTGGATCCATGGGGAGACCATAGCCCTGCATGCTGGGTTGGGTGCCTGAACTGAGCACACAGGGCTGGGTGGAATCAGCAGTGAGCCCCAGGGCCCTATCTTGGTATGCAGAGGCAATACCAGGCCCTCAGGGCCCAATCCTAGTGAGGAAGCTGGGAGAGGGCAGTGCCAGGCCTCCAGGGCCCAATCCTGGCATGCAGGGGTGGGATGAATGGTACCAGGCCCCCAGGACCCAGAGGGGGAAAAGTCTGAGCACCACTGAGAAATGCATAAGCATTAATGAGGAAAAGCAGACTTCATCAGATGCTATGAAAAGACGTGTACAAAAAGAGCCATGTTACACTTTGAATACCTCACATAATGGCATCTTCAGGGTCTCAGATTGTTCTCATTAACATCTCCCTTTGCCTAATGTTGGCAGATGAATTCTAAAACAGAACTAGCTGCAAAATGTTACAAATTATTCCTTAAGTGCCTCAACCTGCAGTTGGCAGATAAGATTCTTTGGGTAAATCTGATTTCTTTTATTAGACCAATTATATTTTCTCAACCTGCAGTTCACACTGACTTGGTAAACAAAGCCTAACTCTCGGAGATTGCTTTATAGGAGTCTGTATAGAGTCAAGTTCTGGTCTGAAATACAATTTAATATGGTTGAACATTAATATTTATACAATGCCTGTGATAGATACTGGAAGCAAGTAGGCTGACATAGAAATCAAACAACTCTGAACAACAGGTATGAACACTATAATTTAAAAAGCTAGTTTTCATAGGCAAAACTTTCATTATAACCTTGCCAGTCCACTCCAGAGTTCATTCAATAAAAGGACACATAGTCCTCTCTTCCTATGGGTACTTATAATAGCTTTTCCTAAATAATTAAACTGAAACTAAGTCCATACATACTTTGGCCCAAGTAGCAAGCTCTCTCCATCACAAAAGACTTTTTTTTAGATTTTTACACTTAACAGAGCATGCTAATACATGCAATAAAGGCCCCCAAATGTGCAAGTTCAGAGTCACTGACAGTGATTTATGTAGCAAGAATGTAAATGACCCATGTAATGTTCTCTTTAAGCTTCAGACTAACCTCTTCCAATTCTTGTTTTGAAGAAAAGCGTGATGTTGCTCCAAGTATAATGGTTCTCATTGAAAAAGATCCCAGGGAAAATCTGAAGGAAAAAAGAGGGAATTACAGACCATATCAATTTATCTCCATGTAAACTTTAATAGCAACAGAGGTTAGTATTAGTTCAAGCTGGTAGCATATGAATACTTCTTTGAATTGCCACATGAAAAAAAAATTCAAATTTTCAATTTATTTTATTGATCTCACACGTTGGACTATCAAGGGCCGAAACAGTTGTGATAATTAGTGTCCTCAGGCAGGGTATACCTGTTATTCTCTGCCTTGCAGTAAAAGCTTCATTAAAAATACCTGCACTTCTGCTGCTAGGTGCCTTTCATGGGCATAGGCAAATATAACAATTCTATTGATGCAATGATCTTCAAGGATGCTGATATAAGCTGTTTCAATGTAACTGTTACATCTGCATACTACAAGTATAACAGAACTGTTATAACTTTAACGGTGCTTTCTTTAGGGTCAAAATTAAGCAATTTAGGTAACTTTTATTGATTGCTACAAGATCATGAAGACTAATAGTTCATACACGCTGCAGCTCTCCCCACTCTTTAAAGCAGCTAAAACGTACATTTGTCCATATTCCAGTCTCTACTCAAAGCCTTGGAGAGACCCATTCTTCATTTTCCAGCTACTAGATAATTATAGCCCCCAGTGCACAGGTTGCCTGGAATTTATGCAGTAACATGCCACATTTTAACCAGATCACCCACATAGTGGATCTTTTTAATTGAACATCTCTAGTCAGGGAGAGAATAGAAACGTAGAATTGCCCCTAAATTCCTGCTTCTTGACTAACAATATGAAACTACCTCGGTCAGTTTTTACTGTTGTTTCACAGTTAGTGAAATGATTTCTTTACAGTTTGGGATTAAAGCAAAACATTTTATCTCCTCGGTCCTTGAGTTTACTATATATTTTTCTCTACTTTAGCATCAGTAATGCTGAGAATGAAGATTAGTTAAGAAGGAAAATTATAGACGTTTGCTCTTCAGTATTTTTTCACATCAAATAAAAAAGATATTCAAAACCTGATTTAACTGCAGATCTCACAGAAATATGGAAAGGTAGTTAAGTATTCTCCTCCTTTTTCAGGAGGAAGGAGTTTAGGCACAGAGTAGTAAAATTGCTTGTCCAGGGTCATGGGAATACAATTTATCACCTCCCTTTCAAGCCATGTTGTAACTATGCTGCTTCCAGTCCTTGTGCAAATACTAACTTTTCTAGAAGCTTGCTCCAATTTTTCTTGACAAAGTTCCATGCAAGGAGTTGTCCAGCTGGATTCATACTGACTCTATAGATAACTGATGGCAGATCTTGAGTCTTGATTACATTTCCCTCCATTCCAAGTTCCAGTAGCCTACAACATCCCAGGAAAGCAAGGAAAGGGTAGATTAGGTATTTACAGGTGGTGATATATGTAATATTAGTTATGTTAGGAAGATTTGAAAAGATAAGGCCTTTCGTGATCTCAGACAGGATTTTAAAAAATATATATATTTAGCAATTACATGCACTTACAGGTACATATGTATATAGTTTAACATATTTTTCAGTATTAATTTGAATATTCTAAGATTCTCCAAGGACTCACAGCAATGGTATATTGGTTCTCTATAAACTGACACCCATCTTTAACTCCATCACAGTGGTTCAAAATATGCCAAACAAAGTCTGATTCACCCTGTTTATTCTCTTTCTCCTTTTGGTGCCTAAACTGCCATATTATCACGATGAAAGTACATAGGTGAATAAAAAAGAAAGACAGAACCAGTGTGTGCTGTTATTGTTTTTGCTATGAGACTTATCTCAGGGTAGATTGCTGCTTTTTACCTTTTCCAGCATGTTAATTTTTTGCATACCTTGCTCAGTAATCAAACCATAAACACCCAAAAAGGTGCATCATAAAAGAGTCATATCAACAGGCTGCAACTAAGTTACTTCACAAGGATCAAGTTAGCTACATGATTAAAGCAGAGAAAATAAACACTGGAGTAAATAATTATGTACTGTATCCCACCTTGCTAGGTTTGCATCATCTTTGCAACTCGCCAATGCCGAATTGATTTTTGTCTGTTCAGCACCAGACACGGACACTTTATATCTTTCCAAAAGAAAATTCCAGCCTGTAGGTGTTTCAGATCCAGCAGAATATACTGTCTTCATGACATCAGAAGGAATATTACTAAACAGAAAATTCAGGGTTATGATTTGGTGTTTTTAATGGCTGAATTACAATAAAAAAATATGGAAACTTTCATTTGCTAATGTATAAAAAAATTTAACTAAAAGGAAACTTTCCAGCATCTCTTGGCTATCTTGCTGTGACAGAAGAGCTGTCCTTGTTTTCAAACTAAGTATTGTCGATTTACTCTATGTAACATAGCCACATTATTGTATTTAATCACACAGATATACCACAAACACAAAACACTGTGAAGGCAAATAAAAAAAAAGACTGGTTCTGCCCTGAAAGGTATACAATCTGTGACCCTAATCCAGCATATTTAGGATCTTGCCTAATTTTACACACCATGAGTAGCCCTTTCATCTCTATAATAAAACACAAATTAGCCTCAGCAAAGTTAAGGAAGTAGATAAGGAAAAGAGTGTGTGGGAAGGATCATGAGGTACACTTACTGCTGAATATGAAGCTTACTAGCTCTTGGGGAAAGGAAGGGATTGTATTCGTTTGTTTTTCCATTGCTCTATGAAAATTTTGAGGACAAAGGGAAAAAAAGAACACAAGTGTAGGTCAGGATGGAAGGAGGTCTTTTTCAGTCACAAAGCGGGGATGAATAACCTTTTCAGAAAAGAGCAGTCTCTGAGATTTCAGTGAGCCACCCTGACACAGACTTCCTAAGGGAAATCAGTGGAATTCAGTATTCATGCAGAGTTTTGCCCTGGTGGAACTCATAGCCTTATGGGTAGGAAGTTGTTCTTTGAAAGGACTGAAACTTTCTTTATATTTGAGCAGCGCCTTGTGCACTGTGAATGATACCAGCAACAGCGAATAATGTTAGGGGATGGGTTCAATCTCATTACCACTAGGGACTAAAACCAGCACACTTCATTTAGGAGAGTAGGAACGTTATAAAACCATAATAGCTTTTAAATCCAACCTGTAAAAAGCCTAGAGAGTGCGGGCTCGAGAAAAAGCTAGAGATATTTTGGAATTAAGTACAGTCTGGCAGAAGGGTCTGGAGCTGAGAGCAGACATTGCTTCTTTTTGTTTGTTTTTTCTTATGTCCAGGAGTACAGGACTTTGGGTATTGTAGATAAATAGGATTGCAACAAAGAAACACCTAACTCCATTTCAGTTTTACTATGCAGGATCTTGAACACTACTCAAAATCCTAAATATTTGGCTAATTGTTTATACTAAAGAGCTGAAATAATAATAATAATAATAATAATAATAGTGGAGATAAAACAGTAAAGAGCTAAACAAAAAAATAATTCTTTTTTTTATGCTAGCATATTCTGGCATCCCTGTATGGCACTGGGGAAGCAAACAGGCAAAAAAAAAAAGGCAGACATAAAAACTAAAGGCCTATGCTAAGAAACTTAAATCTGTCAGCTACATGAGACATTTATTGTGGACTACACTAATTAGCTCTGCAGTAAATGCCTTGCATCTACACATGCAGTGCTATTAGGCAGGAGTAAACTAATTAACTCTGCAGCAGGTACTAGTACTATTTACAAGTACTATCCTGTTGTGGAGTTTTTTTACTCCACAGCACTGCACGTGTAGACACTGACATGGCTGGCTGGGGCGCAAGGGTGCTTCAGTGCAAGGGCTGCCTGCCAGTGGTGCTAGCCTCACACTGGAGCACCCTCATGCCCCAGCCAAGCCTTCCATAGCTCGCTGAGCTGGGCAGAAGCACCCTGGGGCTGTCAGGCTGGCCCCCAAGTCCCCTGCTAGCCTGGGCTGCTCCAACCTGACTCAACGAGCTGTGGTCCCTGACACACTTTCAAATGGTGTACCTGGGAGCAATAAACTCCAGTGCAATAAAACACCAGAGTTTATTGCTTCACATTAATTGCACATGTAGATGCACCTACAGACTCCTGTATCTGTATGCGGCAACTTGGAAAGGCAGGGAAGATAAGAGAGTGCCTCACAGTGGGTGTGAGTTACACTACAAGTTAACATATTTAACATGGGTAACTGAAAGAGGAGATTTTCTGGTACTGTTTTCTGATAACAAAAGATTTCCCACATAGTTTGCAAAGCATTGCTATGCCTTTAAACCCTATGCTGGAAAAAATAACCAGAAAGTACAGTGAAAGAAATGTAAACAAAGAACAGTAGGTAGAAAATAAATCATTTACTTTAATTTTCCACCAAATCCCATCCACTTCCCGAAAAGCTCATTTGCCTTCTGGAGGCAGGGAGGATATTGCAAGTCGTATGCCAGTTGAAGGAGATTTGAACGAAGCATTCTGTCAGAAACTGAGCCCTCATCACTCCAGGTCTGTCTATCAATCACTGGCTTAAAATACTGCAGGAGGTACTGCTGCAGAGAGAATACAACATAGTTTATTTATAGTTT
Organism: Alligator sinensis; assembly: GCF_000455745.1. NCBI lineage: Eukaryota > Metazoa > Chordata > Crocodylia > Alligatoridae > Alligator > Alligator sinensis. The sequence goes on from NW_005841936.1 coordinate 1,317,127, forward strand.
ATTTATAGGTAGTGAAATCTGGCATCCTAAGCACATTCAAGATGTCTAATAAAAAATTAGTCAATTCTGCATTAAAAGTAGCATTTCCACATGTCATAGATGCACCATTAGATTAATAACAGGCAATATGTCCCTCTAGTACAAAGAAATACTTCAGCTGTCAGCAATAAATGTCATGGAAACAGAGATGAAAGTTAATAAACTTCATCTGGGTGATACATGTGGGACTTCATATGTGGTACAATCTTAGAAATGAACCTTAAGACTTTTTGTGACATCAGAAATATTTCTTCTTTCCACCATGTGGTAGATCCCTTCCAGGTAGCCCAAGCCTTTCAGTAGTACTATGTTACTGGTTTCATGCTGGAGATACCGAGTCAGATCAAGGGCTCTGTCCAGAGATAGCCTGCCTGCACTGAAAAAGAATATTTCTTAAATAAGTTATAATCTGACAACATACAATAGAGAAGGCAGGGAATGACATCCCTCTAATTAGTCTTTCTTACCCAGAGATATACAGGCTGATCTACCAAGATCACTTGTGGATTCCTTCCACAAGGACCTTACAACCTTGGGCTTATTGTAAGGAGTTGTGCCAGAAGTCTATTTCTCACAGGCTATTAGGACACAAGTGCCTTGTGTTCAGAGAAACATGGGCACTGCTTACATGCCAATCTCTCCAATTGAGGCAGGAAGAAGGCAGAGCCTTCTTTGTAAATTAATTAGTGTTTCCACCAACAAATCTTTCTTTCTGTATTTCTTTCTAAATGTGTCTCTCTACATTGTTTTTCTTCAACTCGGAGCCTTTTCCGCTACCCCTCTTATGGAAGCACCAGCACACCACCGTTTGAGGAAATCTAGTGAATGACTTTTCCTAGTTCATAAATGACAATACCATTCAGAATTCTCCTCTAAGAAACTTTGGGGGATTTGCCTCATCATGAATACTGCATCTGTGATTCCCTTACAAGTCCAAATGGCATTTTAACCTGCACCAACCTATTGTGGTTGTTTTTAAAAAGAATCATTATTACCTGACCAGTTGGAATGCATTATGAATCAGGTTTGCTCTGTCCTTGTAACTGAAGATGGTGTAGTTCTGATTCAGCAGTTTAATAATGTTATTCCATCCATTCCCTTCATAGTGTACAATGTAATAGCCATTCATGTCCACATTGAGTTTTACCCAGTTCACATCTTCCTCCAGTTCTATGGTGTCTGAGAGCAGGAAAACATTATTGAAACAATTAAACAAACATTTTTAGTGATATTTACCAATGCAACCAAACATATTCTGTGGTATTTATATTGCAGGAAAGTGATCTTAATTCTTCTATGGAAGAATTATATGGCATTGATTCGAACCCCTGCCACATCTTCTGCTTCATTTGTTGCTAACAATTAAAATATATTCTTCTTCATAGTTGAGATATTAAACTTTAGGGCCAAGCACATTGTAGTGTAGACTCATAGTTAGGTTTCTTTTGCTTTTGAAATGTTTTGTATCATTTTAGCAGTAAATGTCAACAAATTAACTCTGAACTTTTGAAAAAAGGGCGAATCTACCCTTTTAAGTTACATAATTTCAAGAAACATAGCAATGAAATGAACACAGTTTACAGGGCTCCAATCACATAAGACATCCTATATTTGTAACTCTTTGAGGACTGAAGAATTTTAAATGAGTGCTAAGGGGGTGCTGTAGAAGCATCAGAACTGCACAACATCTTTCAGACAAATACTGTAGTTCACTTGCCAACAGGGCAGGTTTTGGTTGGGGGGAGTGCGTTCATGAATTTGGGTCTGTTCCAGTGCTCAATTTTGTATTCCAAAAGGATGACTGACACTAAAATTAGCAAAATTTAATTTTAGATCTTTTATAAAATAATAAGAAATTCTAAAAAGTTTCATTTTAGCTGAAACCTGAAGCTATTCTTTTTCAAGTTTTGTTTTAGCAGGAAAAACAAAACACATTTCATTTTGGATGGACACAAAATATTTTTTTCCTCAACTTTTTTTGGTCTGGCCAATATTTTGTGCAGCTCTTGTAAGCACTAAGAAGACAGTAGGACTACAATACAAAATAGGCAATAAGCCAATCTCCAACCTGATTGATTCTTCATTAAATGCCTTCCAATACTCTTAGAGTGGCTTGTGATGTAAGTCAAGGGAACTTGCCAGAGGAAACTAGAAGTAGGAGTGAACAGGAAAATTAAACCACAACGTCTAAGGCTTCCAAATGTTTACATGAAATTCCACAAACATCTTGAATTACCCAGTTTGCATTGAGGTCCACAAAGGATCATCTGGTAAAATGCCTTTCAGGAAGCGTTCTTGTTTTATTTTGATTCTTTTCTCATTTTGTTCAACAGTAATCAATGGAAGTCCTTTCTGGAGTGTCCAAGTGTTCATTATCTCAGTGACATCAAAGTGTTCTCTGACATAACAGTTATGCTGAGAACACGAAAGAAAAAATTAGTTGCCTCAACAGTACAAGACTCCTTTTAAATGAGAAAATAGTCTGCAGTCAGAAAGAGTTAAGTCATATGCCTTTAAATTAATTGGTTCCATAAAATAGCCCAAGAAAAAAAGACACGTATTTTAGCAGTCCTCAAGCAATTTAACTGGAACACAATGAGATTATTTCTCCTCTGATACGCTGGTTTGAATCAGGAGTATGATCATTAAATCTCAAACTAGTATACGTAAGAGATGAATTGTGTCACTTTGTGCATCCTTATTATGAGGTTCTCTGATGGCCCATTTAAAAGATTGTACTTGTAGCTTTACATATTCTTTGTCATAAGCACCTGTATTGTGCTTTAGATCAGTATAACGGACTAGACCTATAATACTTCCATGATGACTATTTATGCTGTAGGCATTGCAAAACTGTGTCACATCAGGTTGAACATGCTGCCCTCCTAAATGTAACAAAGTTTTATACACAACAGTGGAACAGATGCTGGACTATGCTCACTCATATACTCTGGCTGCTTTGCAGAACTACAGTAGTGTACCAGTGAATCTGACCATGGGTGTAATAGAAGCTGACAGCCACATCAAAATTACCAAGTGGAGATGGGTGCCTGCCTGCATCTGCCACTGAGGTTTTTATGAATCCTGAAGATGCGCACTCCTGTTTCCATACTAGATGTATTGCCCCTCTGTAGCCTTCCAAATACATCTCCTGATAGACCATGTGCTATCATGAATTATATTTAGGGGACATTAATAATTCAAAGTCTTCTCCAGATTTTGACAAAGACGTGCTTCTCCATCACTGAGGGAAGAATATAACCAGCTACTATCCTCTACTCGTCTTCTGCAGAGGTACTTATACATATTAAGAGAATAATCTTTAAGAAAAAAAAAAAACACTCTGACCAAAAATGGTGAAAAGTACATTAGATGTTATTTTCTTTGTAATAACCCGAGATGCTACACAAGTCAGGGAATCTGTTCTTTTTAGAATGAGTACACATTATTAGGTATATTAAAAACCATTTAAAGCTAATTATTTCCCTTTCATAGATTTCATAGACATTACGGCTGGAAGGGACCTCGGAAGATCATCGAGTCCAGCCCCCTGCCCAAAGGGCAGGAAGTCAGCTGGGGTCATAGGATCCTAGCAAGATAAGCATCCAGTTTGCTTTTGAAGGTGTTCAATGTAGGCGCTTGAACCACCTCCAGTGGCAGGCAGTTCCAGACCTTGGGGGCTCGGACAGTAAAGAAATTCTTCCTTATGTCCAGCCTGAAACGGTCTTGTAGTAGTTTATGACCGTTCGACCTAGTCGTCATCCCTTGGGGTGCTCTGGTGAACAAACGTTCCCCCAGATACTGGTGGTCACCCCTGATAAACTTGTAGGTGGCCATCAGATCACCCCTGAGCCTGTGCTTTTCTAGGCTAAAGAGCCCCATGGCTCTCAGCCTGTCATCGTAGGGTCTGCTTCCCTGACCTCTGATCATGCGCGTGGCTCTTCTCTGGACTCTCTCAAGCTTCTCCACATCCTTTTTGAATTGTGGAGCCCAAAACTGGACACAGTACTCCAGCTGCGGCCTCACTAAGGCCGAGTACAGGGGGAGAATGATGTCCGGGGATTTGCTTGAGAAGCATCTATGGATGCAAGCCAGCGTTTTGCTCACTTTACTAGCTGCAGCATTGCATTGCAGGCTCATGTTCATCTTGTGGTCAATGATGACCCCCAAGTCTCTTTCTTCCATAGTGCTAGCCAGCGTAGCACTGCTGAGCCTATAAGGATGCTGTGGGTTTTTCTTCCCAAGGTGGAGAACCTTGCATTTATTGGCGTTGAACACCATCAGATTCTCGTCCGCCAACTTGCTGAGCCTGTCCAGGTCAGCCTGGATCACCCGCCTTTCTTCTGGTGTGGATGCTTTGCCCCAAAGTTTGGTGTCATCGGCGAACTTGGCCAGTCCGCTTCTGACTCCAGTGTCCACATCATTAATGAAGACGTTGAACAGTATGGGTGCAAGGACAGAGCCTTGGGGGACCCCACTGGTCACAGGACACCACGATGAGTGACTTCCATCGATTACTACCCTCTGGGTCCAACCCCGGAGCCAATTTTCCAGCCAGCGGATCGTGGAGGACCCAAGGCGACAATTGGCCAGTTTCTCCAAGAGGCGATCATGGGACACCAGATCGAAGGCTTTTTTGAAGTCAAGATATATGACATCAATCTCTTCTCCCTTGTCCAGGTGATAGGTCACCTGGTCGTAGAAGGAAATGAGATTGGTCAAGCAAGACCTACCCGCAACAAACCCGTGCTGGCTATCCCTTAAGATGTTGACGTCGGCCAGTCCATTAAGGATGGCCTCTTTAATAAACTTTTCTAAGATCTTCCCCGGGATAGAAGTCAGGCTGATGGGCCTATAGTTAGCCGGATCCACTTTCCTCCCTTTCTTGAAGATAGGCACCACATTGGCCTTCTTCCAGTCTTCGGGCACTACACCAGAGCGCCAAGAGTTTTCAAAGATCCGTGCTAGAGGCTGGGCTATGATGCTCGCCAGCTCCTTGAGTACCCTGGGGTGAAGATTGTCAGGGCCAGCTGACTTGAAGGTATCCAGCTTCTCAAGATGTTCCTTCAGAAAGTCAGCATTAATGGAGGGCAGGGGGGTCCAATGTTGCCCCTGCTTTTCCTCCAGCTCCCCACATATCTGAAAAAGGACTTTTTATTGTCCTTGATGCTCGAAGCTAGTTGGAGTTCAGTTGCAGCCTTGGCTTTAATGAAGCTGACATTTTCTAGACTGCTTTCATAAGTGATCCCAGCCATATGAGGCTACATAGTGATCTACTGCACACTCGAGTGCTCTTTCAAGACTAAAATTACTTAATACGATATTTGACAGTACAATTCAGAACGTTCTTTTCAATTGTTTAAAATACCTTCTTGGCCTTTTGCATCTCAAACATGTTCTTATTTTTGTTCCACTGCTGTTTATATGTTTCAATATTTACAGTTGCTTATTTATGGCAATATTTTTCTTACTGAGATGGCCTCATGAAATGTGTCCCATTGCATAAAAGACTCTAGTGAAAAATAGCTGAAAGTAGCTATATTCAAATGAGCAATAGCAAACTACCTTATGATCTACAAGTCAAAATAGAAATATTCAAATAGTGAAAGCAAGGACATGTAACTAGTACAAAAATATATTAATTTTATCAAAAAGGCTAAGGTGAAAAATGATTTACAAGTAGCATAAAAGGCAACAAAAAGGCTTTGTAAATAAATTAGATGACAACAAAGAAAGGGATAGGTTCATCACTAACCAAGAAAGGAGAGCAAATAATAGGTGATGCAGGGAAAGCTGAAGTACTTTGTGCCTCCTTCCCTTTACTAAAGTTATTAATTGTACACAGTTATTTAATTAAAATCATTTTTGCAAGGAAGCAGGAACACAGGCCAGAATGCAGAAAGAACAGGTTCAAGCAGTGTTTCTCAAACCATGGATTGTGACCCAAAAGTGGGCCGCAAGAATATTTGAAAGGGTCATGAACAATCACAGAAAAACATGGAAAACCATGGGTTTTTCCTTGCAGGCTGGCAGCATTGCAGCCTGAAAGGGGATACTTGAGGCTGGGGGGGGAGCAGGATACAGGGGGAGCCATGTATATGTGCACATGCACACATGCACATGGCAGCCAGGCAGGGTGGAGAGCGGCTCCTGCAGCTCTCTGCAGGTAAGTCTATGTGGTCGGGGGGGCATAGGCAACACTGGGAGAGGAGGGGGGCACAGGAGACATGTTGGGGGCTGGGGGGCATGTGTGCCTGCAAATTTGTGCAGGCACAGGGCTGCAGCATGGCCAGACCAGCATAGGCAGAACAGCAGGTGGGTCCCAGCACAGAAGGGTGAAGTGGGGCAGTGAGACGAGTTGCCAGCAGCCTGGCCATGGTGGCAGGGTAGAGTCGCGGCCCAGCATGCAAGCAGCTGGCACAGGAAGGAGGTGAGGAGAGTGTGGGTCTCCTCCTATCCATCCGCATGCTGCTGGCAACACCGCTGGGGTGAGGTTCATGGCAGTGGCAGCAACTAGTCTTGCTGCCCTGCTCTATCCACCTGTGTTGGAACCCACCCACTTGTAGCACAACCACTGCATGAGGAAAATTTGATGTATCTGCTCAATTCTATATAAAATAACAGTTACAATATCATGATGCATTTGCTTATACCACTCTGCAGAAGTCTAATAATGAAAAAACAATCTACATACTCACTATGTTCTTAGAAGCCTGACTTTTTGTGTAACAGTATTTAGCAGAAGCAAAATCCTCCTCTGAGCAAGTCTGAAAAATACAGGATTAGTAAGTCAGATTGAAAACACCCTTTTCTGTATACTTAATTTTCATGTAAATGTTAGTTGTTATCCATAAGAAACATTTCATCCAGTCACCAACCCTTAAAATTAATTTTCCCTGCAGAAATGCCTTAGAGCCATTAGTGATACCAAAATAAAATTTTCTAAAACTTCTTCTGATATTGTCCTTAAAAATATGAAACACATCTTTCACAAGGCATTTTGGAGTATGACTGGTCCCTTTTAAAAATGTATTCTTTGTACAGGTATCCAGGTTGTAGCCATATTGGTCTAGAGGAAAAAAGCAAGGCTTGTGGTAGAGGTGATATCTTTTATCAGACCAAGATTTTTGCAAAAAAAATTCTTTAATTCTTTGATTGCTTATTCCTTGTACACACATTCAGTGTTTAGACTAGTTTGCAACCAGTGTATGGTTCTCATCACTGGTACCACTCACCTTTTCAGATCAGACATCAGTGATAGGCAATCTCAGTGATTTTGATGCCTTTGAATTCTTATGTGGAACTTGACACTGGAACTGTCCTTGTGCCTACTCATTGCGTCTTTTCATAATCTTTAGCTGCAGGCTGACTCCAGCAGAATTATAAAACCAAAGCTACTTGCAGTGTATAAAGTGTACACTGGTCATTATCATATCTTTATAAAATGGTTTTAAATACATTACATTACTGTTTAGATGTAAGCCTTACAGATTTCCAAGATGTTTTTTCTCTTTTGTTTCTTCATATGTCCTGAACATGAGGTAGAAGCCCTCAGGCTCTAGAAGCTGGAAGGGGAGATATGACATATACAGACTGATCTATTCCATGCCTGCTTAAATACTCTTCCCCTTTGAATGTACTCACTGCCACTAAGCAAGACAGGAGACAGCTAGATGGATCTGTGGTCTGATCCAGTATGCCATTTCTTATGTGTTTGTCTTCCTTAAGCCTAACCTCTTTTTTTACTATCTATGCTGTCATTTTTTTTTTCTTTCCACTTACTGAGTTATTGCTTTGCTGATGATACTCAGTTGTATTTTTCCTTAGAGGCTGACTTTTCTTTAGGTATATGAATCTTATTACTAGTTAAGTTGCAGAGTTGAATGAAGGATCAGTTTTTCCTGACACATGCCATATCCCAACAATGTTTGGTTACCTTCTCTATGAATACATCAGAGATAGACCTAGCTCATTGAACCTAATTCTTACATAGATGAAATGGTCATTGTTTTTTACTTTGATGACATTTTTTTCCCATTTAGACCACTTGAAAAACTGGCCTAGCTTCTTTTATGTTACCTGATAAATGTGCAAAACTGTTAACTTTATCCTCGCAAATAGATTGCTGTATTTGCTCGCACACAATGTGCCCCTGACTATTATACACACCTTGCTTTTGAAAGACAGAATGAAGAAAAATAATTTTTTTTCCAGACCAGAAACATAGCCTACTCTTCAGCTGACTTGCTCTCCCATTCCTGTTTAACTAAAGCTCAAACCCTGGCTGCTACTAAAGATTCATTTCCATGGGTGCATCTATGATTTTGAAAATAGCTAACGTCTCTAGGGCTGTGAAATAGGAGGAGAGAGTGTCCAGGAGTAGCTAGTAGACAGCAAACTCACTTAGAGTAGTAGCTTGATTAGTGGAACATCAAGACCATTAAAAAGAAGAGGTGGTCATTAACACTTCTGGAATAAAGAACAAGGAACCATTAAGTTGCCTGAATAGTAATGCAACAACTGCTGCACTATGGAGCAGGAATCAAAGCAGGGTGCTTGTTTCCCAGGCAGATATTCAGATCCCCACTTAATAGGAATTTGGGGTAGGGCAATTTTTGAGAAAATGGTGTGAGTTGTATGTGATAAAATATAGTAATGTGCTTTTGAGATCTAAATGCTGGACAAATATAATGCTTTGCTTTACAATCGCCCTAAAAAATAAATCACATAATAAACCAAAGAACTATGGTACAGGATTCTTTATACCCATTGCTAATTCCTCCAAAATATGAAATAATTTATTGTACAATGTACACCAATGATTCCTCATGGATCAAAGCTTGCACTGAGTTTATTATCGTTCAACTAGTGTTTAGGACATCACAGCAACTGAGCCAAATCTATTTAATGAACTTCTTAGATCCTAACACTTCAAGTCACATTGTTACACAGAAGTAGATTTATTTGCTTTCCCAGTTCCACAATTACAGGCTAATCCTCCAAGGCGCTGACTTCAGTAAGAATTAGTCACAGTCAATATGCCCTTCCATTCTGGAACTTTCTCTTCTCTGATGTTTGTGCCAATTTGCCTCTCAATTGTTAAATCTTTTGTGTACTTATTTAAATATTTTCTTCCATTTCTTCTAAAGATGTAAGAAGCTTATTTATTATGACTTCAACTTTCTGAATAGCTTTACATTGAGGCATACTGAAAAAAAAAAAAACTCACAGTAGGAGAAATTCATTCCTATGCAAAGTGAACCATCACACAAGATCTGTGCATCACTTATATACTCAAAACAAGGCTTAACTGGAATTTAAAGTGTATATATGCTTTGTGTATACTGTTTGCACAGGAGGAGACTTTTACCTTGAATGAATATTGCATAGCAGTATGCTATTTGCTAGGTAAAATAAAAGAAGAAAACTTACATTTGCAAAGCTATTCCAAAGATCATTGTTCTTTGCATTCCTATAGCTGTGTTTCTTTAGGTAATGAATTATTCCATTCTGAAACACTTCATCAGTCAGAAAGTTTCTCAGCATATGTAGAATACAAGCTCCCTACATATGAATGGACAAAATTGAATTAGTTTGTAAATTCCGTTTTCTTCTAAATAGCTATAAATATGTTGTAAAACAATGCTAAATTGTTAAAACTAGTCAGGTATTCTAATAACATAAAAAGTGAGTAAAAAAAATGTAGGAACCAAAATCAAAGGGCAAAAAAGTTATTGCCTGATCAGAGTTACTAAATATAACTAAAGCACTAATAGTGAAATTAGAACAGAAGACACAGAAGGTCCCACTATGCGGAAGCCATGCAACGGTCCAGACAGCATGAGGCCCAGCAAAAAACTGACTCTGCATCACCTCTGCATTGAAGAACTAAGCTTGATATCAGCTTTGCTTAATACAATGTTTAGAGGAAGTTTCAGGGCATGTGAGTAAAGGTTAGCTAGTGGATCTATATCAAAATGGAACTAGTGGTCTCTACATCAGCAGATTATTGAAACTCAGATACAGAGTAGCAGCTACAGGTCTGTCCTTACCCTACACTTATGCTTGAAAGGTGCATTCTGTCTTTCCACAGCTCCCACACTGCTTTGCTGTAGAAATGTATTCTTCCTTAGGTTTAAATTTAGTACTGATTTATGCACCCTTCAATTCTATGGACTTCACTGGGATTGCACAGGGCGTAAATCAGCACAGAATTTCTCTCTCATGGATCAAGTATGCAACTAGGTTTAGCTTCTCTGACCCATAGACCCACATGGGCTGTGGCTTCTGGTGAAGCTACCAGCTTGCCAGAAAGAAAAGTTTCATCAGCAATCAGTCAAAAGAAATTTGACCAGTGAAAAAAAGGACTGGGTGATGGAAAACAGATGAAAAAAAAACTTAATGGAGGCCTGAGCAAGAATCTAAACTGAGATGTCAATCAGCATGAAAACAAATACAACTGCACATTCGAAATTATGCTTACTTAAAAATAATAAATGAATTTTTCTTTTCTAATTTGAGAAAAAGAAATCTAACTCAATGTAGTAAAGCACAGAATTCAAAAGTAATTCTTCTTCAGTTCTTAATGCTTCCTATTTTGGTTTAAACAAATACATACAAATATTACACAAATGTATTTTGTACCAATGCCAAGATATTTCAAACATTTTATGGTGTTTTTTTCTGTTTTATACAGGAGAGAGTCATGAGAAAGACATTAGTTATACCTTGTAAATTCTTCAGAAAGCTATCCCTGTACAACCTTTATTTAATTATTAACTATTTTCGTTTCCTTCATACCTCAAAGATTATAAATTATAACAAATCAGCGATGTGTGCCAATCTATTATGTATAACAAGATAACTAAATGCAGCCAACTGTAACAATTTGGTATAAGAGGATAGGATTCAAAACATTTTTTTTTACTATGACTTTTTTCTCTCGCATACATGCAGAAAAAGGACTAAATAATGGAAGTACTTTAGGTATTTTAACCATTATAAGAAAGGGCTTAATTAAGACTTTTCAGAATCAATAAAAAACTAGGAGAGAAATTCAATATTCCCTAGTGGAAATGGATACGCATCCTTTCAATTTTCTACCTTGGTAAAAGTTAGTGCACTATTCTGCAAAACAGAACTCTCTTTTGCACTGCAAAATTCTGAACATCCCTAAGTAAAGAGAGGTAGTTAGCCATGTTTATCTGAAGTTAGGCAGAAGGCAGAGTCCCTAATTTTCAGTGGAATCAGTGAGAGTTATCAGTATTTTGGAAAAGCAACTCTTTAGGACTCAGTCCTGTTCCCAGTGAAGTCAAGAGATACTTTCACATTCATTTAAATGAGACATATTAGGAAGTTAGAATGATTTTAGCCAAAATTAATGTCTGATCTTGAAAGATGGCATGGTCAATCAGTTTTGTGTGCCAGACACCTATCCCTGAGTGCAGCAACCTGCAGAATTGGGATCTGACTCCATTACTTTAATCCTAATTTTTCATCCCCCTGCCCCTTTTTCTCTTTTATAAATCCATCTTGTTAATAGTATTTCAATGCCAAGTTTCCTGTCTTCTAGATCTTTAACATTCTAAATCATTCATACTGCAAATAACTTACAATATCACTAATGCATATGAAAATTAAACAAACTTACCTTGTCATAAGAAACAGTATCAAACATTTCTTTTATCTGTGTTGGATTTTCTGCTTTTGAAGATATGGGGCGAGATGAGTTCATAGAGTCTCTTCCCATTGCTGTAAAGCAGGTATCTAGCAAGTAGTCATTCTAACAAGATAAAGTAACTAGTTAGTGCATACATACTTCAAGAAATACATTTTGAATTATACCAAGCGAGTTAAAATGTGCTATACGTACCACTTGTAACTCTGGGTATGTGGCATCAACAGAGATAAATTCCATGTATCTAGCAAACCCTTCATTCAACCAGATGTCATTCCACCATTCCATGGTAACCAGGTTACCAAACCACTAAAAATAGAGTAATATATACGCTCAGAAACAGATAAAGAAGACAAAGGAATTAAAACAATTATTTTTAAAGTATGGGTTTTTCCAACAGAACAATACTTCTGACATCCAGCATCTTAAAAGAAGGAGACTTATTTAACTTCCAGGTGAGAGTGAAACAACTCTTTACACTTCTCAATGAAAAGGAGTTGGTCAATACATTAACAATAAAAACTTGCATAAGTATGCAACTCTAGCATCCTTCAAATTGTTTCCTGAGAGCCTTCTTACAAGAGAGGTTGATTTCTTAGCCTGGGCTATTTATTATATCACATAAAACAATAATCCTATACTTAGAAAATTAAGCATGAATAAAACTGCATTATTGGGTAGCAATGAAAATCATTCTCTAATGCATGATAATGGAATGGATGCATCCAACACTCATTATTATGTGCTCTCTATTACCTCACCGTTTTTATCATCAATTTCTTTCTATTTTGAATAAATAAGAAGGGGAGTATCTAGAATAAAGTGTACTGTTCGAAAAGACATTACAGCAAGAATCCTTAAACACAATTGGCTGTTACATCATTTATCTTTGGAATGTTTTAATGGTTTTACAAAACTTGTAAGACCAAATTATACTTATCTTTCTGGTCTGAGTAGTCCTCTTAAAGTCAAGGGAACTACCATTGGGAATAAAACAGGAAGGTTTTGGCTCAGTGTTTAATATAGCAATTACAATTATTTTTAACAAAGGAGCTCATTAGATTTACAGATATTTTTAGATTTACTTACAGTTCAGTAGGCAAATAGCTTTCATATTTTCAATTACAGCTAAACCCTATTTCACTTTACATACTTAAGTGGTGCAGATGTAACTGCATAACTGCAGGTTTTGGCAGGTGTTATATAATAATAACACAATTATTCCTACTTTGGCAAAGTGAACCACCCTATGCATACACTTGCTGGAAGTAGCCCAGAAATGTAGTGGTTAGGACACTTGCCCAGGGAGGAAGAGACCAGGGTCCTAGGACAGGTCCTTTATCTAAAAGGAATTTGAACCTGCATCTTCTATTTCTCAGCACTCTCATGAACTAAGCATCATCCATTGCCCTCTTCAGCTCTCCTTTTGAAGCCAGCCCACTGGATATCTAAGAGAGGGAAATGAAAAATACAAGCCAGAGACAGAGGCTAGGGACAGACATTACACATAAAACAGTTTAAGTTATCAGAAACTGGTTTAAACCTGTACCAGAACAGATGTTCAGTGCACATAAACCAGCTTGAAAATGGTTGAAACCAGTTTGAGATTAACCTGGTTGAATGTAGTATCAGATTTAACTGATTTGGGTCAAACTGATTTATGCAATGTCTATCCCAGACCCCTTGCTGGTTGAAGATAAGCCAGACTCCCCCAGCATCCTGGTATGCTCTCTAGGCTGCGCAGCGCTCTCTGCTCCACAGCAGGGCTGGCCCCTCCTCTCTGCTCCCTGGCTGCAGCTCCGACAAGACTGTGGGGTGCTCCCTACCACCACCCCTCACCACTCCCTGCAAAGCAGGAATTCCCCCCTCCCCTCTGCGTTGTGGAGAGGTGTCTGCATATTAGCTAGCAGACCACATGCTGGCTACAGTCTGTGCTGAATCAACAGGTAATGTCTCTCTGTTGTTTTCTTAATGAGGTAATACACACTGAGTTAGGGGTGATAAACACTGTTATCAATTCCCTACTGGGCTAATCAGAGTGTCCTGCTGGGGCCTGGCAATGCCTCCCCTTAGCTCAATACTGTACAAGGGAAGGCAGGGCTGCTGTAGCACACCCCTGGCCTCTAGCCTGAGCCACTGCAGTCATGTGCTTGCATTTCTGGGCAGTTACAAAGTGATTTAGCCTAGCCAGGTTAAACTAACCTGCAGAGACTGAAGCAATTCAGGCTCAGGCTTTTTGAATGTCTGTTCCTAACCAGAGAGATACTACCCAGGAAAGGAAGGGACCCAGGGTTTAGTTTCAGCTCAGATTCCCAATAGGGCAGAAATTTCTCAGTGATGTTTATCTAATTTATCCAAGGAATATTAACTGCAAGATGAGTGAGCCTGCTTCAAATGGACAATACTTTGGATACTATTGAGCTCAGAGTCTGATGGTTAGAATACTTTACTGGGAAGCAGAAAATACTGATTCAAAACTTCTCTAGGCGGATGAGACCAGAAACTAGTCAACTGCTCCCTAGGCAAATATGCTAACCTCAGTACTATTGAGCTAAAAGGTAGGAACCTCTCCTCTTTCACCCCTATTTTACTGTGGTTTGTGCCTGACTAGAACTTCAGGACTTGCCCAGCATTACACCCATTCTCTCTCCTCACACAGCTGCCTGGCTGGACCATAGCCTTACTGACCATGCTCAGTAGTTACCATGGGCAATGCTGAGTTGAAAATAGCATGTCAGTGGCAAAAACTCCATTAATGCAGCTACATATATGTCCTTTAGGCTTGTAAAGTATAATAGGATTTAGCCTGTCGTTCCTATACTTGCTAATTAGAACTAGGAAACTAAACTAACTCCTAATAAACTGAAGACATAATTTATGAACAGAAAATGATTTGCTGGTAACAGTCACTGGAAAACCTGAAAACTCTTGCTGAATCTTTGTATTGCTACTTTAAGATACATTTCTACTCTGAAAAGCAACTATTCAGAGATAGACAGTTCTTTCTTAACATTCATGCTCCCTGTGTTCTGAATTATAACTATTAGAGTGAGAAAAATAAGAAAGCTTTTGCCTTCTATTAAAATTGCTGAGCCAATATAACAGAGGACCAGATTCTCTTCTTTACTAAGCATCATCGTTCCAGATGGGAAAAATCATCTTGTGGTTAAGTAACTAATTGGGGATTTGAGAAATCTAGTCAGTTTCCATCTCTGTCACAGATTGTCTTTGAGATCTGGAACAAGCTACAGACATTTCTTAGTGGCTTCAAAAGGAGAGAATGAGACCATCACTTCTGGAGAAGAACTTTAATAAGCCTTAATATACCACTTATTAAAAGAAAAAAAATAATGGTGCTTTCCCATTTTATAGTGTTTTTATTGGGATAATTCATTTATGTTTTTTAAGTGCCCTTATGCTATGATGATGAGAGCTATTTAAGTATCTAGACAGACATCATTTTTAACTAAGTGCTAATTATGGGACCAATCAGTTATACTTTGTACGCCTTCTGCAGGCAGTGGACTTGCACAGATGTCACGAAGGGTATTCATTTGGCCTAAAGTAACAGCTTTCTTCCTTTCTGTTTGTTTTACAGATCTCAGGGTATACCTACAGAACTTATCATTAAGGTTAAAAAAGAAAAACTCCATGTTGGTACATTTTAAGATTTGCATGCTAGACATGGTCCACGTGGAATCCTAGTGCTCCTTTTTACACAAAAAACCAACAATTTTCAGAAAAGAATACCAGGTGGAAACTAGTTCTAATTATCTTCATTATTTATCTTCTCAAGTTCTGAGGAATATGCCAAATAAGTTATCAAAATTAGACTACCTGATGAGCTAGTTCATGACCTATCACCATGGTAATCCAAAGTTTGTCAGAAGCTGAAGATGTCTCAGGATCATACAGTAGAGAAGTCTCTCTGTAGGTGGTCAGACCCCAGTTCTCCATAGCTCCTGACTGGAAATCAGGGACAGCAACAAGATCTGAAAAACAGCTGAATTTAATCTACTTGGATATATAGGACTCTGAATCATAGAAAATTAGGCCTGGAAGGGACTTCAGGAGGTCATCTAGTCCAACCCCCTGCTCAAAGCAGGACCATCCCCAACTAGATCATTCCAGCCATCACTTTGTAAAATCCGGTCTTAAAAACCTCCAAAGATGAAGATTCCCCCACCTCTCTAGGAAACCTGTTCCAGTGCTTCACCACCTTCGTATTGAGAAAGCTTTTCCCTAATATCCAACCTTTTGTAGTCAGAAGCTTATCACAGTTAAGTCTAATAAGCCATTTCCAAATAAAAATCTCTCTACAGCTGATCTAATTCCACTCCCACGGAAATCAGCGGGAGTGTTCTATTGATTAAAATGGGAGCTGGTGTAGGCTCAATGTGAAGAGGTAACATGTATAAGACAACCAACAACATGAACAGCCTCCAGCTGCTAAATATGTTTTGCTGGTCTACTGCTTTCAAAAGCTACAGGAACTGACTTTCGCATAAAGAGGAAGTGTCTGTTCCTGCCTGTAACTAATGATGAAAGGTGAGGTGTATTCCTGATATTGTACAGACTTTTTACTGTTTTAAAAGAAAGAATGCTGCCAAGATAAGCAAGATTTGCTTAGAAAGACTATTCTTTAGTTAACCTTTCAGAGAGCATTTCACCAGAATAAAGTAACTACTTATATTTATTAGGGGGTTTAATGGATTTAATGACCTAAGAAAGCAAAGATCTTCATTTTGCAAAGTTCTTCAGCCATCTCTCTCAAAATCCTCATCACTGTGTATACCTCATAGAATTTCCATTCTCCTTATGGCTTCAGCTGTATTGCCTCCATGTTAAGTGTGGGACCACTACAGAGAAGCATGACCTTTTCACTCACCTCTTACCAGGAGTGCTCAAAACCTAATTTAGGCAAAGTAACCATCTTACAGTGACCCTGAGCACACTCCAACAAGAACTTCTGAAACATACAGAAAGCCTGGGAATAGCAGTGGGGCACATACTCAGGGCTGCTTGAAGCTGACTACACAACTTAATTTCCAGGCTCCTGCACAGTCAGCAGAAGGAGGCAGGCATGCATCTTGGTGCTGGTCATGGGCTTGACACAGAAGTGTCATAGACAAGTCTTCCTTTTGGCTGAGGATGAACAAGACTTTTTGAAATTAAAGAAAGAAACAACCCTTAGTGGAAAATGTGGAAATAACAGGATGGTTCTTAGTATTGAAACACTTTGTTTTGCTGCTTCCCCTGACTTTTAGGATCATTTCATTTCCAGCCCTACTTTCCTATGATCCTATAAGTCAGGGGACAAGTCATAAACAAGTCTTCCTTTTGGCTGAGGATGAACAAGACTTTTTGAAATGACTCTTCATTTTTGTCACTCTCCCCTGGACTCTTTCCAGTCTGTCCACATCTTTCTTGACGTGTAAGACCCAAAGATGGATACAGTTTCCTTCTATATGTTGTCTGTTCTGACTGAGGTCTTCCAGGCAGGGAATGTGTCTTTGTACTTTTGGGGCAAACGCCCATAGGTGTTATATAAGCAACAATTAATAATAATGGGTTCATATTTACTACTCCTTTTATAACATGTTTTACTGTGTATCTGGTAGAGGTTTCATGACCTTTTCAATGACTTACCTTGCTTTGGAAGAGGATAATAAATACCAAAATACTGTTCATAGAATTCCAAGATCTTTATGGCAGCTTCCAATGCATAGTGAGCTTGATTCAGTTTCTCTGGATTAACGTATACAGATACCTGTGGGAAAAAAACACAGTACACAACTCCATAACATGTGGCTCTTAAAACAATAAACAGTTGTTTAGCTGGTTTGCATTTCTTTTGAAATTTACTTTTAGAAGTTAAAATGCAGAATAAGAAATATGCTCTCTTGCTTATCCAAGGTGAAGAGTAATGTTCAGCTCCCATAAACAAATACATTGCAATGAAAACACATTAATAAATAAGCACCTTTCTTACCCACATCATATACCTTTTGTTTACTCATAGGTGCCTAAAGTGACCTATTTGTTACTGTACATTTGTATCTGGAGTACTCCAGGATCGATTCCTAAAAGTTTGGCCCAAACTAGAAACTCTGCAATAGGTAGCATGCCTGTGGTTTGAGTTTCACTGCTTATCAGTGACTGTTTCATCTGAGCATAGGCCATTGTAGACAGGATCTGAAAGCAGTGCTGTTGTTAAGTTTTAGCCTGCTATGTTGGCCATGAAGGAGACAGTAGAAAGATGGCCTTTCAGTTAAATATATCTTTTCCTTTTAAGATCCAATGCGCCCTCATTGGAGTCCATTAAATTGCACCCATTTCCTGATGCCATGTGTCAAAGTGAAGTTTAGTTCTTAATTTTCTTTAGATATCCATCATTTGGTTTCTTTATTCCTTCTAAACATTTTCAGTTCTGCCATTCTTTCTACAACGCTATTGCAGCTTTTAGCTCAGGATGAAGTCATTATTTTGTTTGAACTTATTTACAACACAGTATACTCTATACCAAGTTTCATATTATTACTTCAGCCCTTTATAAAAGGCCCTATAGAATTTAATAAGAAATTATAAAAACTCGGCAGAATTTGTAACTTGTAAGTTATATAACTATTATAGTTATGTAATTGCTGACAGGACATTATCTAACAATTTATACAGGTTGCCTTACTGATTTCATCTCTAGTAGAGTTTACAGGATTTTTCTATAAAGGTCAGTTCTTGTTTGCAGCCAGATAAATTCTTGGGACATTGCTTTCAACTCTAAATCTGGCTTTTCAGGATAATACAATGTCATTGGTTCAACTTTAGGCATTTTAAAGCACAACTCGCTTGATTCTCTTCACACATTAACCTTATACCAGTGTAACCAAATTAGCTTTAATGGTGACAATCTTGCTTTACATAGGTGTAAGTAGAAGGAAAATCTAGACCTCTTTAATGATTTGAGTTCATATCCCAGGATGTTTTCTAATAAAAAAAGACAATATTTTGGAAAATACAATATAAAGGATACAGAAAGGAGGAGGATGTAGCTAAAGGAAACCGAATATGAAGAAACAAGATGTACATAATACTTATTTCAGAAGCTTTTTAAATAAGTGCTTGTCACCTTTAAACCTACCTTAATTCCAGATGAAGTTGTTCCACTGATTGACTGAAAATCACTAACAATAAATGCTACCAAGTAGGTGCTCATCTTTACCGTCTCTGCAAAATGATCTTCAACCAGATTGTTGCCTAATTTTCTAGTCTTTACCTAAAAGATCACAAATTGGGACAAAATACACTGGTATATTATACTCATTTATAGTAGGCAGAGCCACTACATTTTCCACTAAAACTGCAGGTTGCTTTTCTAGGACTGCTCAGCACATCTTATTGAATGTAAAAGGAAGAAAGACCCTGGATAAGTACTGAGAATGAGAAAAAGGTTCTTTGCAACAGCCCTGGCAACTGAGGTGGAATAATTAGTCATGGCTGGTATTAAGGAATTATTTAAATCATGGAGTTCTTTTTTTATAAAGGGCAGAATTATATGGTGTGATTTACCATATCAGATAGTAGATCTATCTGGTCAGATAAAAAAATCATCTGATCTAATTCCATATATTCCACCTGAGACCATAAGTCTCTATCAAGGCTGTAAACTAGTACCTGAAGATTTTTTAGAGGAAGGAAGGAAGTGTTTTTTTAAGGTAGTGTTGCATATGGGGAAGTTAGTAAATCTCTGAAGTTAGTAAATGCTCTGAAGCACAACTCATGCATTCAGAATTTAGGGCCAGAAGGTAGCGTTATGATTGCCTGACTTCCTGAATAACAAAGGTCAAGAGATTTGATTTCTGTTATCCTAGCATATATACTTAAAGATGCTGCTATAGTTCATACAACAATCTCTCTCTGATGTCCCATGGCAGGATTTCATCATGCTGATACCACGTGAAGAACTGTTTCCTTGAATTAGTTTTTAATGAGCTATCATTAGTTTAAATAAGGACTCCCTTATCTTCATAAGGGTAAAAATCCCTTTGCATGATATCAAAAGCCACCCATTTTATTTGCCTCACTGTAATACGTTAATGGCAATCCTCAGTAAAGGAAGGAAAACAATACATATATATATATATATATATATACACACACACACATATATATATACACACACACACACATATACATGCATGCATATATATACATGCATATATATACACACATACACACACATATATATACATATATATATATATATATATATATATATATATATATATATATAGGTTAAAGAACTGAAGATGAACAGGTCACCTTTGGCATATTAGACAGTGCAACATGTTGCTCTTCCCTCCGAATCTTTATTGTATAATTTGCTTTAAAGTATGGTTCATCAAAACAGGGGAATGCCATACGGGCAGAAGTAGGTTCAAAATGAGTAGAAACCAACAGCCTAAAAAGACAAAGAAAGTATTAGAATTTGCAAGAAAAGTACCTCTTTTCACCAAGGCAAACAGATAAACCATAACATAATATGAACTTGAGGGACTTAAAAGGAAAATTGCTTGGATAAAAGGAATCTAAACAGTAGGGTGGTGTTAGAGAGTTTTAAAGACCTGTCTATGACAACTGTACAGTCATTAAGCCCTGAGTATTACAGAGCTCAGGTCACAATACAACTCTGCCTGTTAGAAAATGGTTAAAAGATATAATAAAGACAAAACAAAGACAGAACTTAGCCATGTGTTTGTGCTGCTATTGAAGATATTTTTGTTTCTGCAGAAAGAATGTAATCTGATTGTAGCAGTTTATTATTTCTCATCAAGTTTATTATGGTAGTCCCTAAGGATCAATTAAGAATGAGGTCCAATTGTGCTAGGCACTATACAAATACATGACAGTAGACAATCTGGGCCCTGAAAAAAATACTGTACAAATAAACAAGATAGATGAGGGTGGGCAAAGGGATATAGTACACAAGCAGGGCAAATTCTGGGATGGTAGTAAATGTCCTGTTAGTTCCACATTTTAGGTTTAGTTAGGTGAGTAGAGGCTAAATAAAAATAAAAGTGAAGGGGGAGGAGATAAGAGAGAAAGATGACAGCGTAAGGGGTAAAAGGAGTAGGCATAAATTAAGCATAGGTCAAGAAACTGTGAGAGGTCTGCAGAGAGAGAGATGAAACAAAAAATGCCATTTGGAAGATGGAAGAGAAAGTCCATATGAAAAATGTTTATTAATGAGCTCCAAATAACTAGTTATAGGAACAAAGGACTATTTTATTCTACTACTTTGAAACAACTATTTAACAATTACTCTTAACTTCTGACACACACACAATTCCTAGATAGTTCACATATGTGTCTAACAAATGGTTTCTGTTCTAAAGTCTAAAGATTTTATACATGGAGATATTCGTAATAATTTTTTAATGAAAGGAATAATTTTTTAAAACAAAAATGACACAGGAATCTAAGCCCATTGCCTATCACTAATTGCCTCACATGCTTAATTAGTTAAATGAATTCCCCCTGATGTTACTCTGTGCCATACCAAATCAAAATCAGAATAAGATCTTTCCAAAATGAAGGACTACTGGGAAGAGATTGGTTCCACCTGATAGAGAGGGGGAGGAGTCTTTAAAACAAACCTAGGGAGGATTCTTTAAACTAGGTTCATAAGGATATGGAGACAAAAACCCAGAAGTAATTAAAGAGCCAGGAAACCTGGATAAAAAACTTAGTAAAGGGAAACAAGAAGCCATAGTAATGGTTAAGGGAGCATATAGGACAAATCAGTTAGATATGCAAAATCTTTATAAATTAATGCTAGAAGCATTGGAAATAAACAGGTCTTAGTACAGCTCAGTAATTATTATGGTGACCTGGTGGAATAGTTTGCATAACTGGAGTAATGCCATGGATGGGCATAACTTGTTCAGGGAGGATAAGTAGAAGATAGAAGAGGAGGTGTTGCCTTATATATAAAAGAGGTGTATATTCTCAGGCTCAGTATGTGTGGAAGGTAGGCCTGTTGAAAGCCTCTAGGTGAAGGTCAAAGGGGAAAGCATCATGGGGACTGTCACCCACTATAGGCCACCAAACCAGGAGGAAGAGGTAGATGAGGTCATCTTTAAACAATTGACAGAAGTTTCCAAATCACAGGACCTGGTTCTCATGAAGGACTTTAATTATTCAGCTATCTGCTGGGAGGAAAACACAGTAGTGCATAAGCAGTGGATGTGGAGTGTGTTGCAAATAACTTTTTAGCACAGATGATAGAGAAGCCAACTAGGGGGAAAGCTCTTCTCAACTTGCTGCTCACAAAAAGGGAGAAATTGGTCGAGAATGTAGAGATGGAAAGTCATGTGGGTGACCGTGACCACAAAGTGATAGAGTTCAATATCCTAAAGGAAGGAAGGAAAGAGAGCAGCAGAATAAGGACACCGGCCTTCAGAAAAACAGACCACTGCAAACTCAGGGAACTGGTGGTATGATCCCCTGGGAAGTAAGTCTGAGGAAAAAATATGTCCGGTAGAGTTGGGTGTAGTTTAAGGAGGCCCTTTTCAGGGCATAGGAGCAAGTTACCTGATGCAACAAAAGTACAGGAAGTACAAAAGGAGACCAGCCTGGCTAGATAGAAAATTCTTCAATAAAATGAAACTCAAATAGGAATCCTACAAAATGTGGACACTTGGTTATATAACTAAGGAAGAGTATAAGAGTATTGCACAGGCACGCAGGGAGAAAATTAGGAAGGCCCAGTCACAACTTGAGATACAGCTGGCAAGGGACATAAAGGCAAGAAAAAGGGCTTCTACAAGTATGTAGAAACAAGAGGCAGACCAAAGAAACTGTAGGTCCTTTCCCTTATAAAATGTAGAAAGCAATCTAGTTATAGATTATGCAGCGAACACTGAAATATTTAATGCCTTTTTTACTTCAGCCTTCACAAACAGGGAGATATCAGTTGACAAGCACAGTTGGCATCTAAGATGGGGAAGGAGGCAAACAGTCTAGAAAAGTGGAAGAACAGGTTAGGGATGATTTAGAGATGCTAAATGCTTTTAAGACAGTGGGGTTGGATGGGATACATCGAGAGTACTGGAGGAATTTGGCTGAGGTAATTTCAGAGCCATTAGCAATTCTCTTTGAGAACTTGTGGAGGTTGGGTGAGTTCCCTGATGTTTGGAAAAGAGCAGTGATTATCTTTAATTTAAGGAAAAAGGAGAATCCAGAGTTACAGACAGTCTGACCTCAATACCTAGGAAGATCATGGAACAGATCCTCAAAGACATATTTTGAAGCACCTAGAGGAGAAGATTATTAGGAACAGCCAATATGGATTCACTAAGAGCAAGTCACGCCTAACTAACCTGATTTCCTTCTATGATAAGGTGAAAGGCTCTGTGAATGGGGAAGAGCAGTGGATGTGATATCTTTATATAAACAAGGCTTTTGACACTGTCTCCCATGACATCCTCATTAACAAGCTAAGGAAATACAGACTGGACAGAAGTACTGTAAGGTTGATACATAACTGGTTGGACCATCATGCTCAATGAGTATTTATCAACAGCTCAGTGTCTAGTCGCGAGGAGGTATCAAGTGGGGTTCCCCAGGAATCTGTCCTGAGTCTGGTACCGTTTAACATCTTCATTAACAATTTGGATGATGGGACTGAGTGCACACTAAGCAAATTTGCAGACAACATTAAGTTGGGCGGAGTTTTTGACACTCTGGAGGGCAGGGCTAGGATCAAAAATGACCTGGATAGACTGGAGAAATGGTTGCAATCAGTCACATGAGATTCAACAAGTGCAAATTTGTGCACTTGGGATGGAAGAATTACATGCACAAATACAGACTGGGGAATGATTAGTTAGGCTACAGGACTGCAGAGAGGGATCTGGGGTTACAGTAGACCAACCATAGGCTGAATATGATCCAACAGTGTACTCTTGTTGCAAAAAGCAAACAAAAAAACCCGCAACAATGCACTGGATTCTATGAACAAGAGCGTCACTTACAAATCAAGAGAAGCGATTTTTCCATTGTACTCAGTATTGGTGAGGCCTCACCTGGAATTGTGTCCAGTTTTGGGCCCTGCACATCAAGAAGGACACTGATAAATTGGAAAAAGCCCAGTGGAGATGAACAAAAATGATTAGAGGCCTGGGAAACATGACTTATGCTGAAAGAACTAGGGTTATTTAGTCTGGAAAAGAGAAGACTGAGGGGGGGGATCTGATAGTCTTCAAATACTTAAGTGATGACTGGAATCTCCATCCCTAGAAATTAAAAACAGGTTGGACAGACTCACACTTGAGCAGGGGACTGGACTAAATGACCTCATGATGTCCCTTCCAGCCCTACTTCTCTAACATACTAATGCTCTAAACAACAGACTTACTGTACAGATTAGTGAGCATGCTTTTATCCCAAAAGTACAATAGTTGTGCTCAGATAATCCATTCCCACAGCTTCCATTTAAATGGTTTGTACTGTTGCTGTATTTTTGTTTTCCTTTAAGGAAATAGTAAAATAGGTTACTAAATTTTTTTTGCAGATTTTTATGAAGATAAGCATTCCACGAATGCTGTGGAAAAATTATTCTGTATTGTATACGTGAATAAAAATCATGCTTTAATATAAACCAGCAGCCATTACGCAAATAAATACACTACAATAAAACATCAACTTTCTGAATGGAGAAAGCTTGAGAGAGAGAGAAAAATTATAATGCATAAAGCTATAATGGCATTATTTTACACAGTTTAAAGTATGAGAGTTTTAAGAGGATTTATATAGCAACATTTCTTGATATGAAGATTTTGTACATTTTGCTTACCTTGTTTGACCATCCTTAGTTTTATAAGTACTTTTATACAATCCATAGAAACCATCTGAAAGATTTGCTATGTAATTAATGGAAAGGAAATACTTCTTATCCACCAGTAATGGGTCAGCAGACAAAAAAGCCACTTGCTCATGAGTTGGATATTCCAAAATCTTCAGCTGTTTTAAATCTCCTTGTATCTTTGGATTTCTCTCCTCAATAAGTGCTCTGGTGATTTCCAGATGTTTGCTGTGCAACACTATGAAATTGGTTTCAAGTCTTACAGTGACTTCAGTCTTCAGAAAGCCTGTGAATACTGATGTACTCAAATTTGGGTGAATCAGGAGGTCATAATGAACCGGAATAATCCAATCAGGGAGCCTTAATTTATCCCAGGGAAATTGCTCTCCATTTGTTGCTCTAGGAAAAGATCTGTTTTCATTGCTTCTTTCTCCATTAAAGGAATAACTAATTCCAATAAAGTTCAAAATATATAATAGCAGAAGCATTACCACAAGTCAAGGAAATGTTGGGACTTTAGCTAGTTCAACATTTCATTTTGAGAAAAAAAAAAAGAAAGAGCCACACAAGGTCTGCTCTCAATGTAAGTATAGCAGAGATTTTCTTTGATTGCTTATCCTGAAAAAGAGATGAACTAATATGAGCACTCTGTGGTGTAACCAAGTTATTTATACAAAAATCATATTTTATTTTTTTCAAAAGTGTTATCTCATGCAACCCCCTTAGCACATCACAAATGCAATACTGCAATCCAAACTGTCTGGTATAAGAATTCTGACTGCAGGATCCAATCTAATTGTAACATCTGGGCATATATTTTTAAATAAGATGTTCCATGTTGTGGTGAAAGTAACATTAAGGGCCCAATATTTAAAAATTGTGCCAGACCAGAAATATGTGCTACTGTATATATAATTACCACAACCGTATGTGAACATCAGGTTCAAGGATCTGCCTGGAATGATGACAGCTGCATATACATATTTTAAAAAATCAGGCTCTTACGGTAAATGTGTTTTTGATGTTACTGAGAAAAATAACTATTCTTTAAAAGTCACTCTGGCTTTTTTGACTATGTTATTGTTTCTATATTTACAATTGACTGGCCTGTGTTTAAACTAGCCAAAAATAAATAGAAGAAATCCTGAACAACTCTAATTCTGGATCAAGATGAAGAAAAGATTTGCAGTCCTTTCAGCAGG
>NW_005841936.1:1342937-1348032 GCF_000455745.1 Alligator sinensis
GAGCTGGAACAGCTATGCTGAGAAACTAAGCAACACCTGTCAAAACAACCCACATTCAGCAGCAGAGAAGACCCCAGGGCCACTAACCAGACTCCTAATCAGAAATACACTCAGAGATCAACAGAGATCAAAACAGCACCAGAGATTAGGACTCCTGGGAAAGATATCCTAGCAAAGAAACAGACTTTTTCCTGCTTGAATTTATGTTCGTCAATCAGGAAAGGGTTGGGGTTTTTTAGAGCTGTACTGCTCAAGTATATTTCCAAGGCTGACAGCTCTGGTATAGCACTCAACTAGAGACAAGTGAGACATCCATTGGAGGTTGACGGAGTTGATTTACTGGTAATATACTTTATAAATACAAGATTAGGTAAGATGGAAGGCTCAGGACTGCAACAATTGCTTTTCAACAGCTGCTTTACACATATTTATGCGAGATGGCAAAAGGACAGAAGGCCAATCAAGTGAATGGTATTTCTAGTTTTTCGTGTTATATTGTGTCATAATTTGAATCACATTTTAAATGCCTTCATTTATGAAAGATATTTTATATGTAATTGCATATTCATATCCAGAAAGACCATGTTCTGACCTCTGGTAATGCTCTCAATTTAGTGGTGAATGAAAGCTCTTGAAATTATTTAAATTTAAATTTAGATCCAGGAAAGGACTTAAGCCCTTTTAAAAGAGAACTCCAAACCCTGAGGGAGGTGCTGAAGCTCCTGGTATAATACGTGGCAAGTGAGGTTCCTCCGAACAGGATTCAATATAGGCAGTACAGTGCACTGAGGAAGATGACCACTCAGCTACAGGTAGCTGCTGAGGACAGGGGTGGTATGACAGGACCTTTTCCCAGGAAGCCATAGCACTGTCTGGTAACTGAACTAGTCCTGCCTCTGTCCAGTCCTCCAGGATACCACACTGTTTTGCCTGCTATGCCCTGGGGTTATCTATGTGTTAAATTGGGAAGCTGTCCCCAGAGTCTTTAAGTGGGCTTAATGAATCCAGCCTCAGTCACTTACTTGAACTGCTGGATTCAGCACACCCACATGTGCCAAGGTGTCCTGTATTTGCCATCTCCTTGTCTGCCTCATTGGCACCTGTGCATCATCCATGGCCCTACCAGCCCTAACTGTACCTTAAGGGCACTAATTGTGCCCTCTAGCCTCCCCCGTAATTACATCCATGCCTCATAGGTATCACTCAAAGTTCATTCGACAAGCCCTCTGGCCCTGTCCAATATCAGTTTACACCCAGCCCTGGGCCCTGACTGGGCTGCTGTCTCCCTTTCTCAGCCTACCAGTAGTCTGATCCTTGTACGGCTCAAGGCATAGAGTGCCTCCCAGGCACCCCTGTGGCCTCCAATTCCCCTACAGACACAACCCAAACCGCTGGTTAGAACAAACACAAAATACCAGCCCACCAGTTTCTAACTCAACCACAAACCCCACCTTGGGTCTCTAACCACAGCAAAAAGTCTATCCCCAGTCTGCTGGGCCCCTCCTAACCATCTCAGTACCATCCTGAGTCTACAGTTTTCCTCTTATACAGCTTAGACTGGTAAGAACTTTTCTTCTTTCAGTAGTAAGAGCCAGCCTGCCAAGTGCTAGTTCTGGTCCCAGGACTCCACCCCTTCAGGTCATCTGTCTCAGGTCCTTGTAAACAGGCCCAGGAGTTTCTTCTCAGTCAGTTAACAAGCCTGCTCCCTACTTCAGCTGCTGCCTATCTGGCTGTTCTGCAGGCTTCAAATAACTTCCTGGCTGGGATGCTTCCTGTTCACAGCAGGGCAGCTTGCTCAAAATAGCCCTTGTTGCCTTAGAGTTGGCTCTGTGATTCTGTGGCTGCTGGATAATATGAAGTTTACCCCCTCTAGGGTACAAAAGTCCAATGCTTAATAGGACCCTACTCTCCCCTCCTGCTCTTTCTCTCTCTAAGAGGAACAAGGCTGGGATCCCCTGTTACAGGTGGGCCTTAGATCCCATCCCTTAGACATCTCACTGGAGGCTGCAAGGTATCTCTGTCCACTTACAAATCTGAATCAGAGCCACCTTCTCCAGAAGACAGGTGTTTGTGCCTTTTCTTTAAAAAAAAAAAAAAAATGGAAGAAAGACCCCCAGTCCCAGAATTATTTCTGTATTTTATGCAAGATTTATTTCAGGTGAAATAAGAGAAGAATCATGTGGAGCAGGGAGTGTAATACAAGTCTCACCTTTACCACTTAGCTACAGCCTTGCTCTCTATGTTACATTCCTATTCCTTTTTGCTAGTGACATGATACTGAGTGTCCAGGGAAGTTTAAGATCAAAACCTACAGCGTTTACAGAGTTTAGGTGCCTCTGTGGTTAGGAAACAGCAGAGCTGACATTTGCAGGATCACAACTATCTAAATCCTACCTGAGTCCATGCCTTAGCTTTTGATTTAGCTCTTACTTTAGAATTCACCACATAGAGACAGTTAGTAAATCTCAGTTAAGCTGGCAGCCCAGGCCTTTTACTTTTTAGAGACTATTCAATCAATATTTGAACGTGTGCTGAAGGGCATAGGGAATCAGGGCCTAAGCTTAAGTGTTGCACAGTCCCTGTGTTACACTTTCTGCGCAGAGTTGAGACAGCCTTTCATACATTTTAATCTTTCTAAACCCAGTAAGTGAGACACAAGATAACATACAAAATATGTACTTTTACCCTAGAACTTGAGAACTCCCCAAGGAATATTCACTCTGCCCTGCCTTCTGCTTTCTGATAATGATGATTAGATCTCATACAAGCTTCATTATGCATACATTTTTTTTAATCTGGTGAGAAGAAAATACCATAAATTACATAATAAAACAAAAACACATATTTCTAGCGCACGTTACCGTCTCACGTCTGTGTAACTGACAAGAAGGAAGGACTTGCTTTTATTTTCGGTTTCTTTTGAAGCAGCCTGTCTCCACCCACTGGCTGAATGAAAAGAAGTAAGAAAATAGCCACCTCTTGTGGCTACCAATAGATTTTCAACTTGTGTGAAACAACTTTGTAAGCTGAAAAGGCATTGTATAGTATACTGTTCTAAACACTGTTTATTAAACTGCACTTGAATGTGTGTGCTTTTTTCCTACAGCTTCTGTTAATTGAAAAAAGTCATCAATCTACTTTTAAATGACTGAGCTGAGACGTAGCTCTAAAAAAAGTAATGTAACGTGACTTAGGCACTTAACTCTTATGCTGTAAATAGATGTTGCATTTGTCCTGGGAAAAAGTCTATTGTCCTGGGATCCTACAGGCATCCTACAGCTCTACTGTCCCACTTCAAATCCCTCTGAAATATGCAGGATAAAATGTGCTTATGCCTTTTCACAGGACATGTTTGTGTGCATCTGTAAAGTTATTGTGCTTTTTTCCTAAGACAAGCCAACCAGGCTGTGTGCTCCTCTTTGCCAGAGGAGCAACAATGAAGCTTGGAAGAGTGCACCGTGTAAATGACTGCTGTGCCCATTTTGATCCATATCAAACTCAAGGGTCAGGTCCACATCAAATCAGGCACCTATTTACACTCTTAGACTTGAAAATCTTCTCTTAAAAGCTTTACAATGGGACAGATTCTGGAACCAAACTGGCACCTGGCAAATTACCATGGACCTACTGATGTCAACAGCCTGAGTATTTGCTCTGCTAGATTTTTCTCCCAAATGACAAGAGATCGTCATAATCGCATAGTACCCATCTTCCCATTTTCTGCATAGTTATATTCTGTTGTACTAACTTTTCAAATAAATGGCACTGCGCGAGAACTATAATATTTGGTAGTAAATTATGCAGCAGAGAGAACAGTCTTGCTCTCTGCCAAAAGAACTATAATATTTGGTAGTAAATTATGCAGCAGGGAGGCATTGGTATGTCCAATGTAGCATTTTTTAATAAGGTTCTTCTTAAATGTATGATTTTCTCATTGGTACCTGCCAGACAAAATAAAATCATAATTGTATGAAAAATGTTTCTCCATTAAAACTGGAACCATTGAAAAAGACCCTTTTAAGAGGAAAGTCAAGGATCTAAGCAATTTCTGCTTTCCCCCTTCAAATGTGGAATTTCAAATGTGACATTACTAAAAAAAAAAAAAGAGTGTTATATTTTCAGCCAGGTGCAAAATGCTGCAGATACCAGTGGCAAGAACACAGGAAGAAGACCTTTTTAACAGCAAAGTCAAGAATCTAAACAGTTTCCACTTTTCCCCCTCAAATGCATCTCACATAGTTTGCAAAGAAGAATTTTCTCAACTATTTGCGTTTGTCTAATAAAAGATATCGGATTTACCCAAATAAACTTGTCTCACAAAGGAGGCACCGGCAATTCATCTAGTGACAGGGACACCACTAGGAAAAAGAATTATATTTTCAGCCACTGTCCCCCGCAGAGCCCCAGGGATGAGACCGGAGGAGACAGGCACCTGGAGGCTGCTCTAGGCTCTATGAAAACGTATACTATCTACTTTGAATCCTGTTTGGAGGAACCAAACTCGCCACGTCTTGTACCAGGAGCTTCAGCGCCTCACTCAGAGAGTGGAGTTCTCTTCTAAAAGGGCTGAAGTCCTTCCCTGGCTCTAATTTTAAATTTCAACAATTTCAAGAGCTGGCAGGGAAACACCATGTATCTGGGTCCATGAAGGCAGTTTTCCTTAAGCGTTCCCAGGGATACCTGTTCTTCTGGGTTGGTTTAGTACCCGGTGAGGTGTTAGGGCAGGGGTGTCCAACTTTTCTGAATGTGGGGCCGGATCACGAACTTTTTATCACCCAGTGGGCCGGGGAGCCATATTCAAAGATGTCACCGGAAGTGGTATCATATCAGGAAGTGATGTCACATGACCTTTGACACCAATGAAGTTGCAGGGGTTGACATGGTGCTGGTTGACATGGCATGCATGCCCGGGTTGACATGGTGCTGCAGGACCTGCCTGGGCAGAACTGGGTCAGCACCGGCCAGAAAAAGCAGCATGCAGCTGAAGCTGGCTTCCTATGTGCTGCTGGGGACGGGAGGAGGCCGGCCAGGTCTGCACCGGCCAGCAGAAGCAGGGGCGGAGCCGTGTGCTGCTTGGGACTGACCGGTGCAGACT
>NW_005841936.1:1348204-1348473 GCF_000455745.1 Alligator sinensis
GGGCCCCCGGCCCGCCCCTCCCCGCCTCACCGCAGCCCCGGCGCCGTGGCGCTCCACTCTGCAGTGCTCCCTGCCCGCTTTGCTGCGCTCCCTCCGTGCTCTCCGCCTGCCCTACCGCTGTGGCTCTGTGCCGCCGCTGCCGCTCCGCAGCGCTCCCTGCCCGCTTCACCGTGCTCCCTCTGCACTCCCTGCCCACCTCGCTGCCACTGCCATGGCTTTGCGCTCCTCGGTGGTGCTGCTGCCGCCGCTGTGGGCCAGATAAAATGGCT
>NW_005841936.1:1348496-1353493 GCF_000455745.1 Alligator sinensis
GCAGGCGGCATGGCGCCCCACGGGCCGTATGTTGGACAAGCCTGTTAGGGCTTGAAGCCCACTTTATGGAAAGGGGAGGCACCTCCCTAGCTTGCTCCTGCGGCCCTGTGGCTGAGGGCAGGCAAAACTTGGGGGCATCCGAACCCCAAGCCTCTGGACTTGGGCCTGCCAAAAGACATAGGTCACCTGCCAAAAGACTGGAAATATCTGACGCCCCTGGTGGGGATGGAGGATGTTTGCCTGTGGTGGTGCCACTTATGGTTCTGCACTGACTCACGGATTTGGCTGGGAACACAAAAAACGTCTTTAAAAAAAAAGAGAATTTCAAGAGCTTTGGGCTCTTTCATTTTTTTCAAAGAATAATTTGGAAAAAGGAGCCGCGGGAGCAGGACCAGGGGGCCGACTTCAGCCCCTGGGGAGGCGGAGGCCCGGGCCGGCCAGGTGCCGGCGGCACTGCCCGGGCTGCCCGGCCCCGCCAGGCCCGAGGCGGCCTGCAGGGCCCTGCGAAGGGGCGATGCGGAAGCTAGGGCCCCCGCCCCCGGCAGCGGGCTCGGCCCTTGTCCGCCCCGGCAGACCGCGGGCCCCGGCCCCGGCCCCGGCGCGCTGCAGCTCTGCGTATGGAGGGAAAACGGATGCCAATGCGGGGGCGGGGTGGGGTCGCTGCCCTCCAGCACGGCCCTGGTCCCTCCGGGACTCGGAGGGAAATCTCCAGGAGCCTGCGGAGAGCCACCCCGGGGAGACATGATAGGGCAGGCATTAAAATAAATCGTTATGAAAGGTTGCATCCGATTTATGCAGTGCTTCCGTGGGGTTTTGAAGTGTCATAGTCATGTGCATTTGTCTTCCTGACGTAAAGCCTGCACACTGTACGGTAATCCGTTACATCGTGTGATGAAACCTTCCGGGAGAGAGGTGGAGTTGGCAGCCCCGCCGCAGGGGGGTGATGCAGCCTGGGCCTGCCCCGGTCTGAAACGGGGAGGGAAAACGCAGAGCAGGTCAGAGGGCCCAAGGGAAGTTTTCTTCAGAGCGGTTGCAGTGCAAGCCGGATGGTAGGATAACAGGCACTAGTGGGAAATGTGTTCAATGGGTGCATCTATGCAAGCATATGAATGCAATGCAATAAACTCCAGTGCTTATTGCACCGCAGTTTATGACTCCCAGGCACACCGTTTGAATGTGCACCCAGGACTGCCACATGTTGAGCCAAGTTGGAGCAGCCCCAAGGGTCAGCCTGCCTGGGGGGGTCTGCCTGCCATCCCGGGGCCGCTGCCCCCCAGCTCAACATGCTGCGGAGGGGCTGGCTGGGCATGAGGGTGCTTCATCGCGGGGGTAGCTGGCAGGCAAGTCCCACGCTGAAGCAACCTTGTGTCGTCCCCTCTCCTCCAGCATCTGCGCTGCTGCAGAGTGAAAAAACCTGCAGCAGGATTGTACTTGTATTTACAAGTGCTATCATACTGCAGAGTCAATTATTTGACTCCAGCCTAGTAGGAGTGCATGTGCAGATGTGTGACGTTTACTGCACAGCTAATTAATCTACTGCAAGTAAATGTCTCGTGTAGACGTACCCAATGTGTCTTAGAAAAATGCAGGAAAAAGCATGTGAAAAATCAACATATTGCGTTAGATGACAGCTTGCTAAAATAAAAGGCTGTTCTTTCTGCTAATTGAAAGTGTATAGCACTTTATAATGTAGCTTTGGTTTCATGGCTGACATTATTATTCCTTTTGAAGAAGGGAAATGCATAGCTATATGCAAGTAATACTGATTGAGTCTGTTTCTTTTTCTCTAGCCATAATAAAATATGTTTTGCATTCATTCATAAATTAGTGATAAACTTGTTAGCAACTTCTCGAAACACATGTACACATGAGGCAAGGCAAAAGACAGTTGAGCCCTGGCAGCCTGGCTTTCTCTGCTACTCGAGCTTTCTCCGCTAACCAGGGTGTGCCCCTAGGGTCTCTGGGGTGCATGTGGGCAGTGGAGGAAAACGGGGTCTCCTTCTAGCTGGGCTGTGCTCAGCAATCCCACGTTTTGTCTTGGTATTCAGTTTCTCTTGGGGGAACTGCTGTTCTCCCAGGAGACACCAATCCGTGGCTTTTTCTCCTAGGGTAAAAATGACCACTCCAGGAGAAAAATAACTTGGGAACAACTAGGGTTTGGTCACTCTGAGGAGAATTTCTCTTGGGAGGGTGAATATCTGCGTTTTTCCTTGGAAGGCGAGGGAAGCTGGGTCCACATTTTCCAGGGCTTGAGGGATCAAGCGTGGGAATTCCCAGTGTGCACAGGATCAAGTCCCTTAAGCCTCCCAGAGCACCTGCCTGGCATGGCCAGAGAGCACAGAGAGCTCCAGACTCTGGTACCGTAAAGTAAACACATCTGCTGCTAATGAGCAGTACAGCTTTCAGAGGGTCATTTAGGCAGGAGGTCAATAGGCAACAGTTGTCTGCCTATTTATATCTCCAGCTTTAGGGCCTTGTTTTACAGAGAGCCCAAGTAAAATTCCATGTTCTGTGCATGCTGTTCATTGCAAAGAAAAGGCTTATACTTTTCTTATACTAAAATACTGAATGTATTTCACAAGTGTTTTGGGGTTTGTTTGGTTTTTTTAGACAGTCATTTGTGAGGAAACAGAAAGAAAAGGCAGGAATGGCAGCCGCATTCTTCACTCTGCAACCTGTGGATCAGTCAGCAGTGCTGATGAAGACACTACTGTTGTTAAGTGTTTTGAGTATTGCAGGGTCTGTGAGCAGCGACCACCACAGTGGAACTAGTGAGACAGACCATACGGCCTCTGGTAATGGAAGCAAACTGTTTCCTTGGGATAAAATGAGGCTTCCCAAGCATGTCACCCCAGTGCATTATGATCTACTCATCCACCCTAATCTCACCACTCTGACGTTTACTGGCTTTGCCAACATACAAGTTACAGTAAACCAACAAACCACTTCAATCATCTTGCACAGCAAGCACCTGCAGATTACCAAAGCCACCATCCAAGGAGGAAAAGGAAATAGTCATGCAGAAACAGAAGTGATGGTTTGGAAACACCCCCCATTTGAACAGATTGCACTCCTTGCTTCTGAACCACTGCAAGTTGGACAAAATTATACAGTCCACATCGAGTATTCAGCCAATCTATCAGAGAGTTTCCATGGCTTTTATAAAAGTAGTTACAGAACTCAGGAAGGAGAAGTGAGGTAATCCTTTTCAATCAATGTTTGCTACTTAAGAATAAATTTGTTACTCAAGAATAAGTTGTTACTAAAGAAAAATGATTTCTTAAATAGTGCTAATACATTTCAGTTCTCCACCTAAATTCCTTACCTGTAAAATGGGACTAATAATACTTTTCTACTTGACAAGGCTTATCATGAGGTGTTTGTGTACAGGAGGAACGATAAAATAGGAGTACCTAGTTATTTTCTGAATATCAACTTCTGGCTTGCAGGAGCGAGGGGAATATTCTGAATTTGTACTGCCTTTTACGGACATGTTTAAGATACAATACTTTTTATTTCCTTTTGTTTAATTACAGAGTACTTGCCATAACACAGTTTGAACCAACAGCTGCACGTATGGCCTTCCCATGTTTTGATGAACCATCCTTCAAAGCCCAATTTTCAGTTAAGATTAGGAGAGAACCAAAGCACCTTGCACTATCTAATATGCCAATAGTATGTGGATATTTTGTATTACATTTTGGGATTGTTTGGTTTAAGAAAGTTAAAGAAGAGCAGAACATCTAAGCAATAGCAATTTGCAAGCTTTACCTTGATTTGATATTACCTTTATTGTTAGGGGTGTGCGAAACAGGCCGTATTCGATTTGGATTTGTCTGAATGGAATCGGGGATAGTGATTTGATTCATTGATTCAGATCACTGTCCCCAATTCAATTTGGCCAAATCCGTGTCTGAAGATTTGATGCTGATTCGGAAAGATTTGGCTATTCAGACACAGACACAGCTTTAAACGTTTTTTCTACATACCTCAAGGTACCAGGTGGCTCGTGAATGCTGTGATGGTGGGGCGGATGGAGCATCCCACAGGAGTGCGTGGAGCTCCCCAGTGCGCTTGGCAGCAGACCCGGAAGTGGACCAGAAGCACTTCCAGTTCACTTCCAGGTCTGCAGGGGAGCGCGGGGGGGGGGTGTGTTGTGCTTCTGTGGGAGGCTTCATCTGCTCCACCATCGCAGCATTCATGAGGCGCCTGGTACCTTGAGGTATGTAGAAAAAACATTTAAAGCTGTGTCTGTGTCTGAAATAGCCAAATCTTTCTGAATCTCTCCAATTCCATTCAGAGAGATTAAAGGTCTCCTGATTCGTTTCAGATTCGGAGATTTGGCCACTGAATCGAGCCGAATCTCCACCGAATTGAATCGGGGACCAAAGCTTCGCACAGCCCTATTTATTATTTATTGTTATACTTAACATTATGAAACTGCCTGAAAACAAAATGAAATGTGCATTGTTGGCTGGTTTAAGATATCCAGTGCACATTTAAAATAGTCCTTTAAGATGCTGAGTATTTTTACTGCATTGAGCAAATGGAAATTGAGAATTTTGATGAAGGGAATAAATATTTAGCACAATGCGGAGTGACTTCTGTTAACTTTAAAGGGAATCATGCAACTAAATTTCTGATGAAATGTAGACCTTTACATCTTGCTGAAGTTTGGTTTTATTTTTGCAGTTCCATTTTCCTAAGTTAATTGTGGTCCTACTGTATTGCAGGGACAGATTTGGGGGGGTGGGGTATATCTGAAGATGGAGTTGCACCCTTCTGCAATCGTATGGCCACATGCTGTGCACTGTCTGGCACTGAGACTACCACGGAGTACATGCATTGTGCTGTCCACCATGCTGCATTTTTGTAGATCTGCTCCTGGCTATATGCTATGGCATAACTAAAAGTAATTGGCAACAAAGACAATTTCTTTTTGTATTTGTTTGCCTTGTGCATTTAGTAACATTTTGTGTCTGGTAGATGTCACTCTT
>NW_005841936.1:1353524-1371555 GCF_000455745.1 Alligator sinensis
GTTACTGACCCTCATAAATATGAACAAGGCTAATGAAAATTGAAAGAACATTGAGGAATAGTTTTATTTTCTAACCTTATATACTTTTGGTGATTTTCAGTGTAACAGTAATAGGTAAACATGATCATACAAAAATATGGGAGTTTTTGTGTTCTTCAAATATCCCTTTAAGTATTTAAGTATTTTCAGTAGAATAACACCGACAGACTTTTCTGGTATGAATATTCTATTCCAATGCATAAAATTATTGTATGATGAAAAGTTGTGGTCTAATTTTAGGTGAGATCTGTGAATATTTCGAAATGGCTTGTTGAGGACCATTTTGATGTTAGTGTAAAGATGAGTACTTATCTTGTGGCCTTTATAGTTTCGGATTTTAAATCAGTCAGTAAGATGACCCGTCATGGAATTAAGGTACAGTAACTGTCTTATTTTGTACTGAATTGTTTTGTAGTAAGAACTGTAAAAAATGCAAATATTTTAAAGGTCTCAGTTAATCTCATTTATGTGTCTGTAGTTCCTATGGGAAGGAAAGGGGAGAAAAGATTTTTTAAAAATAGATGGACTGTCTTAATTATTAATTTTAGCAGGGTTTTTTTTTTAAATGTGTAAACAAGATGAATTTTTTTTATATACTTACATGTACTGATAAAGTGAAACTTAATTGTAGTATAAATTAAATCCAGGCATATTTGGGTGAAATTTCACCCAGACGCTATAGCAATTCAAACTGGTTTCCTTCAAGAATGTAGCGAACAGAAACTGTACAAGTTTTTCCACTGGACATAAAGATTTAGTAGTAAAGAATATTGTTAGTGCATTACAGGACCTTTTTCACCATTGAGCTCACTTATTCTGATATGGTATTGGTTATTAGTGGTTAAAGGTTTTGTTTGACTGTCTGCTATGTGCCATGAATTTTGGTGGTGTCTTCTATATCTAGTTTCTGACTAACTTTGCTTAGGAATCACTAAAAGAGAATAAACTCCCTTCTTATCTGTTTATATCCCTTCATCTCTGGACTCCTTGAAATATAGATGAGTGTTGGGGTAGGGTGTGAAATCTTGTATTGCATTTGTGCTTGTGAATAAAAAGACAACTTCATCTAAATTCAGTTTAAAAAACAAATGCCCAACTTTGATCTCTTCCCCTCACAAATTTTAGGAACACTCTGGGGCAGGGGATATTAAATTGGGTATTGTTCTGGTGTTTTTGTGATCAATGAAATAAAGAAGACTGAAAACTAATTAATTTCTAATTTATAATCATCTTGCATTATTATTTTGAAATACTCCATACTTGTGTATGTTAGATTTCCATCTACGCTGTGCCTGACAAAATCAACCAAGCTGATTATGCCTTGGATGCAGCAGTGAAACTTTTAGACTTCTATGAAGATTACTTTAGCATTCCATACCCCTTACCCAAACAAGGTAAGTATTTTAATAATTTTTATATTTAAGTATTGTATTGTAAGGCAGAGCAAAGATTACAGAAGATAGAGATCATCAAAGGAACACCTTATACTAGCGTCTAGGATTGGTTTCTTGTCCCTGTAAATCAAGTGCTTTCACATACAAATGGCAAGCTAGGTGCCAAACTAAACTTTTAATTGTGCTATTGCCAAAGGAGTTTTGAATGTGTATTTTTTTGTGCCCTTGAATTTGGCCTTCATTTTTGGGAAATAAACTTGTGGCTGTGTTTTCATAGTACTGCAAAGCTTGTGAAAATATTAACCATCTATAATGTAATGAATCTGTAAATGGTAAATTGCTGATAAAATCTTCAGTGAGAGAAAAATGTGTGAACACTACTGCTCGAAGAGTCTTCTGACATTTGGTTACGTAGGCACAAAATGCCAGAGTTTACTGAAATCTAGTCTCTAACCAGGGCCATGACAGAGCCTCAGAGAAGCCTTCTGTCCCTGCATCTGCTATTCTGGTCATCTATTTGTAGATATATCTGTTCTGTCTGGCATTTACTCAATGTGTTGAGTTGCTGGATCCACATGACCATGTGGCCTCTTCTTGAATTACCTGTCTCTAAATTGGCCTCTGAAGGATCTGCTAAGATCCTGTCTCTGACATAGCGTGCATCTATACGTTCAATTAATGTGGTGTGATCAACTCTGGTACACTTCACGCCAGAAGTAACTGCTCCTAGGCACAGTGTTTACATGTCTGCCCGGGACAGCAGCAGTTTGAGCTGGGGCAGAGCAGCCCTGGGCTAGCAGCAGGCTCAGAGGGTCAGCTGCGGGCTCCCGGTCATGGTGTTGTACAGTGGAGGGTCTGGCAGGAGCACAAGAGTGCTAAAGTGCAGAGCCATGTGGCAGACAACCCCCACTTTAGCACCCTCATACACCAGCCAGCCCCCATCACCATCTACATGTGTGTTTTGTCACACTTAATTACTCTTCTGTAAGAGTCCTGTCAGGGACAGTATTC
Source organism: Alligator sinensis (assembly GCF_000455745.1). Lineage (NCBI taxonomy): Eukaryota > Metazoa > Chordata > Crocodylia > Alligatoridae > Alligator > Alligator sinensis. The sequence continues at coordinate 1,355,969 of NW_005841936.1, forward strand.
TCTTATGATGGAGTTAATTCATTTTAGGGGTGCACTGATAGCTGATTATTAACCAACCATATCAGTCAATGCAAATCTGATGACTGGTTTACTTCAAAATGCAAGGTATTTTAAAGTACTGACATAAATAAAACTTTTTTTTTGGGGGGGGGGTGTATTCCAGCAGCCTCCTACATTACATGTATCAGCATCCTGGCACTTAAAAATGGCGGTGGGGTGCTTTAACTAAAGCTCATTGAATGAGCTGCCACCACCATTTTTAAGCGTGGGGACACTTAAGTGGAGTAGAGTTGGGCAGGTCAAGGGCAGATACAGGCTGCCCACTATGGGCACAACTCACCACCTCCACTGCTGCCAGGTGGGCAGGGGGTGAGCAGCCAGCACAGAGTTTCCAATGGAAAGGCAGAAGACTATAGAGCCCCGAGCCCACAGTGAGCAGCCTACATACACCCTATGCACAAATGTGGGGGGAACTTGCCCCCCATGCGTCCCCTGGCGGCGTATGCAATAGTGGGGAGCTACCCCTCTCCCACCTGATGCCCCCCTGGACAATTCATCCGTGGCTCCATCCCACTCCCTGCCCTGGTCCTGGGTCCCATGTACCACCCTGGCTGGGGCAGCACCCCTCACCGTGGGGGCCTTGATCTACCCCCTCCCCCCCACCCCTTCCCCTCCATAGACTTACCTGCAGGGAGCTGTTCTCCATGCTGCCAGGCTGTATTCTGGGCCACTTGCATGCATGTGGCCGCACACGTGCATGCGGTGCTCCCTATGTCTCACTTCTGGCAGCCCCAAGCAGGACCCCTTGCAGGCTAGAATGCTGCCCACCTGCAAGCGGAAACCCACTTTTCTGAAGGAACCCAGGTATCCAGGGCCTCTGGCTGGAGGGAACCCAGGTGTCCTGGGCCCTGGCTGGAAAGCATAATTATTGGTAAACATCATCTACAGTGGTCACAAAAAAGCCGATAGAGATAGCCAGTAATGTCATTTCCCCTTTTATTGGTGCTGATCTGATAGGCAACCAATATATCGATGCACTTCTAATTAATTTACTGTGCCCTAATGCTGGCACACATGTAGACAATACTTTATTGCAGGGCTTAGTCACCCCCGCAGTAAAGCACATGTATAGATGCACCCACCTTTGCTACCATTCTGTTCAAGGAATTTCTGTGCATCTTTATCAGGGAGTTTTCATGGTGTGTGTGTTGGGGCTTGTACAGTTTTTGCACAATCTCTTCACAACTGTGTGAATTTCATTTTCAAACAGTGAAACATGGCCACCATGCTTAAATATTGTCACTGTTTGGGTTTATCATATTGGATTGAAGGCCAAGCACTATATTCATCTCAGAAACAGCAATATCTCCACACAACGTGCGTCCCAGAGTACATTTAAAATTTGTTTTTAAAAAGAAATGTAGAATTAAAGAAAGGCTGAGAAGATATCTATTATCAAACATGTACAGAAAAGTAATTCAAAACACTATGGGCATGTATATAGGGCAAATTAAGATGTACTGTAAAGAGCTACTGTTATAGCATACTGAGGATGTCTACTTTTATCCTATACTTCTGTTGCTTCCAGTGGATTTTGTGACATGCACCTTGTGTTGAGCCAATTAGTCTTTGGCTCTTTCAAGTTAAAAGTATACCTTTTGTCTGCTACATTATGTAACTTAGATAAAGAGTTCCACTTGTTAACTACAGAAAGCTGTCTATTTATTTTGATATAATTATAGTTTTTGATACTGTAGTATATAGAACTTTAAAAAGTCTGGTATGTATGTGAGGGAGGGAGGGAGGGAGAACGAACAAAAGTAAGCAGATGAGAGATATTAAGAAGATAATTATTAATAATAAATATAATATATATATTTTTTAGACCTAGCTGCTATTCCTGATTTTCAGTCTGGTGCTATGGAAAATTGGGGATTGACTACATACAGGGAATCTGCTTTGTTATATGACTCTGAAAAATCTTCAGCATCAAGTAAACTCTGGATTACAATGATCATAGCCCATGAGCTAGCTCACCAGGTACAAATATGGGTAACAAAATGGGATGTTTTGGTTTTATTGGCAATACACTGAAAAAACAGAACATCCTAGTACATTGAGAACAAGTTGTTAAACTTCTGTTTTGCCCAGCTCTACTTTGCCTTCCAGCTGAGAATGACAGTGAACAAGGAATGAGGAATTTTTAAATCCTAGCCTGTTAATGTGTGAATAATGAAAGATTAACCAGAAACCTTACTGGGAGATAATTCAGGTATCAGTTGAATATACAGGTCAGCAAAGGACTTACTCTGCTCTGGCAAAATAGAACTGGTATATAGATGTGGTGCCACCCTCATGCAAAGGATTTTTCACACTGCTCTATGACATCTCAAAAACCTTTTTGAACAGCAGCAGCAACAAAAACCTGTACCATCTTGGAAGGGATATATTAGTTTCTGAGAATCTCTTTTTTTTTCTTATTATTACTGATTATTGTGGCTTAATGTCTTCCTGTCTTTTCAACATGATTGATAATTCTTTTGGGGAGGATTGGCCAGGAATGCACTACCATCCTCCACTTATCTATTATTTTGTTGTCATGACATCGTGGACATGGGCACAGAAAACCTTACCAGGCATCTGTCAAATTACTTACCTGGTATGCATGGTAGTCAGGCTGGATGGACCCCTGGGAGAAGGGAGTAAGGCTGCCTCATTATGGTCCTGCCTGAAGTGACTCTAGCTGAGGAGCCTGGGCAGGCTGAATAGACCCAGAGGGCTCTATATCATAAATACTTTTTAGCTATATAAATAGAAAAGAATAAAATATGAAAAAGCCAGACAGCTGGACATCATTCCTATGACTATAAAGTTGTATATTAAAGGTGTATAGAGAACTAATACATTGAAGCACAAGTTGGTACTACCTGTTATAATACCCCAAATACTTTTAATCTAAAAAAAATGATTTTTTTTCCCCAGTGGTTTGGAAACCTAGTTACTATGGAATGGTGGGATGATCTTTGGCTAAATGAAGGGTTTGCAAAGTTTATGGAATATGTGTCAGTCAGTGTTACCCATCCAGAACTGAAAGTTGTAAGTATTCATTATTTTTCTTTTATTTATTTTATATGATATTTTTAAAATGTTGAGGGTAACTTATTTGCAGTGGCAAGCAGCAAACAGATTTTTCCTGAGCCGTTTAAAAAATGAATATTTTTGAAGGTTTGAATAGAAAGGGTTATTTTATACAAGTTCATGTTCTCAAAACCAGTTATGGATAATATTGAAAGCAATGATGTTGTATAGCTTTAAATGACTTTGACCTTTCTAAATGCCTGATCAGAGTTGATTACACCTTATCTTATAAAGACTTACTGGCCTGATCTAAAATCTATTGAAATCAATGGCAATCTTTTCAGTGTCTTTACTGGTCTTGAGCTCAGGCCCCATGTACAAAATGAATAGTTTCACTGTAGTCATTTGAACTGTGTATTAGAGTCTGTATGACAGTTGGACACTGCAGTAGCTTTGTAATAGATTGCAGTTTCTAAAGTAGCTGAACAGTGTTTTAAAATAAAGCAGTTTGGTTACAGTTGTTCACTCAGCCTTCAAACCCTTAAAACACATGAGTATCTTTTTGGAGTTAATAGAGCAGATTTTAATCAATACAAGACCTGATAGTATGCGACATCAAAGCATCCTAAATAAATTGGTCCTCTCTAGTTATATGATTCTTCATTTATTGCAAATTTGGAGTTAGGGTGAGTACATTTATATTCTTTGAAAGCCACCAAAAAGAAATATAAAATGTAAATCTGTCTTGCATACAATTTCTTGAACATTCCAACATAATCCTTTACTAATAAAAGTATTTATCTCCTATTAGGAAGATTATTTTTTAGGCAAGTGTTTTGATGCCATGGAGGTGGATGCATTGAATTCTTCACATCCTATATCTACTCCTGTGGAAGATCCAGCTCAAATTCTAGAAATGTTTGATGATGTTTCCTATGAGAAGGTAAAATCCATGCCTATTTTTTGTTTTATTTTTACAGTTGTGAATTTGTTTCTCATGATTCTTGCTCAAAGATAGAATCTTTGGCACCGTTGCAGTCACTGGCAAAATGCTCATTGAATTCAGTGGGACCAGTATGACTTGAACTATTTTGGCTACTTGACTTGTGAAACTCTTACAGGCAATGATAAGGACGTAATATTTTAATATATAGGGTTAAGATAGGGGATGCTTTAATCAGACAGTACCATAAATATAGAAAATGAATTGCTGATGATATTAATAATAAAGGTTTTCTAAATGTTAAAACATCAGATTTTATATTTTATAATCTAAACACTAGTTTTGTAAAGATTTTTTCACTTTTTGCAGGGAGCTTGCATTCTGAACATGCTGTGGAATTACCTGACTGCAGATGTGTTTAAAGCTGGTATTGTACAATATCTCCGGAATTACAGCTATCGGAATACAAAAAATGAAGATTTGTGGAATAGTCTGACAAATGCAAGTATTTCTTGTATTATTCTGTATTTAAATTCCCCATTATAATTAACCACCATCTAACTTAATATATTACTGAGGAGAATTGTTATGAGTGGTTATCTGTAATTGTGAAATGAAGGAAAAATTATAAAATGCTTTTCAGATTTGTCCTGTAGATGGCACCCATGAAAGCCAACTTCAAAGTGACGGCTTTTGCACCAGAAACCAGCAGACATCTTCAAGTTCAGTAAGCACATATTTTCTATCTATTGCTAAGTATAAGCATGATACAATGCTAACATTTAATTCTTTTGTTTAATTATTTTTAAAATTGGTATACTGAGCACTTCAGGCCTATAACTGAGAATGTCAGGTTATACAAAAAACAAAGCATCAACAACAGCCTGTCTCCTAGTGACCCAATACTATTTGGTGCACAGATATTGCTCTTACTGGTACTAATCATAACCATCAAAATGTCAGCCTGTCTGCCATAAAATGAAGATACCATAATACCCCATTCCAAGTCCAGACCTCACAGGCTCTATAAACTTGTTTTTTCCCATCATCATGGTCGATAGCCATTGTAAAGTTACATTCCTTTATCTCAGTTTCTTTGTGACTTCGTTTTATCCTCCCTTTCATCTTCTTACGTGTTTTGTTTCTGTGCGATAAAAACAGCACTGGACAAGAAGAGAGACCCTTGAGGTTGGGACAATGATGAACACTTGGACATTACAAAAGGGCTTTCCATTAATAACTGTCATGGCAAAAGGAAAGAATGTCTATCTGCGGCAAGAACATTATATGAAGGGATCTCATTCTTCTCCACCAACAGGGTAATGAAAAACAACCGGGCACACTCTGCACACCAGAAAAATCAACTAACAATAGACTGTGTCATAAGAACACATTTTCTTGTTGTTCCTAAAGGAACAAAAGTTCGGTTCTGATTTTTTCATATTTGAAAACTACGTAAGTGTTCTCATTTTACAGTTAATAATTTTATATCAGTCTTATCTTCACTCCCTGGAATAACTTTCCTTGGAGTTGTGGTTTGAACAGAACATTGTGTCAGATAGAATTCTTGTATAAGCCACTTGAGTACTGAAGTCTCACTGTATCAGGAATCTTACCTTTACTATCCTAAAGAGAAGTACTCCCAGAGTCAGTCAGTCTTCAGTTTTTGTCCATGTCTGTTGCAGTCAGAGGCGAGATGGCTGCACGAGTAGACATGCCCATGCCAGGTTTAATCCATCCAGGTTCAATACCGGTAGCAGTGACACTGCAGCGTAGTAGAATTCAGCATAGGCTGTGAAGGCCTTCCTGGATACATGCTTGGCAGGTGACCCATACTGCAATTTTGCTGCTGTTGGTATCCAGCTTATACACCACAGTAACACTTCTGCAATACTGACCTAGCCTTTTGTTCCCCACATAAGAGAATAGCTCTCTCCTTGGTCAAGAGGTTGTCCCTCACTAGGTGTAGCTATCACACTTAAATATCCTTTCACTAAAATAAGTGTTTTTGCTTTGAAATAGGTATTTGTGGCATGTTCCATTAACATATATTACCAGTAAATCTGACACCGTTCAAAGATTTTTGCTGACAACTAAAACAGGTAATTTCTTTCCATCAGAGAGATCATCTTCAGAACTTGCAAATTTTAGACATTGTATCTCTACAGTTTTATTTATGGGAGTGGAATGGAACAGACAGTACAAGATATTTGCCCCTTTCTGTCATCCCAGATCTAATTTCAATATTTTTTTAAAGGATGATGGAAGAACATTAGGTCTTGTCCAGATGAAATTTAAAACTCTCTGAAAAATGGAGATATTGCACTGGAAATGTTGATAGTTCTATTATGACATATATATTTTTATGTATTCAGAAATGACAGTGCTTCTTTCTTAAAATCACTGAAAAATAAACTAGGACCAATATTAACTATTGTGATAGGACATTTTGTCAAAATTCAGTGTATGAAATGGACTGTAAATGCTGAACTCTTCAGGCTTTGCATTATTATCTTATTACTCGAATCAGTAAGAGAAAATTGCATTCTAATTTATTTTGTTTATAGATGTCCTCATCCTCCCTGAAGAAGTGGAATGGATAAAATTCAATGTGGGGATGAATGGATATTACATTATGCACTATGAAGATGATGGATGGGATAATCTGATTAGCCTTTTAAAAGAAAACCACACAGCAATTAGCAGCAATGATAGAGCAAGTCTCATTAACAATGTATTCCAGCTTGTGAGGTAAGGCACTCTAAGCCTGAAAAAGGCAAGCTATACAATTTTTATCACAAGTCACTGAAGAAAAAATATTATTTGCTTAATATATGTTTAATAAATTTTCTTAACAGAATAGGAGGCATATTCTGATCTCACTTACAACAAAGTAAGTCCATTGATTTCTGTGGAGTTATTCCAGTCCACATAAATGAGAACTGAAATTAACCCTGAGAACATAGTGATTGAAACAGTCTGTGATATTACATAAGTCAATGGATGCCAGCAGCATGTGGGTCTTGTCTTTTGAAAATAAGGTTTAGAACAAGGCTTACAACAGAATCCAAGATTGAGAGTCTTAATATAGTGATTCACAGACAGTTAAGTTCACTTCTTACCACCCATCACATCAGCTCATTTTGCCATGGGAGAGCCCTTGGCATCAACTCTTCTGTAGTATCTTCTATAGATACTGAATGCTCTCCTTTTCAGATAAGGTACCTTTGGCACGAAAAGGCTTCAAGAATTTTTTACTCTGAGTCTTTATCCTCTTTTCCAACCTACAGATACTTCCAAAATTGGAATAATTATATGGTTTCTGATTTTACATTACTTTGCTATAACTTACATCTACTAGTAACATCACTGAGCTGTAAAAACTTTCACAGCACAAAACATGCTACAGTGATTTTAGTTAAGTGCAAGAGCTATTCTAGACTGCATCTGTTAGAAATGCTATCAGGGCAAGGTGCTAACATGTAAAGTGCATAAACTCACATTTATTAAGATCTGGATTTTTTTTTTAACCTTTTTCATAGTTACCCTGTTTTCTGGACATAGAGTATGATTATAGCCTATACTATAACCAACCCAGGAGCAGGCAAAGTCTGGCCCGTGGGCCACATTGGGCCCACAGCAGACTTGATTTCCTGGCAGCCCCTGCCCACATCGCTGCAGCTGGTTTCTATGGAGACCCCAGCCGCGATGGGGCTGTTACAGTGTGAGGCCAGGGTTTCTATGGAGACTGGTGCCAGCAGCACTGGCAGGGCGCACGGCTGGGTTGGAAGCTGCTCCAGGGTTGGGGCTGGGATCTTGCAGTGGTGATAGCGTGGTCTGCAGGGGCAGAGCCGCAATCCGCTGCCCACATGCCCTGGGCAGGGGTGTGCCGGCAGCAGATCATGGCTCTGCCCTGGCTCTGGACCACATTGTCACCACCACAAGATCCAAGCCCCAACCCTGCAGCAGCTTCCCACCCACCCACAAGCCCTGCCAGTATTGCTGACGCCAGCTCCACGGAAACCCTAGCCCTGTGTTGTGACGGCCCCACTGCTGCTGGGATCTCTAGAAACCAGCCACAGTGGCGCAGGCAGGGGCTGCTGGGAAATGGAGTCTGGCCACTGGCCAGATCTGCCACTTTGCCCACTCCTGCCATACCCCCATTTATAAACACTCAAAGATATACATATATCTAGCCCTACTTTTGTTTTGAATATAGCCAAGCATGGCCCAACAGACAAGCCAACCTTATTAAACCTGTCCCTGACTTAAGTTGAGGAATGAGGAGTTTCCACTCTGAGTGCATTCCTGTTGGAACAATAAAGCTCAGTAGCACTCCCAGCTCCCCATCCTGGTTTGCAGTAGAGCTAAAAAGCCTCTTCTTTGTGCTCAGTCTAGCACACACACACATACATTTGGGATGGGAGAACATGGAATCTGTATTCCCATTTCTTGTCACTACTGCTGAGTAGGAGGGATAGTATATGGGTGGTGAAATATGCCCTTTCCACCTGCCCCATTCTGCATTGCTTGCCTCAGAATGTGTGGTTCAGTAACCAACGGTGGACAAGGTGCATGGCAGACTTCTTCACTCGGGGTCTCAGTTCCCAAAAACTTTATATTACATAACATTCTGGGCCTCCTTAAAAGTACAGTTCAAGACACAGGGAAAAAAATGAACTGCCACTCGTACAGCAAGAAACCACCAACCATTTCTCCCATGATGCCAGATAGATCTCAGTCATTTTATTAGTAGTTGTAATAGAAGTAGAATCTAGGACCCCAAATCATGAATTAGGTCCCCATTGTACTAATATGCTGCTCAAATATATAGTCCCTGTCCCAGAGAAACAAATATAAAAGAAATGACAGAGGGATACAGACAAATGGGAGAGCATGAAGAGAAAATGATCCAGCTTGCCAAATCATTGGGCTTCTGCCAATTCCTATGCCCATATCAGGTTTAAGCTGCAGGAGCTGTTTTGGGGCTGGGCAGTTGGGTGCTGCACCTGTGTCACCATCCCTTCTTCTTGCCACTCCTCCCCCCACTCGGCTGTGGCATGGGTGCAGCTTCCAGCTGCATCCACCCTCCCTGCAGCACCAAGGTGTGGGGTGGTGAGAAGTGGCCACAGTGTGGACACAGCTTCCAGCTGCCACCCCAGCTCAGTTCCGTGCTGCCTGGAAGCTGCACTTTGGCTGCAGCTGGGGGTGGAGAGAAGTGGAGGTGGTGGCATAGATGGAGCTCCCAGTTGCCGGGTCCTGGCATGGGTGTAGACAGAGCCCCCTGTTGCCAACATGTTGTCAAAGCCCCCTAGTCCATATCAGATTGGAGCTGGGTTCTTCCTGCCCATGGCTTGTAACGTTGTTTGCTACATGTTAAACAAAACAAGCCAAGCTTTTTTAATCTTTTTCAGAGGAAGAGGTCCATTTCTTTAACCATCTTAGAGGTCCTTCTTTGAACCCATTCCAGTTTAAATTAATCTTTTTTAAACTTGGGTGACCCAAGTAATTTAAATGGAGTCTCACCTACGTCTTATACAATATTCCTAGTACCTTATCTCTGTGCATACACCTTAAGATTTCATTGACTTTTTCACAGTTGTATTGCACTGGCAGTTCATGGTCCTCCTACAATCAACTAACACACATAGCTCCCCTCCCCCCTTCCACAGTCGTCTTAAGTCATTTCATCCCTATCTTACAGGTGAGTTCCTGGTTATTGGTCCCTATGTGCTTGACTTCACACTTCATACTGTTAAACATTCATGTAATTTGTAGCACTCCATACGACAAGATTATCTAACTCTTCCTGTATCGGAGATGATGAAAGAATGCATGTTTTGCTCTCTTGATACATAGGCAGAACTGTATCTTAGAGCTGTTAGGTAGACAGTCTGGTAAACTTAAGAGAGCCTGGGCATGCAAACTAGAAAGATATTTGAATAGAGGATGGACAGATCACTGGCAAAGTAAAGCGCAGAAGGGTTATACTCACAGTAATAGGGAAAGGAGGTGGTGTTAGGGAGGTAATTAATGATTCTGTTGTAGCTGTGTTGAGGTGATAGTGATCAACAAGATGTCAGATATAGAGGCAGAGATTTTAATCTGGACAGAAGAAGGACAGGTCTGGGGTAGAGAAGTGGATCTATGAGTCATCTGAGGTGGTAGTTAAATTTGTGTTTTGTAGATGAAGTTGCCCAGAGATAAGGTGTAGGGTCCTATGAAACACCACAAAAAGGGGTAGGAGTAGGGAGTATGAAATGAAGACCATGAAGGATATGTTGAAGGAAAGACTATAGCTGAAAAGGAGAACAATGAAAGGGTCATACTTGAAGAGGAGGAGCATGGTTGACTGTTGCAGATTAAGAGGATGAGAATGGTTTTTAAATTTGGCTGAGAGATCACTGTCGAGACTTTGGCAAGAGCAGGTTCCAGTGAATGCAAAGGGCTGAAGTTGGATCAAAAAGATGCAGTTGATAAACAGTGGCCGCGTCTACACGAGATGCTTACTGCGCAGTAGCTCGTTATTACTGTGCAGTAGTGCTGCCAGGCACAAACCGTGACATGATGCTACTGATCAGTAGTAACAAGCTACTGCACAGTAAGTGTCACTAGACAACCATGTTGGGACACTACTGCGCAGTACTGTAGAATGTTTGTAGAATGGACTTACCCAAGGTGTAGCTTTTTATCTAGCCCTTCTTCTTTCAGCTTATTTCTTTGTTCAAATAAATCTGCAGCTCCTGCTGTAGTGATTGTTAATGGCATGCCTAGCTTAAGTGGCAGGTTGATAACATATAACTTACAAGGAAATGGACATTGGACAGGGTTCAAGAATTTAAGGCTTTTGCATTTCTTACAATAATTGGCAGCTTGTGTAGACAAGCCCAGTGATGCTTAATAGTGTTCGATAAGTTTCAAGACAGATGAGAGAGAGGGTGGAAGTTGGAAAGGCAAGTGGAGTCGAGAGTTGTTTTTGTGTTTTTAAAGATGGAGATACTCTGACTGTTGTGAGAGGTGGAGGAGGAGCAGAGATGGCACAAAGAAGATCAGGAGATGAGAGAGCCCCTGGAGCAAGGTAGGAAGTTAGGTTAGAGGAAGGAGAACTGAGAAACATGCATCTGTGGCTCAGAGCATAATTGTAGGAGAATGGAAGACAATCTCACAAGACGACAAATATCATGTTGTATTTCATCGCTTTTTTTCTTGTAAGGAATTGGAGAAGTGCTGTGCTAAGAAACAAGTAGAGGCAGAAGGAAAGGTGGATCACTGGTGGTGAAGAAGCCATTGGAATTGCAGGCGTGGCATTCAGTTACATTAGAGAAGTTCATCTGTTTAACTAGGAAGATGATAGAACTGAAGAGAGAGTGAGAACAAATTTGTAATGGAGAAAGTCAACTCAGTTTAGGATTTCAACCAGAGATTCTCTCCAGAATAGGAACAGAGGGAGTGGATGCTGGGGGAGTGCCAGATTTGATGTTTGTAGAATGGACTTAGCAATGGAAAGTAAAAATGGAGCTTTTTATCTAGTCCTTTTCTCTTTCAGCTTATTTCTTTGTTCAAATAAATCTGCAGCTCCTGCTGTAATGATTGTTAATGGTATACCTAGCTTAAGTGGCAGGTCAGTAACATTTAACTTACAAGGAGATGGACATTGGACAGGGTTCAAGAATTTATTTAAGCCTTTTCCATTTGTGTTACAATAATTGTAGCATTCTCAAAAGTCAAGCAGAAATTAGGTTATTTAATTTGACTTCAGTCACACATTCTCATTTTCTTTTTAGCATTGGAAAACTGTCGATTTCCAAAGCTCTTGATTTAACTTTGTACTTAAACCACGAATCCCAAATTATGCCTGTATTCCAAGGTATGAATGAGCTGATTCCTATGTATAAGCTCATGGAGAAGAGGGACATGCATGACGTAGAAAACCAGTTAAAGGTAAGCTAAACCACAAATGGTGGCTTGTAGCCTATAAACACACCTTTTACAAAAAAGGTTATTGGAAGTCTAGTTATCAAGTGAAGTCAACTTTTATAAAGGAAGCCAGTCTGCAAGCTTATACAACTGAAGCTAGTGGGGCTAGAGTTGGGGCCCACCCAGACAGGTCTGCTTGCAGGATCAGTTTGTTAAATACATTGACAATGTCACTCCATTATGTTCAAAACTGAAACATCCGAAGAACTGAAGATTGCAGAGGGACAACCCACTCCCCCCTCCCTCCCAGTTTTTAGATAAACAGAATTGAACAGCTAATTAATTAGTTTTAGATAAAATTTAGAAAAATTTGGAGCATGAAATTATTTTCAAAGGGAGATTAACATTTAGAACAAAAATAATTTTAATTTAATTTATTGGTACCAATAGTAATAAAGTTTGACAGAAGAGAAATATCCAGTTGTGTTAACAAACTCTTTATGTACTCATTTCTGTACTCTTTATGTTACTCATTTCTACTCATTTCTGTAGGAGTACATAGTCAACGTATTTAAAAACCTAATTGATAAACAGTCCTGGAATGATGAAGGCTCAGTCTCTGAACGATTGCTTCGTAATTCCCTCCTCCTGTTTGCTTGTGCACGCAAATACCAACCATGTGTGGACAAAGCAGAAGAATATTTTATGAAGTGGAAGGAATCTGATGGAACTTTACGGTCTGTTTTTATAGTAAATTCAATAGAGATGAAAGCAAATTAATGTTTTTACATTCTTATTTCTGTTGAGTGAACTGATCTAGCAATAAAGCATTTTTCAGCATGTGATTTAAATGAGCTGCAGCCCACAAAAGCTTGTGCTATCTGTTTATCTATACTTGGTTAGTTTATAAGGTGTCAATTTACACTGTCTTCTAATAAAGCATTTGCCTAACTTCAGTCCTTTCACTGACCTAAATATTACCTCTCACAGCCTTTCATCACAACTTTATTTATTAAAGGTATTTTGCAAGCAGAAGGAAAGCAGTTTGAAAGCCTTTCCAGACTCTCCCACCCTAAAGCCAGGTCACCTATAATTATAAATATTTTGCATAAAAGCTATCTTTGTTTAAGGTTTTCCCCACCTTTTCGATTAATGCCAGGGCTCCCAATAAACACACTCACACATTACCACTCAGCAGGTGTTCTGGAAAAACCAGGAGACCAGATTGACATTTGAGATCTTTCCAGTTTCAGAAATATACAGAAATAGCAAAACAAGGAAGGGCATGATCCCAGTTTGTAAAATTATCTTAACCAATTTAAGAGGGCCTGTTGGCCAAGCCATGGTGGTGTCACTTCTCCCCATACTTCTCCCTATGACAGCATGGAGAGAACAGCTGAAGCTCTTCACCTCCAAAGACCAGTGAAGTCCCATATCCACAAGCTGGATCCAATGGCTCAGTGAGCTGGATCTGGCCCATGGGCTGTAGGTTGCGAACCCCTGGCCTGAGTCATATTGTTAAAGCATAAGAATGTTACTGAAGTGGAATAAGGACAAGCTCCTATTGTGGCATCCTTTTAAGAACACTTAAGTAGGGGCTGTAAAAGAGAAACTAGTGTGCCTTAGTCTTTGCTATTTTTTTCTTTTTTCTTTTTTTAACCAATTTGAGACTCATAAGGACTCCAAATGTGTCACAGTGCTGTAACAATGTACCAGGTATTTATGTATAGAATAGAAACATGACCCAGAGCATAACTTGAAGTCTAATTTTGTTGCAGTTTACCCAATGATGTTAAGGCAGCAGTGTATGCTGTTGGAGCACAGACAGTTGAAGGTTGGGACTTCCTCTTTAGTAAATACAGGCTGCCTTCATTCAACACTGAGAAAAACAAGATTGAAGTTGCTCTCAGTATTAGCAGAAATAAAGAAAAACTTCAGTGGTGAGTAATTTACTCCTTTTGGAGGGAAGTGTGCAAAATGGGAATACAGAAGTTGAGGCAGAAACTAAAAGTGAAAGTTAAACTGTAATTTTGGGCAGTCACTTTTTTTTAGCTTCTTTAAAAGTCACAGAATTATAAACAATTTTCCAGAGAAAATTGTAAGGGGAAATGGTGCTTTAAGTTATGCTTCTAGAACTAGACATCACGTTGTCCAAGTTCTATTTTACATGTCTAAATGTAGATGTGTAAGAGGCAGACAAGGTTCCTTGGGTGAATTTGATATCTTTTATTAGACCAACCCAAATAGTTGGAGAATAGTTATTAAGCAAGCTTTCAGGTTCAAAAACCCTTCATCAGGCTAAGGAAATTTCAGCAGTTGGTGTGTGCTCTTCCTGGATGGAATGAAAAGTAAAGAAGCCAGGGGCTGGGCTGGGGAGTCAATTGCCAGGCAGATTATAATGTATCAAAAATCCAATATCTAGGTGCAACTGGTGGGTTGCGTGCAGGGTGTAGGGACCCCGGCCCCAGGAAGGGGGCGGTGATGAGGCCCCAGAGGTGGGGCAGTGGGGAGAACCCCCCAGTGAGGATGTGATGAGCCCGCGGAGAGTGATGGGGGTGTGGCGCTGCGGTTGTCCCGGTGGAGAGGGGATAGCAGCGCAGTGAGCCCGAGGGGATAGAATGAGGGGCTACAGACCCAGCCCGAGGAGAGAGTACCCTCGACTGGCCCAAGCTGGGGCCAGGACTTGGAGAGTCAAAAGGGCTGGGGGCCCACCGCGAGGGACGCCCAAGAGCCGGGGGCCTGGGGTCCCAACTGGCCTGGAGGTGGGCCAGGGCTAGGTGCCAAAGGTCCCGGGGGGACCACGCCCGAGAGGGGAAGATGGCTTCGGGGGGGGCAGTGACGTAGAGCCCCAAGCGACGTAGAACCCCATTGTGAGTGGGCAGAGCCCCAGTGTGAGGGGGCAGCGACGAGGAGCCCCAGTGCAGGTGCGGAGCCCCAAGGTGAGGGGGCAGCGACGTAGAACCCCAGTGTGAGCGGGCAGTGACGAGGAGCCCCAGTGCGGGTGCGGAGCCAGTGACAAGGAACCCCAGTATGAGTGGGCAGTGATGATTAAAGGGGGGAGGTGTATGGCAGAGCACAGGGTGTGTCTGCCACTTTAAGGGCCTGGAGCTGGCAGCCTCCAGGTGCCTGATTAGGTCAGCCATTTTGGAGGCAGTGGCTGCCTATTTAAACAGGGCAGTTTGGCTGCAGGAGGCCAGGCAGCAACATCGCCTGGCCGTAGGGCTGCTGTGAATGACCCGGAGGTAAGGGGGAGCTGCAAGGGGATGGTAAGGAGGCTTCTGGTCCTGGGCATGACCTGAAACTGCCCCCTGCCGGGAGCGGGTGGCCTGGTGGGGCTCTCAGTGGCGCGGGAGCCCCCAGGAAATGCCAGGCCAGTTACCACCCCGGTGAAAGGTGGGTCGGTAACCATGAACACCATGATGCCATCTGCGAGGCTTGGGCTGCGGTATTAGGGGAGGTCGGAACTGCAGAGCGCCCCCTAGCATCGGGGCATTACAATGGGTAGCCTCCCACTTAATTGACATCGGATTGAATTAATTATCGTCAAAGGCATGGTGGGTGAGATAGGCGGGCGGTTGCCCAGAGACAGGTGAGCGGGCCACAGAGCTCGGCCCCGAGCAGGCCCCCTGTCACATTATGTTTATTCCCT
>NW_005841936.1:1372116-1382658 GCF_000455745.1 Alligator sinensis
ATCTACCTCTCTGGAGGAGTGTCCTTGCTGGGTGAAAGCCTTTTTAAGATTGGTGAGGTGGCAATCCCGGGTGTTCTCTTCAGTACAAATGCGGTGGTATCTGAGGGCTTGGCTGTATATCACAGCTTTTTTGGTGTGTTTAGGGTGATTGCTGGTTCTGTGCAGATATGTATGTTGGTCTGTGGGTTTCTTGTATACTGTGGTCTGTATTTTACCCTTCTGGATACTGATCCTTGTGTCTAAAAAGGGGATGTTGGTGCTGGAGTATTCTAGAGAAAGTTGGATGGAGGGATGGTGATTGTTGAATTTCTGTTGGAACTCAATCAGATTGTAGGTTTTCAGTCCAAATTATGATGTCATCGATGTATCTTAAGTATAGCAAGGGTTTGATGGTGCAGTTCTTGAGGAAGTCTTTTTCCAGGTGGCTCATAAAAAGGTTGGCATACTGTGTGGG
The DNA here is from genome assembly GCF_000455745.1 of Alligator sinensis. Taxonomy (NCBI): domain Eukaryota; kingdom Metazoa; phylum Chordata; order Crocodylia; family Alligatoridae; genus Alligator; species Alligator sinensis. Next base: position 1,372,571 of record NW_005841936.1, read on the forward strand.
GCCATTTTAGTGCCCATAGCTGTTCCCATCATCTGGAGGAAGTGTTGATTATTAAAAGTGAAATTGTTGTGTGTGAGGATGAAGTGTATAAGGTCAGTAATATCTTTGGGCCAGTATTCTGAGTTGTAATCTTGTTCCTGTAGATATGTAAGGCAGGCTTGGATGCCATCCTGGTGTGGGATGTTGGTATATAGGCTGGTAACGTCCATGGTGGCTAGGAGTGTGTTTTTAGAACCCATGTCCATCTGTGCTACTAGTGGTATCCTTTCTGAGGATGCTCAGAAGGGATCAGTTACAGTCACTTTATGTTCTGTGGTGAGCCTGTTCCACCCACCTTTTAGCCCAGTAGCCTAGTGGGTAGGATACCTGACCAAAAATGGGACATCCAGCTTCTAGGCTCCTGTATCTAGGAAATTCTATATAGAGCCTTGAAAACTGTCCATCCGTTGTACTGATGCTTACAACCAAGGGAGGAAGATGCATAGGAAAACAATCAGATGGAATTTAGCTTTGGAGTCTAGCTTCTGCTCCCAGTACTGTCTTGTCTTTTTTTTTTTAATCTAATTACTATTAAGTACAAAATACAGAAATATCATTTGTCAGCCTTCTCGAGTTTTTTTTTGTTTTGTTTTTTTGGGGTTTTTTTGAGAAGGCTCCAAACACAGCTGATGCATAGCTGTTTTTTCTTATGCTGGCCTACCTCCTGTTGTTATTAACATCATAGGAGCTACAAATGGAAGAACCAGAAGTGTTACTGTGATAATTCTCAGAATTCATTCAGGGAAGTCTTGAGTTCTGTGTTATGCAGCAAGTCACCCTATTGATGACCCTATTGGTCCCTTCTGGCCTTGTGATCTAAATTTCTCCATCTGACTCACTGCAGTTTTGGATAACTTTGATTTAGCTTAGACAGTGCTAAGAGATGCTTTAGTAATGTGTACAGATATTATTTATTATTTCAGTAGTGTCTAGCATCTTCAGTCCTGAACAAGACTACCTCTGCCTCTTATCTGTGGAAGATGCAGATATACCTATATGTACTTAAGGGGACTTGTGGGGTTTACATAAATTCTGAAATCCTGGAATGAGAGATGCTATAGAAATACAAAGTTGATTTTACCCTCTTTTATGAAAGGGAGATCTTAAAAGCTATCGTTATGAACTTTATGGGAAGGAAAGGTGTAGAACTGATCCAGAAGTATTTTGTTTAAACATGTGGACCAAATCCTCTCTCACCTACTAGGCATTTGATAGCACTTATGCATCTAAGGATCTAATATAATTCTACTCCACCCTAGCCACGATTCTGAAAAAAACTCCTTTTGTAACTTACCTCTATCTTAGCCTTAAAATTAAATCACAAAGGGTGGCAGGGAGGAAGAGGAGTGGGGCACGAAGAAAGAGGATCCATCCACTTTTTCTGTCCTTAAACATTGTTTTTAGGTTAATGGATCAAGGTTTGTTGGGTGATATAGTAAAAACCCAGGATCTTCCACATATCGTAGTGTTTGTTGCCAAGAACCCATCTGGTTATCACCTAGCTTGGAAGTTTCTGAAGGAAAATTGGAATAAGCTTGCACAAAAGTAAGTAGCACAGATTGGTCTACTTCTCATTTTACCTCACTGACATTTTTAAGGTATCTCTGTTGTAAACAGAATGTTTGATAAATCTCAGTGGCTGTTTTTGCTAGGTTTGAACTTGGCTCGCACTCCATAGCGGGGATGGTAATTGGAGTGACAAACCAATACTCTACAAGAGAACAGCTTGCACAGGTAAACAAATCCTTTCTTCACATGGTGCCTTCTGTGTTCAGTAGGTAGTAACAGTTTACTGAAACTGCAGCCTAGAATTAAACCTTAGAATCGGAAAAACATGAGAAGTTATAAAGCATGGGAGTGGTACCTGTAGCTCTCCTGGCAAGTGGAAACTTTGATTACTGTAGGCTCCTTCCATAGATAACCATGTGTCAAAATAGCAAGTTGAAATGATGGCCTTGTGACCAAGGCAAGAAACACAATACCTGGGTCTTCCTCTGAGCTGTTCCATACTTCCTCAGCTGTACACCTTCATATGTAACATAGGAGTAATATTTGTCAGGGAATTTGTGAACATGTTGTAAACCTATTACTGCTTATACTTTGAGTCAAGCCTCATCACTGATATTAGAGATGATAAAGAAATGACACATGAGCACTGCTCTCCCCAGTCATGGAGGTGAGATGCAGTTATATTTAGCTGCATATTGCACAGTCCCTTTCATCAGCATCAGAAACCACAGTTGCTCCATATACAGTTTTGAAAACTTCCATAGGAGTTCCTGGAAGTTTTTATGATAGCATTTGTTGTCAGTATGAGATTCTTTGGTATATGGAATATGTGGATGCAGAAAAATTAACTATACTTAATATCAGACTAAAGAATACAGGGAACTATACTAAAAAGTTCTACTTTTTCATTGTTACTGAAATTGTATAAAAAATTGTATTTTTACAACCTGTTTTTGGGAACCTCTCTTGAAACCCAATTTGAAAGGTAGACAGGGAAAAAAAAACCCTTTGCCTTCAGCAAGTCAGGATCAGGTTTCAAAATCTGGAATTCCTTTCTGCTCATCTAGTGCAATTAATTACCAGCCACTGCTGCCTCTTAATCATGAACTGTTTACTTGGTAGGTGAAAGAATTCTTCAGTTCTCTGGATGAAAAAAGTTCATATCTCCGTTGTATCCAACAAGCAATAGAAATAATTGAAGAAAATATACGATGGATGGATATAAACTTTGAGCAAATCAAACTATGGCTACAAAACAACAAAATATAAATGACTGATTTTGGCTCCCAGTTGTTGAAAACAACACTGACATAATGTGAATATCTGAAAAAACAAAGAGCTCAGTTTTTTTAATTTGTCACTTCAGACACAAATAACCTAAGCCTAATACTTTATTTACTCAAATAAAAGATGACCCCTTTGTTATAATTTTCCAGGTATAGAATCTAATTATTGAATGTTTGCCTTTAATTTGTCCCCCTTCCAGCAGGAAAAATAAATATAGGGGGATCACTCCCTTGCCCTTTGCTGCCCCCCAGCTTTCTTCTCCTGCAGCTCCTTCCCCACTTCCTTATTGTCAGACCCTGATCTCCCTGAGCACATGAAAGTGAGAGGTAAATTTGAAAACACTGGCCTTGAAATAAGCATGCCTATAGTAATGTGCATATAGACAAATTATTATGGGTATGCATAGACTTAGTTCATCCAGAATTCATGCAATTTACCTTACCTGACTTGAAATGGAGCTGGCACTGAGGGGGACTGCACAGTAATGGGCACTACCATATATCTTATTCAGGTGGGCTAAAAAAAATTGTGAGAGGTTCCTAACATGTTTTTCCAATGTGAGCAATGTGTTTTATAGCCATGCTCAGTATTGGCTTCATTTAATCAACTTCATAGTTGGTTTCCATTACTGAACACATGCTGCTTTTGGCAATAGTTCATTATATACATTGTCTAGATATTAAAGTGTTTTTTGTATGCAAATGTGAGAGGAAAGGCTTTTTTCCCCTATGCTGACTCGGGGAAAACAACCTTGTCCTGTATTTTGAGTAAATATGGTATTATTTTGGCTGGGTTGTGAGGGATGGGGAAGAGGGAGGTGTTTTGTTGTATTTTGGTCTTTTGTTATTAGATTCCAGTCAGACCTGGATTGGACCCTCAATCTATGTTTTTAATGCGATAACAAGTCTGTCCAACATCAGAGCCCAGGGGCTGCAGGCTACACAAGAAGTCACATGTCCTTGGCTGCACAGTATGCAAGTTGCACTGGCTCCCCAGCATCTCAATGTGTGCAGCCCATCCCTGCCACCCAAGCAGCATGAGTCCCCTGCTGCCACCACCATGCTTGGGTTTCTTTTCCCCTCCCCTCACTGACTTGTAAGAAGCATGAGCCCCTCTGCCATGCTGGTGATCATTCTTCCACTGCTGCTGCATGAGCCCCTTGCTGCTACCACCACACGGGCAGTCTCCTTACCTTGCTGCCATGTGATACCCCTTCTGCCACTACTGTGCAGGCTATTCCCCCTTCCCTCCAGCTGCTGCTGCATGAGAAGCGCTAGACCCCTTCTCAAACCCTCCCATTGGCTGTGATGCGGGCAGCAAGCTCAGGAGACCTCTTGCAATGCCATCCTGCCCCAGAGACCCCAGCTGCTGCCACCACACCCGGAGCCATAGGAGCTTCGATGGCCAGGTGGGATTTTGGGGGCTGCATGTTAACCCTATATGGGTCAGACGTGACCTGCAGGCTGCCAGCTGGATAGCTCTGCAGTAGCACATCCCCACCCAAAACTTTACAGCAAGGGAACCTGCTGACCATATGTACCCTTTACATAACTATCAAACCATGTGTATTAGGTGGTCTGGAATTTAACAATGAATTTGCTCGTTCTGATTACAACTTTCAGAAAGTATTTCAGGGCAAACAGATTATTGGAACTTATCGCATGGAAACTTCTAACTCACCTCATGTTCTCCTTCACTCAAAAAATTATGATGAATCTCAGTCCCAATTCTCTTATGATTGAGTGCACTCAGTCTTAAGATAATTTTTTTTTCATAATGCACCTCATTTTGGTATTTAATTCTATGGAGCTTGACGGGGAGTTAGAGAGTAGGGTATAAGTGGAACACCTCAAAAGTAAAATGTGTTCCACTGCAGTTATGCATTCATTTTTCCTTCCATATTTTCCTCTCTTTATCATCATATTAACACTTGACCTTCAGAGCAAGCTTTCCTGTACCATCATACTAGACTTAAGTAAAATACCTACTCCCTAGTATATTAAAATCTTTGTAATATTTTGTGGCTAACAAATTGGAGAAAATGTTTTGAATGTGAAAGGAGGCACGGATTTTTGTGAGTGATATCTTTTGCTGGACTAGCAGCATGGCTGGGATAGACTTAGACAAGCTTCTGGGTACCACAGTTGAAAAGTATCAAATACTATTTTAAGTCACTAACATCAGTGATTTTTTTTTTGTTGTAATTGGTAGCTTTTCACTAATAATTGTGCTTTTTAATTTTTGCCTGGTTGCAGAATTGCAACTTAAAAAAAATGTTTGCAGAAGATTTACAAATCTAAAATGTGAATAAACTTATTTTGATTTTTTTAATGTAATTGGAGTATTTTTTTTCTATTAAAAACATTTAAAAAAAGAAGATAAGGATGAACATTGGGTTGGGGCTAGAGAAAAATATTAATTCATACTGGATTTTATTCCAGGCTCTTTCACAGTAAGTTGTGTGGAAAAGTAGTAGTCACTTGAAAGGGACATGAATTTGATCTAATAGCATCTACAGTGATATTACTAATTTTTCTTCTCTCCTGTTGTGTGGATCTTTTGCATATCAGGGGAAATGGTGAAGCTCTTCATATGTAAACCGCTGTTATATGCACAAACTGAAATAGAAACAAAAACTTCAGACAGATGTCTGATTTTTAACATAATGATAAAAGTCTATACATCTGTGCCTTAGTCCCCTATCTGTAAAATAGAAATAATAATAACACCTACCTCACTGAGAAGTTGAGGCTTATATCATTAATGATGAAAGGAGCTTTAAGCTCTTCCAACACAGATTTGAAGTTTTTTTTAGAATGTTTGAAAAAAATAGTCCTCTTTTTTTATCGATTATTGAATCTTTCATTTACTATAAGAAATGTTCTCCTCATTGGTTATTTACAGGAATGGGAATTGTGAATGTACTCTGCATCTATTTTTAATCTTACTGCTGTACATAATTATATAAAAGAGTAACAAGAAACACATTTGTCATGATTTGGAAACAAATTATTTGACTCTTGGGTGTAATTTTCAGTATTTTTAAATGTGTATGTAAATGTGTGGAACTTCTAAAACACCAGGCTCTTAAGCTGAAAGAGTTGTCATAGGTAAACATTATGGTACAAAGTAAAAAATTTATCAGAAAAATAAATGTGTTGTTTACACCATGCGTGTTGGACTAGTTACTCTGTGTAATTGTCAGATGGGAAATGAATGTGCTTCAAAAAACTGCGAGACTTGTGGTCTAGTGCTTACCTCCAAACATATATGTTCTGTAGAACAAGTGAAAAAAACAATTTCACTTGTGTTTTTTAATTTGTTTGTTTTCTAGTTTACCAATTTTTTTCAAAATTTGAAATCCAAAATTTTCAATATCTTACATTTTTCTTCACTGTACTGCAGTGATATCAATAATGTAGCAGTTTTGTTTTTCGCCCTACTTTTGTCCTGTTTACTAACATTTTAAAAAGTCTCCAACTTGGAAAGTTACCAAGTGGTAGAAAGGAAAAAAAAACACATTAAATTCTAGATCTCAGAAGAGTGAAAGTTTCTCTGGACACTAGTAGATACTGTCCAGAGAAACTTAGTATAGTTCAGCTTTTCCAATAATCCAAGATAAATGAAATATGTTTTTAATGTCGTGTGTGTAGATATGCTGTTTGCTAACTAGAACTAGCATGGCCTGTTTCACAGACTCTGAATTTTACTGTCTGTCAGCATACTGGGAAGGAAGCTAACAAACAAAACAAGCAAGAGTGTGATGGCATAATCTTTGTAAATTCAGTCTCGAGACAGACTTTCCCTAACTACTCGGGTATTAGGATGATTTTACAAGCTTACAAATAACATGAAGCTTCAGTCTCCTAAGCAGGGTATTTTTAAATTTGTTAAACCTTTGTGCATATTATGTTAAGGGACAGTACAATTTCCCTTGGTTTCTTAAGCTTGTGAGTGCTATTTTGCATCTTCAATTATTAAGGGTGCACCAATAGACGTTTTCGGGGCCAATACCAATAGCTGATCTTTAAGGACATATATCGGCCAATACCGATCTGATTTCCAATACGCAGCTCTTCAGGTGAGGGAGGGAATGGGGGTGGGGCAGGGAGGGGCATGGGACAGAGCCGCAAGTGACTTTGAAAGATAATTCTAACTTTACAAGAGTTACTCTTATTGCATCTGGGGGTCCTGTCTGGGCATTTTTCTTAACCTCAGAGCAGCACTGTTATTTGTGGTGACTGGCAGATTCGAATGTACAAAAGACGGTCTTTTGTTCATCTTCTTCACCTTCAAATTAATTTCTGTGTGCTTCAGGGGTACAAATTCCCTGATCACCTTCCTCACATTCTAGACATCAACCAAAACGAAGAATTATTAGTAAAAGAGAAGTAATATCAAAACCTAGTTTTGTTCAAACCATCTGAATTGCTCGTTTATAGTCATACTTACTTCCCAGGCTAAATTATCTACTAATTTAACTTTTTTTGGAGAAAAAAAAATCAGTTGGATCAATTAAAAGAATAATAATTAGGTTGTTGGTTTTTTTTGGTTTTTTTTTAAGTAAATATACATTATTATGCTCATACATATTACATGCATTTTATATGGAATGTATACATTTTCACGTCTAATCTTGTACTGTAGATAGTGATACTTAGCTACCAAAAACCTCAGGTATTTCCCATACAGTATGATGCAGTGCTTTGTGAAAGTAGATTTCTTGAAGGCTGAGTGATTGAAGCAGTTCCCAAACTGCAGGGAGAGGAAGGATTACAACAGCTAGCTGCACTATCCCCAACTTCAGTTTGCAGATTCTTTTTTCCTGTGGTCTAAGAAGGGTTGCCACCATTTGCTCGTCTTTTAGTGTAAGAAGTAGCCTTTATACAGAACAATTTTCCCTGGTGCTGGTGAGGAACCACTTGTACTGCTCCCAACAAGAGTGGCAAAAGGACTTCTTATGCAGAGCCCCTGAAGAAAAGAGGGGGGATGAGGAGTGGGGAATAGGCACCAATTCCTGCTCTGTTTATATGGCTGAAAATAACAGCTTAATTCTTCCTCATGGACGTTTTCCAGTCTTCTGCACCAGATAACACATATGGTTTCTCTGGGCTATAAGCATAATTTTACTGAAGAATCAGGTACCTAGTAATATTAGGACAATATTTTTCAAACAAAATATCAATATAATAGGTTTCATGACTGGAGAAGGGAAAGAAAAAAGAATATTGACAGGGTCGTCTTTTCCTAAACTATAACAGGTTTCTACACTTGCATTATTCAACCCAACCCAATAACTTAACATGGGACACTACACTTAAAATGAGAAAATGAAAATGTTATACTGTATAGTTTATATTGCCCTATGTGGTGAAGACTTACCATTACCACTCATAATTTCAGGACCCAAGCTGTGTTTTTAACTTAGGGTTCTGCTTGTAGTTAAGACTTGCCCTCCACTCAAAAAACAGGGCAGACAGTATATGTGGTGTCATTTGAAGCCATAGATGGGGTGGAAGTACAACACAATTTAGGAGCCAACACAGTAGTCTATGCCAAATTCTCAACTTTTCATTGACTCCTTTCTCCAGATGAATGAGCTGTAGTGCAGACCAAATCTACATTAGGGTTTGGCAAAACTTTTTTTTCTCCATTACTACCACTAGAGAAGCTTCTTAAAGTAAATATATTTGAAATAAGGACCAAGTCACACATTCGCTCACAACAGTTGCACATCACTGAAATGCAATGACCTATTAAAGTTAGAACATGTTAGGACATAACCCTTCCATGAAAGGGAGCAACTTTGCAATGTCAGAAAGGCACGAAACATTGGCAGCCCATGTGTAGCACTCAGCAGATCAGGGAGGCAACAGGGAACACTGCAACAGGAAGAACAGGGAGCAGAAAGTAGAGCAGCAGATTGGGCAGGGGAAGGAGATGAATGGCACTTGGGACAGATGCGGGGCTTACATTGTACCATGCCTGCCAAAAAGTTTGACCCTGCACTGTTCAAGCATATGTTGCTATGAGGCTAATCCTGCTTGGTAGTGAGAATTTCTCTTGTTTATAGGGGAACACCATGTGTATTTTAAACATGTATTTTCCATCCAGCAACAGAGAGAACACTTCAGTCCAATTTTTTTTTCTTTTTACAGCAATGAAAACACACTCATCTAGCAGTAGTAAACTGGCAGTTCTTAGATTTTGTGAAATTGGAAAATCATATCAAGTATTCTCGTTTAGGGCAAAATTAGAACAAAGTGTTAAATTATAATTATTAATCTAAGGGGAGGAGGGGCAAAATGAAATGACACCACTCTTGCTAAAGAATCTTAGGCACAAATTGCAATAAAACTTGTTGCTCCTAGCATGCTTGCTGATGATGGGTCACTACAGAATGGTGGGGTGGCACCATGCTAGTTGAACACTAAATACACTGAGATTATGAAATAGAAAAGCCCCTGTAACACATTTTCATTATTTTGATCAAGACTGACTAGAAAGAAAAGACTTGTGGAATTAAAACCCTTTCCACCTCAAAGGCTATATATATAGATTCACTAGTGTTGAAACATTGTACATTCAAGAAGCTTTGCCATTAGGAAACTAATAGCTATTGGAAAAAAATATCATTTGCACAGTTTCGTAAGAAAATTTCAGTACAGCAGTTAATGTAATTTTTAATACCCCTTCTTTTTACAATTGATATGTATTACTATACCAAGAGTAACATTAGTTGATTTTATTCTTATATATTATCACACAATGGCAACAAATATTATTACAACACCCTCTTCACTCAAGTAGATTTACATAAGATTCTCATTTAAATGTCCTTAAAACCTGTAGTGTTTTTTTTAGTGCTTAAGTACAAAAAAAAATAGGATGTGGGTTTTGTGGAAATTGAATAATCTGAGGGATCAAACCTCGCATTAAAATTGGCATAATCTGATCTTTCTGTCTGGGACTAAAGTGTTTTAGTTCAACTGTTAATTGTTCATTTTAAAAATAGATGATTGCTTCTGAAGCTTTCTAGTGTTTTTATTAATGTGTATGGACTTGTGGCTAAAGAAGGGGTCTCCTTTTTAAGAGGTCTGCTTGTATTCTTGGCTGCACCTCAGGAATGTTGCGACTTGCCAAATATAAATGGCTTGCCAGGTAAATCGTAGTCAAGTGAATTAAAGCCAAAACTGTAAAACAAAACTTATTTTAAGTTGTGTCAAATACAAGACTTCCTTTGGAGCCTCCTG
>NW_005841936.1:1382689-1383275 GCF_000455745.1 Alligator sinensis
TTCTATGGGTGTTAAATAATATTTAACATCTTTTTTTCTTTATGCAGTTTCAGTGGTTTGTGTCTTTCAAGCAGCCAAAAGGGAAATTGAGCAGGAAAACAATGCAACTAAATGTGCATAAAATCCTGTCAGATTCACAGAAGTTTAGGGCTGGAAGGGACCTCATGAAGTCATCGGGTCCAGCCCCCTGCACTGGGCAGGAAAGACTGCTGGGGTCAAATAACCCCGGCATGGTCTTCAATCTAAAACTGAACACAGATTTTCCTTTCTACTTGTTTTCTGTGTGTGTGTTGGGGGGGGGGGGGGGTTTGTTATCTATCTATCGCGTTGTATGTGTATGGGTAAAAAAAAATTAAGGCAAAAGTGTAATGTCTAAATTGATAGCGTCCCTTTTGCCAGCCTGCACCTCAGATTACCAGTTAAAATGGATATACCTCAGATTACCAGCTAAAACTCCTATTGGTTTTTTTCATTAACACCTATAATCTGCTTGTAATGAAATGCAAGTACAAAGCATTAATAGAAAGTCAAAGAGAAATACTGGTGTCCTACTGGTCATGGGGCGGTTGGGGAAGGGGGTCAGCAG
>NW_005841936.1:1383420-1404621 GCF_000455745.1 Alligator sinensis
GGAGGTGGTGCTTTCCCCTACCTTGGAGGTGTTCAAAAGGAGATTAGACAAGTACCTGGCTGGGGTTACTTGACCCCAGCCCTCTTTCCTTCCCAGAGCAGGGGGTCAGACTCGATTTAATAGGTCCCTTCCAACCCTAAAAATCTATGAAATACTTCCTTAACCATCAGAAATGATCCCCCTTCTGCTCCTCCCCCAAAACCAACTTCCTCTTCTATGTTTTGCCATTTATTGATAAAATTTTCGACAAGTCCTCTGTGCACTAATTGAAGAGTAAACAGAATCAGAGAACATTAGGGTTGGAAGGCACCTCAGGAAGTCTAGTCCAACCCCTGACTCAAAGCAGGACCATCCCCAACTATATCATCCCAGCCAAGGCGTTGTCTTCATGGGTCTTAAAAACCTCCAAGGATGGAGATTCCACAACCTCTCCATGTAGCCGGTTCCAGTGCTTTATTTTCCTCCTTGTGAGAGAGTTTTTCCTAATATCTAACCTAAACTTTCCATGCTGCAACTTGAGACCATTGCTCCTTGTTCTATCATCTACCACCACTGAGAACAGTCTAGCTCCATCCTCTTTGGAACCACTCTTCAGATAGCTGAAGGCTGCTATTAAACCCCCTCTCAGTCTTCTCTTTTTCAGACTAAATAAGCCCAGTTCCTTCAGCCTCTCCACAGAAATTATGTGCCCCAACCTCCTAACCACTGCCATTGCCCCCCTGCTGGACTCCCTCCAGTTTGCCCACATCCTTTCTGTAGTGGGAGCCCCAAAACTGAAGTACTTCAGAGGTGGCCTCAACAGTGATGAATAGAGATACTCAAGAATTGCACTAGTGATTGTACCAGGATATGTTTGATATTCAGCTTTGATAGAAAAGCTTGCCAAAAGCCTTCTACTGCTTATATTCACAGTATTGAAAAACATATCCCACTGGTCAATATCAGACTCTTTAATGGTTTAGAGAACTACTGGTAAATCTTACATTATCAAACCAAGAATAGTGGAAGATGAGGGGAGGGAATAGCTCTGAAATGACTCATTCAGGTGTATTACAACTAGGCAGTAAATAAACAGGGATAACAAAGGTTTTCAAATCCTACCATCACAACTTAAAAGAACTGTGTTGTCATCCTGAGGCTCTGGCCAACACAGGGGTATATTTAAAATTTGTTTTCTAAAGTTACATGCTGTTGAGCAGTCAAGCTCTTCCAACAGCACATGAGAAAGGAATCCACAGTAAAGATCTGTGCAGACTGCACTCTAGAACTGACCTGCTATCTCTCAAGAGATTCTGAACTGTACTTTGTAAACCAACTCCCAAGGATTTATACACCACAACTTACCTTCAGGGAGAAAGCCTAAACCAACTAACCATCAACTGAGCATTCATAAAAACTTTGTAGGCTCCCTCTCAAACCCCCCCCCATATTTTACTTAATACTCAGATACCAGAATGATCAACAGTGTTTGAAAACCTAGACAGAAAAATGGATTGTCCATTACCTAAGAATGTCATAGACTCATAGATTCATAGACATTAGGGGCTGGAAGGGACCTTGTGAGATCATTGAATATAGCACCCCCCTGCCATAGGCAGGAAGTCAGCTAGGATCAAGTGATCCCAGCAAGAAAAATATCCAGACTTTTTTGAAAGAGTCCAGCGTAGGTGCTTGCACCACCTCTGGGGGTAGTCTTTTCCAGACCCTGGACACATGCACCATAAAGAACTTTTTTCTTATGTCTAGTCTAAATCAGCCTTCCTGGAGTTTATGGCCATTAGACCTTGTTACCCCTTGGGGAGCTCTGGTGAACAGCTGTTCTCCCAGGTCCTGATGCACCCCTCATATAATTGTAGGTTGCTACTAAGTCACCCCTGAGCCTTCTCTTTTCTAGACCGAAGAGTCCCAAATCCCTCAGCCTCTCCTTGTACAGCCTGACCTCCAGGCCTTGGATCATACGAGTGGCTCTCCTCTGGACTCTCCACATCCCTTTTCCACATCCCTCCTGAAGTGGGGGGATGCAGTACTCCAGCTGCAGCCTCACCAAGGCCAAGTAAAGCAGGAGGATGATGTCCCTGGTTTTGTTTGAGATGCATCAGTAGAGTTTGGTTAGCTTTGTCAGCCACACATCACATTGATGACTCATTCATCTTGTGGTTAATCGGGACCCCCTCTTTCAGTCATGGTGCTAGTGAGCGTAGCACTGCTGAGCTTGTAAGTGTGTTGAGGGTTCTTCCTACAGAGGTGAAGCACCTTACACTTCTCAACATTGAAGGCCATCTGGTTTTGGTCAGCTCACCTTGAGAGCATGTCCAAGTTGGCCTGTATCCCCAGCCTGTCCTGCAGGGTGACTGCCCTCCCCCATAATTTGGTGTCATCTGCAAACTTTGCCAGTTTGCATCTGACTCCCAACTCCAGATTGTTAATGAAGATGTTAAAGAGTACTGGCCCAAATACCGAGCCCTGAGGGACTCCACTGCTCACCCTGAGCTGTGTTGATTTGGTCCCATCAACTAGTACTCTTTGGATCCTACCCTGTAGCCAGTTACCTAGCCATCAGATAGTAAAATGATCAAGGCCACAGTTCCCCAGCTTAGCCATGAGGACACTATGGGGAACTAGGTCAAAGGCTTTCTTGAAATCCAGATATATGACATCCATATCATCTCCCTTGTCCAGAGCTCGTGTCAAGGCATTTTTGCTAATCATCTTGGAAAAATGTTTTCATAGTCAGATTTTCAGCAATCTCAACCAAGATGTTATTTTAGTTTCTGCAAATATTTGTGCTCGTAGTGGCCAACCTGTGGCATGCATGCTACAAGTGGCACAGGAAGCCTCTGTGTGTGACACTCAGCAGATTACGGAGAGCACAGGAAGCATGGTGGCAAACAGGGCCAGAAGCAGAGAGCAATTTAGCAGATCAAGCAGGGAGCAAAGGGGAGGAAGCAGAAAACAGAGCAGAAAAAATCAGGCAGGGAATGTAGGGCAGGGAGAAGGTGGCAGAACAGCAGAGAAAGGGGACTGGGGTACTACCTGGGGAGCAAACAGGGCTAATTTGTGGCATGCCTGCCAAAAAGGTGGGCTCCTCCATTGGTTTAGATTACAAAAATGGAGTTCAGGGACTCAAAAGATGGCTCTAATCAACTACGTTCTGTAACCACTTAAAAGCAGCTTGAAAAAAATTGTAACTATATCTAAATTAATTTGAATACACTGGGTATTAAAGACACCAAATAACAAATATTTTACTGATTTTATACATAGCATTCCACCTGCTTTTACATATTACAGAGTTATATTGCAGAGGTTTGCTCTTGAATGATTTCTAATGCACACACTTCTGTTGTCTTTAGAGGGTCATTCAAATAATATGTAGTTATAAGTACGAAAAAGATAGGACATGCACAGTAATCCATTTTAAAAACTTTATTAGTGACACAAGCTCTTAATACAGACTGTCAAGTACAGTATGAATTTTACAGGCTGTCAAGTACAGCCAGAATTCTGATTATCCTCCATATTAAATCTCTGGGTGAAGGCTGTCTGGAACAGTAGGTAGTCAGAACTAGATTTTCATATCCTTTACTAATGCTGCCTCTACCACTATCTCACTCCATCCACAGAAGTCATTGAGACTCTTCATGAGAGTTACTCAGTGCGAGTAAGAACCAGACATGTAGTACTACGTTTCCCTCTGCCATGAGGAACAAAGGGAGAAACCAAAAGAAACTGGGAAATCCAGCACATCCACAGATCACAGGACACTGTCAGCTTCAGCTCTGCAGCACAGGTACTAGAGTCCAGCTGCTCTTTGCTACCTGTTTCCCTGCAGGCCCTACAATATCTAGTTCATGGAAATTAATGCCACTCCATGCAGCATTAGCTTATGATTTGCTCCTGTGGTCACTTTTGGAGTGCTGATGGAGAAAAAGAGAAGTAGAAACTGGGTGCCATTGCAGAAATGCACTTGTGCTAATCTCAAGTTCCTATTCATTTAACCCTTGCTGAGTCTCCTGGGCTTCCTTTCCCTATCTTGTAGTAAGATATAGCCCTGAGTGCAAGGTGAGTTGCATTAAGATCTTTGTTCATGAAAGTCTTGATACAAAAAGCGGATAACAATGTAGGTGCTCGTTGCGACGTTTGATATATTTTTTAAGCGGCAGTACAGCCGTTGTTCAAAATTTAGATAATTTATTAGCAGAAGCCCATGATGAGATGATGCATCTTTCTGTCATCCTTTATATGCCTATGGTTGACCTATGATTTCTCATCAGCAATTCGCTCAAGGATATACATTATACAGCCAGCTTAAGAAGGCTGAGGATAACCAAAAACACCCATTACATTCCAGAATGCCTAAATGCATTCGTTGCAATGTTACAAACATTAGCGCATATCTAGAGAACTCTTCTGAGATTTATAGGCACTATGTGGAGATTATGTGCAAAAGTTTGCAGACTTTTTTGGCATTGCTATTAAGTTCATATGAAATATATTTCTTACAAATATAAAGCATCCTTTCCCTCTCAGAACTGAAGAAAATTACCCACAAAAAAAAGTTTCAAAAGGTATAATAAAATGATTGGCTAGGAAAACAAACAAAACAAATTGAAACCATTCCTGGAAAAAAATGTGTGTAAAACCTCCAACAAATACCACTGTACAAAACCACCTAAAATAAATGCGTGCATTTGCATCAGCTTTTGTTCTTCAGGAGTAATTATTCACCAGCAGAAAGATGACTTTTTACACTATATGCCAATAACCTGAAAGGGAAAATCCAGAAAAGAAAAATTCAGTGAACTATGACAAAAAGAAATTCAACTTGGAAAAACATAAGCTAATTTTTCTAAGGAGAATAATACAAAACAGGTGTTCAGTGAGAGAAAGAAACCTGGGAAGAAGTAATACCAGAGTGATTTAGGTATGAACACTTGCAATATAATACTGCAATAGAAGTCCAAGTAATGCAGTCCTGCAAATGCAGAAATAGTGAAACATTTTTTTTGAGAAATCCTGGCTCCACTGAAGTTTGACTAAAGCCGTATATTGGAGATTTTACTCAGTGTGACCTACATACAAAATATTGTGCTTTCTTCTTGGCAAACAAACACCACAAAGTCAAACAGGTTGGAGAGGAGCAACAAACATGATTAGGAATTTGAGGAACTATGTTTTGAGGAAATAGTTATACATACCCACCATATAATTAAAAAATGACTAAGAGTTCATATAATTCTCACACATTTTAAGGATGTAAATTAACAAAGAAAAAATAATGCACGATGATGGTACAAACTGTAAGAATAAAAAGATTCAGACAGCAACAGTTCAGACTGAATATCTTTAATTTTGTGATTGATCTTAATTAGTCAAAATGGTCTCAGAAGGCTAGCAGGAGAAGTGTCATGACTTGGAATATTTAAAATTAAACTACTACATAGCTCTACAAAATTAAGTGCAGCAAGCAGCTCTGAACTTGTGCGTGAACTAAAAGAACCATCAGACCTCTTTTGTCTAGAATTTTCTAATGTCGAGTCTTTTAAATAGTGTTTGTTTTCTTGTGAACTAGATTTTGGTTCCAATTAGGTTTTTAACTCATTAGCAATCATTCCTAAGAGGCTTGGTTAAAAAGAAAATCTCACCCAATAATGTTAGCGTTTAGCTTGTTTTTTGTGTGTCAGATTTTCCGCTGGAGGACTGCTCCTTCGCCTAAATGGGGGAAAAAGTCCAACACATGAATTAGCTGTAGTTAACCGTTTTGCAATAAACACCAAAGCACTCTGACAGCGATAATGACAGCTTCTAAATTATCTGCATCTGAGGCAAATTCTGTCAGCAGGAGTAGGAAGAAAAAAAAGGCTAAAATTGTTGATCATAACTTCTTTTGTGTTCATTTCTGCTTCTTCACATTTCATATTTACTTCAGCATCTGGGCCTGATTTCCCCACTCTCTCTGAGTGCAGACAGAAGTTACATTTGTTGCATGATCGGCCCCCTAAAAGCACTCTATAGCCATGCCATGGCACACATGCATGGCTACAGAGTGCTTTTAAAATAGTGGATCACGCAACTAATTAATCCTCATCAAATGCAGGATTAGTTGAAGGTGCTCCACTTTGGAGTGCCTTAGAGAACTTGTGTTCCCTAGAGTTAATCTGTCGCAACCGGAGCTGGGTTGATGCAGCCCAGCCCCGCCCCGCCTCGGGAGCTGTCTACAGGAAGGGAGGGGGGCAGGGAGAACTTGTCCAGTTCTAGACACACACTTCATAAGTAATTATTTTTTTCTTCACTAGATTCATTTTGAATATATATTTACATACTAGGAGGGTTTTTTTAAATTTGATTTATTAAAACATATGTGGCCAAAAAGGAAAGAAGAGGAAAAGGTGTCTGGAAAGCATTTTATGTTCCTTTTTAGAACTGAGAATTTTGCATTGCAGCCATTTCATCTGTCAACTTAGACCAGTTTTTCAAAACAGTTACTGCATTTACTCATGGCAGTCTGATTTGAAAGTTGTAGCAGAGGATCAAAGGACCTAGAAGTAGTTTGTCTCAAGAGGGCATAAAGGAAAATAATGAGACTGAATACAGGAGGCAAGAGAAACTCCAAGACAGAAATGGAAAAAAGAGTGGAATCACAAGTGGAAACACGAAGTGATGAGATAAGGGGTCAGTGCTAGACAAGGACAGAGATATAAGGCAGGGCAGAGTCTTAAAGAGCACAGAAGGCAAGGGTGAGGAACCTGGGTGTCATGAGGAATGACACTCACAGACCACATCCACCTGGCCTGCTACAGGAGATTTAACCTTCTATGAATGGACACTTTTAGGCTAAGGCATAATGACAACCCCTGATATAAGTGAGTACATCTCACTCATACATACTTACAGAAATAGATCAGGTTGGATCTACTATTTCATAACCCATCACCCAAATTCTAGAGTCCAGACATAATGAATCTAAATTCAAATTCCCCATTTCCACATTCATAGATACAGCAACTCAGTACTGTGCACATTATAACTGGTTTCTACCTTTTGGGTATCTCTAGGTTTCCCGTCATCTTTTGTGGTGGTTTTCGTGGTCGTAGGTTTCTTTCCACTTTTGTCCTACACTCAAAAGAAAAAAAAAAAAAAGTCACAATTACAAATTGATCAGATGAGAAGAGGAATCCCCCTGCCCACCCACCTCACTCCAAAGATCAGGGAATCAGTGATAACTTATCCTGGACTCTTGGAAGCAGAAACAAATAGAGAAAAAAATAAGTTGCCTTCCTGAGGCAAGTGGAGGTGAACATTTTTGGGCCTCATCCTGGTTTAGTGCAGGGGAGCCTCATGGTAGCAGAAAGCATGGGGGACAGAGCCACAATCCTCTGGCCCTTCATCCATCAGTGAATAAGTGCTGTTTGTTTAGATATTTTAATAAGAGAAACTGTGGTTAAATGGGTCAGGCTAGATGATCCTGGGAACACGGTCATGAAAATATTGCCGCCAACTGCTAAGAGATTCTGAGGGAGCCTAAAAACCAACCAACAATTCTTTTGTTGGAAAGAGGAAAAAAAGGGTTTATGAAGAGGAAACAAACAGGATGTACTCTCAAGTAGTGATGAGAACTGATAAATAAGGATTTATAGTTCCACTTAATTGTAATCAGCAAAGTTGCAGGCTGAACTGTTATAGCAAAGAAAAATCTACTGTTCATTCTCTTACAGTGGTGTGGGAATCCAAAGAGAAGACCCCCAGTGCTGTAAAGGATATAGCTAAATACTATGCATCTCATGAATGACTAAACAGAGAAATGTAAAGTTGATTTAGTCAGAAGGGATTTTTGGAAATAGTAATACCATCCTATCATGGAACTGCATTTGTTTATCCTCTTCAGTTTAGCTGAGCATTTCTTATTATTAAGAAATAATATGAGTTAAATATGAGTAGACACCAGGCTGGGCCAGAATTCAAAAGACAGAGTTCTGACTCTACTTTATTCTTCCTGCCTGGGAGTGCCTGTCCTGTCATGCTCCTAATATGGCACCTCTCCACTGCTGCCAGTTTCCAGTTGGATCACAAGGCTAGAAACAAGCAGTGCAGGCATTTTATCCGGTAGCCAGTAGAGAGGCAGGGAAGAACTGGCATGAGGTCAGCAGCAGGGAAGGGAGACAGTGCTTCAGCTACATCAAGTCAGTGCAAAATGAGGCTTTCTACCCACTCAGCTGAGACTCTAAACCAGTGATTCCCAACAAGGGTGCCAGGATACCCTGGGGTGCTGCCAGGTCCTTGGAAGGGTGCTATGAGGTATGTGAAGATAAGCAAGTTGTGAAGAGATAAGCAGATAAAATTAAATGCAGGCTCAAGATTGTTCCTGCCTGAATGATCCCCCATACCCACAGCACATCCCCTTTGCAAGGAGATGAGCACTGTAATATCAATTAGATAGGGTGCCACTCAATTCACAAAAGCTATGAAGGGGTTGCCTTGAGGTCAAAAAGGCCAAAAACCACTGCTCTAAATTAAGGGTTTCTTTTAGTACTGGACAAGGGAGCTTGAAGAAGTTATTTGTTGCCTTCCTCTTACCATTACAAATAGGAGCAAAGGACATACAGTAGGCACTGAAGTCATGAAGACTCGTTTAGCTAGCACTGAGAACTTCAAGAAATCTTAACAGTTCAGGAATCTTAGCATGTATAGCCACTCACTTCTCGCAGGGGGCTCTAGTTACAAAGCTCAACCATTTCGAACTGTATCAGGTTTTTAAATAATAGTTCACAGAGCGTGTCTTAGTCATATAAGTTTTATTGGGCACAGTTTATGATAGCAACACTGGGTAGGGAGGTGGAGGAGGGGAAGCAGGAAGGAAGTACTATTTGACTGCTTTTTTCTGAATGCCAGATTAAATTAAATCCCATCACTTGCATTCTTCCACACCTCTAAAACAGCCTCTCTTGTCCCGTAGCATATAGCTATGTCACAGCAGTGCTTGCAGCAATAAAGACGAAACTGCTCTCTGTCTTCCGAGGACATTTTTCTCCACTCAACCTATACAAATATTACTAATGAAATTCCCTCCTTCTCTCACTGCTCTGAGCACGTCTACCCCTCTCAAAACTACCTCTTGCATAGTTCCTCTAGCTCCTTCTGAATCAAGGTCAGAGATGCAATGTGATAGGTGAGTGGCTTGGGCAGCAGTGCCACATGGGACAGTGTCAATGGATATGGTAATTTTTGTGCCCCTCAGGGATGACACCCAAGGCCAAGGCCAATGCCCCCGTCACCCTCCTTCATTACATTACTGAAGTGCAGATGCCTCTAAGGGCCCATA
The DNA here is from genome assembly GCF_000455745.1 of Alligator sinensis. Lineage (NCBI taxonomy): Eukaryota > Metazoa > Chordata > Crocodylia > Alligatoridae > Alligator > Alligator sinensis. Next base: position 1,392,740 of record NW_005841936.1, read on the forward strand.
CAGTTCTGCTCTTATTTCCTGCCAATCTTCCTTCTTTCTCCAAGGAGGAAAACTTAACAACCTTTCTGGATATTTTTTAACCAGATATATAATCAGGCTAGTACTATATCTTGATAGTGCCCTTTAAAATTACACATTGCCAAATAAAAGAACAGGAGAAGTATTTCTAAAAGCCAAATAAAACCAATACAAAAAAGGATAAAAACCCACATGCAAAACAGATAATTTTATAAGTCACTAGTGAGAGAATGTCCTACCTCTGAGTGTTGTAGTTTGGCAGGTGGTTTTGAGCAGGCATCAAAGTCCCCTGATAGGGCATCAATAGCTGCAGAATCATCTGCAGGCTTCTGCAACAAAATTACCATCACTCAAAGTACGGAAAGCAAAGAATTCAAAGGATTCTAAAACTATCAAATATAGCAAAATCAAGACAAACAAGTCACACTGTTGCACAGTCCACAACCATATTTTTAGGCAGCACGGTTCTGTTCCCCATGTAAATACTACAACCTCTAATCCTGTGCCCAACATTTTAAAAAAGAACTATATTTAAAGCAGCCTGGTAGTAGTCTGTACGGCCAGACATATTATAGAAGCTGTGTACCTCTACAGACCTTACTGTGGAGCAGCTAAAGCATAGTAACCGTTCCATGAGTCTGTTCCCATCCCAAAATGAGTGAGAATTAAACTGGGAGTGCAAATGAGTCCCAAATTAATGAAGACAAAGTCATTGCGAGTTATATTCTGCTTGTTGCATGAATGGAAGAGTCAGTCATACAATTCACCTGGTACAGTTGCTGGCAGATATCCAAAAAAGTGATGCTATTTTGAAGTCAGCAGGAGTTAATTGCTTGGAACTTTTTGAAAATCAAGTTACAGATGTAAGTCTGTAAATCGGTTTTAAATGGTCCATGTTTTAAAATCTTGGGCCCCATATATTTGTTATACATGGAGCTGATAATGCTGTTTAGTTCCAAGTTCCAGAATGCACAGGCAACATTGATTCTGTATTTTCATAACTTTGGAGCAATGAATGTTAAAACCTTTGAACACTGGGTTTTTGGGATTGTGCATTAGGGCTGTGTGAAGCTTTGGGTGCTAATTCAATTCGAAGGAGAGTCAGCCCAATTCGTTGGCTGTATCTCCGAATCTGAATCGCATAAGGGGACCAATGAAAAGGTCTGAATCAATTTGAAGCTTTCCGAATCGATTTGGAAAAGATTTGGAGAGCTTTGGCAATTCGGGCAGTCCCTGTTGGCTGCAGCAGGGAGCTGGACCTGGACTCCATGCTGGTAAGTGAGGGGCGGGGGAGTGGGGACTGGAGGAGGGGACCGGAGAAGGGGACCATGGGGGGACCCCTGCCTACCCCCCCCCCCCGAGCACTCCCTGACCCCTCTCCCAGCCTCCGCCATGGCTGCCCTGCCCACCCCAGGCCCTGGTTGTTTCTGGGGGCTCATAGAAGAGACCCCCATGCAGCATGGGGCAGTAGGGGGCAGCAGGGATCACGCCCCCGCCTGGCAGGAGCTGGTGAGTCTGTGGATTTGGTTCTCTCTTTTTTTTTTTTTTTTTTTTAAAGGGCCAGAAGCAGGGGTGGGTGGGGCAGCCATAGGGCAGCTGGGAGAGCAGGCAGGGGTCAGGGGGCTCATGGCAGAGCCCCCCCACGTGGTGTGGGGCAGTGAGGGGGCAAGGATCCCCCACCCCGGCTAGGCAGCAGCTGGTGAGTGTGGGCTTTTTTTCAAAGAGCCAGGAGCTGGGGCAGGTAGGGCAGCCATCGAGAGCGGGCAGGGGATGGGACCTGTGCAGTTCGGAGATTTGGCTGATTGAGCAGTAGCCAAATCTCTGAATCAGATTCAGCCAAATTGAATCACTGTCCCCCGAATCAGCCAAATCCAAATTGAAATCTAGCCACTTCGCACAGGCCTATTGTATATGTCTGTAACATGTATACTATAAAGTGCTATGCATTTGGAGGACTTCACTTTCAATATTTCTTCATCTATTCAATAGCATTTAAAGAGATTTGAACCATATAATGCCTTAAAATGAAAGATAACATTGCTCAGATCAGCATTCAGTTATGAGCAGAGTCAGGATGGGGTCAATGCAGAACAAAACAGTTATGACTTTTACCTTTGGTTCTTTGGGTTCCACGTCCTCTTTTGACATTGGTTTTACTGGTTTACCCTTTAAAGGAAGAAGATATATACAATAAATGCAAACCAGTGAATCTTTACTTCAAAGTGATAAACTGGAAAAATAAAATAGGCTTTACACAGGTCATCATTTAAAAGATACAAATTTGCAACAATTAAGGCACTGAACTGTCCCTAGTCATTTAATTTCTACTGTTTGAGAGTAAAGGCACTTTATAATCTGTTTATCATGTTAATGTGAGATGCCCTGCAATCTCAGGGATCCTCCATTTTAATTACTTTCTGAGAATATACAGCATATTGTTTGTTAGTCACAGACAACTTACTCCATTATCTCCAATGTTCACTCACATTATTCAATTACTAGGGGAAGCTGACCCATATATACATAAACTTGTATTAAGACAGTCAAGGACAAGTTCAAAACAAACAAGCAAAAGGCTGGTGAAGTATCTGTTCTACATACCTGTTCATTTGAGTCCAAAAGCTCTCTGTACTCGGGAGGAATTGTATCATCTCTTTCTCCAGGTTTGTCTATGTGTTCAGATGTAGCCTTTTCCTACAAGCATGAAACAAACATTACTATTCCTTCATTGTTACTGTAGAATCTAACTACAACAGCTGGTATTCATTACAGTTGCTTGTATAATAGTATATCATGTAACAGATGGCCCACATGAATTGAAACTTGGGACCAAATGTATTAGTTAGGAGGATCTTAAGAGTCACTATTTCAGTATCAAGTGAAATATTTCTGTATGAGAACAGCAGCACTTTTAAACTCTACAGTTTCAGGATCAGTACAATCAGCTATATTTCTGGTTAACTGTGAAACTTGCACTTAGTGCCTAAAGCTTTAAAAACTGCTATCCCTCAACAAATATACAATTGTAATAAGTAAAAAAGGCCTAACATGATGATAGATGCTACTTATTTAAAGTAAGTTTTCAGCTCTGCTTTCAGGATCATACCTGTTTACTAAAAGTTCCATATTTGATACCTCTGTTTTAGAAACCATCCACAGGCTGCCCTCATTTAAACCAAAAGGCTGACATTACAATACCGTAGCTTTGGGCTGCTGCTCCTTGAACATGGTCAGAATGGATAAAAAAGCTTCTTAACAGCCAAATGCCACAATGAAGTAAAAGTGGCCTCTCAGAAAGCAGCCTGAACTGGCTGTAGCCAGATATGGGTTTTTTGTTTATAAACTTAAATATGCTGAAGAGGATATGGTATCATGGGTTCCTGAACACCATATGTAAAATGGAAGTGGGCATTCAACAATGTACTGTGAATAGAAGTCTACAGTTATCTTTGAATGTTGTTCTAATTTCTGTGTACAAACATGGAAGATGCCGAATTTCAGCCGATTTTGGATTTTAAACTTCATTGCAGAACTACAAGGAAGTTTTGTTGGTTTTTTTTTGCCTCCCTACCTACCATCTGACACCTTCAGGGAAGGAATTCTACCTGATCAACACATCAAAGAGCTACTCAACATAGCTCACAAAGACACTCTCATGGACCTAGAGGGACAGACTTCCATCTCCAGCTCCCTCTGTGCAAAATGAAGTTTATTTCCAACCTATGGGGACTTTTTACCATCTTGTACCATCTACACTTTTCCCAGAGCTTGACGAAGGGACTTTGATCCCAAAAGCTCGCAGAAAAGGACAATTTTCTTGTCATTTTCCAGTTGGTCTAATAAAAGGTATCATTTTGGAACCAAGAGTTCTAGTTTTTAGTATACAAATATGACCTTTGAAATAGATATGAATGTGTTCTTCAGCATCTGCAAATTTATAATCAAAATATTAGTGACGATGACAGAAAACCTAATCTGGTAACGTTTCTTTTATGCCTAAAAAGTAGTACAGGAGTTAAACACACATGAACCACAATAGAAACACAACTGGAAGGGACCTTTTGGATCATCAAGTCCTACCCCCTGCTCTGGCAGGTGGCCAGATTTATATAATCCTTTGGATCAACTGTTTACAGTCTGTCTTAAAACTAGTCAGTTTTCCTCAATTACTCCCACTAAAAGACGGTTTCATAATCTCACTGCTCTAATGGTTAGGATGCTTATTCTTATTTCCAGCCCAAATTTATTCATGGCTACTTTATACACATTTGTCCTTGTGTCAATACTGTTCTTTTAACTTTGATTGCTCTTTACCTTTCCCTGGTGTTTATGTTAATATTATGTACAGATACAACTTTTTCTTCAGGCTTGGCGTATAGCAGAAGTTTCCATTGTTCTCTCCTGACCACTTTTGGCCAATGGGGGAAAAAAGAGAGCAGGAGGAGTACCATAGGATAAAATATCTGTAGACATATCTATCAAAATATTATTACAAAATAAAGACTCAATGGGTGAACAAGGGGGTAAAAAGTCTTAAAGAAAAAAATAGAACTCAGTAGTAAGAAAGACCACCTGCTCCCACCATCACTAAAAACAGCAACAAAATTCAAAACTGGAATAGCTGTATGTGATTTTTTTTTTTTTAATTTCATCTTTAGTAGCTTCCTGATGGATTTCCTCTTTGTGGAGCAATAAATGCAATTTAACATCCAAAAAACTGAAGAAGTCACTTTAGAAAAAAAGACTAGAAAAGAAAGCTGTAATATACTGGTAGTTGTTGAAGTGGTTGTAAAAGGTTTAAAAGATAACATGAATTGGTTAATTAAACTATAACTGTTTGGATAAAAACATGCAAAATTTAAAGTCTATTCACATGACTGAAAATGGTATACCATTCTCTCTCCTATGTACACACATTGTAATACTTCAATAAAAAAGGTATCAAGATAAGCAGATGTCCCAGTTTTTTTCTGACACCACACGTTTCAGAATATCTTTCATTACCTTTACTTTATCTACGATGGGCTTGTTTTCATCAGGGTCAGGTTCTCTTTGTCCCAGTGAATCAGAGAGGAGATCTAGGGCTTTGTCTAGCTCCTTTCCACCCTAGCAAAATATGTTACAGAAAACAAATATGTTGCCAAAAATAACACTAAAGCAGGGCTTGTTAACTTCTTTAAACACTGAAAAATCTATTCTGCTTCCATAATATCACAAACAAAGTTAACTTCAGTGAAACAACAACATATGAAGGGTTACTGAGAGTGTCTACATGAGACTGATTGGGCAGTCATTACTGCAGTCATTCAGTACTTGCTTATACAAATACTAAATGAGTGCGCAGTAACCAGGAATTACTGCGCGGTAGTGTCGCTGAATGAGTTTTTTCACGTTGCTAACAGTGCAGTAGCCCGAGACTACTGTGCAGTAGCATCGTGTCATGCTTTCTGCCATGCAGGGCTACTGTGCAGTCAGTGTCTCATGTAGACACGGCCCGGGTGTTAAGAATTAGAGAGGGAATGATTTAGGAGTAGAAGGGGAAATAGTAATTTTTTTTTGCTTTCTGTTGATGCAAGTAAAATTGATACTGATCTATTGGTGACAAATTGAAAAAGATTAACTTTACTAACAGGACCCACATTATTCTACCAAGGTCACACACAGCTGCTAAGCAAGTGCCAGCTGAATGTTTCCATGGGCACAGTTTCTCATTAACATTTTAAACTTTATTTTCCAGAAAGTGCTGTCATTTGCTTGCTTGTATAGATTTTAGCCACTGAAACATCAACTTCTCCCATTAATCTTTTTTAGTCAGGCGTAAACCAGAAGAGTTCCCACATTCCGTTGTAACAGCAAACTGAAACAGAAGGGGGAGCTTTTCCTGCATTGACAAAGGATGAGAAGTTTGTGCAAAAGCACTTTGTATCCAAGCCAAAGATAGTTTTCCCTTTACTTGTAACAGAAAAGGGGAGTTCAACCTTCACTTGCAATTTTGTTTCAGACAAGCCACACCAAATAAATAAATAATAACTTATTAATATTAGTAATGGTAGTAAGCACATGGTTCCTTAGGGATACACCATGCAAATCTAGCTCATTTCTCCCTCTTTGTCAACTAAATTCTGCTAGATGTAACAGACCCCATTATGGTGCATATACATGCTACAAAAATAGACATGAATATGTGTCCTTATTACGGCGAAGGCTAGTCACAAACCCATCATAAAATCTCTTCTGACTCGCAACAGAAATGGGGGCATACCCAGAGGCTATAACTGGGTCTTCCTTTATGCACGTCTTGACTCGTAGGTCTTAGGCTGTAAAGTTTTCCTTCAGGTTTTTGGAAGAACCAGAAGAGGCCTCTGGAAATTACACACCATTTTTTGTTGGTGACCAGGAGCTTCTAGTAACATCAAAATCGAATCTGGGACATTCAGCTGAAATTGTACCTAACATCTAGAGCCTAGAATTCTTTTCTACAGAAAAATTAGCTTGCTAGCCAGTCTTAAAAGGTAAAGAGTTTAATTTTACAGTAGGCTTCATGATTAAAAACTTTTCTAATCAGATCGCTTTTTCCTTCCTTGATTAGGTTTAAATACAAATATCCTCATCATTTAAAAACTTGCATGCTGCTTACTTGAGGAGCAGGTGGAGGAGCAACTGACTGCACTGCAGAAGCTGCAGTAAAGGAAACAGCATCTTCAGTAGGTGAAGCAGAAGATTTTTTAACCTCCATTGCTTCCTAAAATAAAAAGAAACATGATGATCTGCAAACAGCACTAAAAAAAGAAAACAGACACCAGAAATCACAGCTCTATGGCAGGCAACTTTTTTCCTCCTGGTAGTGTCCTTTAAGACTGCAATTTTATAACATTATACCTATTCCAGTCCAACTTATTTTATTTATAAGAGTCCTTAATGTCTCTCAATTTGTCTAGGTGTTTTAAGTTCTATATCTCTGAAGTAACTTGCTTAAGTACACCCAGCGGTACAACTAAGGGAGGGCAAAAGGAGCACCTGCTCCAAGCATCAAGTTAGGAAGGACACCAAATTCCCACCCTTCTCGAACTCCACAGAGTTTACACCCTGGTAGCATTTTCATGCTGGTATATTCAAGAGTCCCCAGCTACTGCTTTAAGAACAACAGTGGTGCTGTCAGCTAGGGACTATTTTTAGGAGGTCCTGGCGTAGGTAAGACTGCAGCCTTCTTCCCCACCTCCCTCCCCAACAACCTCAAAACCTGCATGCTGCACCCCCACCCCACCCTACATGCTCAGAAGTGTGCATCCTTCACCCTGAAGAGTTTGCCCAACTCTGCTCATTACGGCACTGAGCTGGCCTAAGGAATCCAGACACATTTCCCAGGTGAAATCCTGGCCATGAAGTCAAAAGGCAAAAACTGCAATGTCTATTATCGCAGAGATTTTTCCAAGTAATCGCTAAGGTTCTTGCATAATCATTTAAGTAAAAACACACAAACAAATCTGATTTTTTCTTATTATTTAGGAAAGTCTGGGTCTCTGTTCTTTCAAAATTCATTGTTAAAAAAATTGACAGAAAATCCAAATTACTTAATTTGAATAACTGCAAATCAAGTGCTTTCAAATATCTTACTTTTGAAGTGGTTATTGGTACAGACTGTACAGTTGTTGCTGCAGAACAGGAAAATCCCTCTGACAATGCATCAAGGAGATCACTTTCACTCATGGGCTGCAGTTGAAAAGGAACAAAATCACAAACGTAACCCTTTTGTCCTTTAAAATCTGCTGCTTACTCAGATCATAAAGATCATAGCTGACTCTTAAAGCACAGATTGGGAAATGTTTTGTTCCCTGTTTAACGTATACCAAATGGAATAGTAAAGGACTGTCTGAATCTTTACTTATTTACCTTAGGTTTTTCTTGAGGTTTTGGCATGAGTGGTTTTCCATCTTTATCCTGCAGGAATGGGAAAGGAAAAAACACTCCTCTGTTTATAATACAGTATGTTATGACCATGAAACACAAGGCTTGGATAACAGTAGTTGTAATAAACAATGGTTAAATTATATATATATATATATATATATATACACACACACACACACACACACACACACACACACACGTGTGTAATATATATATTACACAACTAATTTACCTAACAAGAACCTCTGTAATTTACTAGTGAAGTCACAAAGACAAATAATGCTGCAGGAGTTTAAAGTAAAATCTTGCACATGTTGATTCTTTCTCAATTTATAAATAAAAGCCTAATCTGGAGCCCTATATCATCACTCCAGGACCCAGAGTCCTTCTCATGCAACAGCTCGGTAACACAAGTTGTGAAGGCCTTGGTCACATGCTTCCAACTGTCTCCTTGTCAATATCAGTCCTTGATGAAACTTGTAAAAAACCCATCTGCTCCAATGGCATTGTCCAGATGTAACTAACTGATTTTAACAGAGTTAAACAAGCAATAATGAAATCCAGTTCACATTACCCAAGATTATTCATATTTGGGTGCCACAAAGTAAGCTATATAGGACCAAATTTATTTTTAAATAAAAACTGCCTAATGTTCAGATATGCTGATGAATTACAAATCTTAATGAATACATGTTTTTTTTTTAATATTTAAAAAGTGCCCAAAGCAACAAAGTCATTTCAAATATGAACTGCAGGTGTAGCTACATCCATACACGCCTGTAAACAGAGACAAAGGAGCACATTACAAGATATTACCTTGACTTCAGTTAATCTGTAGTCAGGAGGGATTGTTTCTTCATCTTCACCCAGTTTTTCTCGTTCTTCTTCTTTGGCTTTCTCCTAAGAGAAAACAGTGGAGCATCTCTCAACAGAAATGTCATAAGGCAGTGGTTTTCAACCCTTTTTTTCATTTATGGACTCCTAAAAAATGTAGAATGGAGGTGCAAATCCCATAGAATTGTAAGCGGGGGTATTCACCTACTTTTGACTGATCATAGTCATCTTTTGCAGACCCCTTAGAATAGCCTGTGGACCCCCAAGGGTCCACAGACCACAGGTCAAAAACCACTGTCATAAGGCTTGAAACATGGCACGTGAGCAGACTACTGATGTTGCAGCACCATTTTGATACTACTGTAGTTATTAGGCAAAAATCTGATATTTCCTTTGGTGATTTTTAATTTATATCTAATACACCTGATTTTACACTCAGTTCCTTCAGTGTAAAACAGGAGTACTCTATTTCTTACTATAGAGTTCAATTTTGTTTTAAAATTGACAGAAGCAAATAAGAGAGTAAGCATAAATCAGCAACAAACAGAGCATTAATCTCCTGGGACTTTGATCAGGAGCACTGGACTCCAGTATAATTTAAAGCTTCAAAGAAGCACGCTTAAGATTCAGTGTACACAAGCTCATGTTAAGGAGACAGCTGAGAGAGAAGGCAGGAGAGCCTTCCCCACTTCTCCTCTCCACTGGCTACCTTTGTCCGTGATAATTACCACCTAGCCCAAAGTTTCCAAGTTTTAGAAGACAAAAAATAATTCAGACTGCAAACTTGTAGAGTTCCTAAAACAGACTGGACAGTTCTTTTTGATAATAAGCTGAACTATGTCTTTTCTATGACAGCACACCTTTAATAAAAATAACTACTGTACATTGTGTTTCTAACTTTGTTGCTACATACAATATTAAGAGGCAGCTTAAACAATATGCCAGCCCAACATCTAAAGTTTAGTTCCTTTTGAAAAGACAACAGAGCATTTCTGGGCAAGTTTTATATATGTTTCAGTTCTGCTTAAGGGTAGCTTTCAGAAACTAAATAAAGGCAATTTTCAGGAGTTGCCTTAATTTAGAAAGGTTATTGTGCTATTGCATTTTTTCATTTTTGTATCATTGTACTTATACATGGAATTAATAAAATTTGCAGTAATCAAGCCAGCCAAAACATGACTACTGGAAATTATCTGGTCTAAGCTAGCATATGTCAACAGAAGCACACTTACAAAGTGCCTTTTCAAGGCCCAACTCCTGTTTTACCTTCACTTTATCCACAGCAGGTTTATTTTCTTCTGGGTCAGGTTCTCTCTTTCCTAGACTACCAGACAGTGCTTCAACTGCCTCATCTGGCACATGGCCAACCTGTAAAGACATGTTATTGTGTGAGATGCAGCTGCAGTTTGATATTCCCGTGGCTTCAAAGTGACATGTTCAGAAAGATGAACTTGAATTTATCACCACACATTATAAACACAATCATCTTCATTTTACATCTAACAAATATACACAGTATAGATAAAGTCCGCTGAGTGCCTCTGTCGACATTACATATATCAGTAATGAACAGGAACCAGTTTGAAACCTGTGCTCCAACTTTTTATGAAGCAGCAGTGAACTTTTACTTGAGCACCAATTCTAGTTCTCTCCAGATTACTCACTGAAGTTGTTGCTGATGGAGCTGAAAATTGCACTGTGCACATGGCAGCACGCGGGACTTCTTCCTTTGTAGTCTTTGCAGGGGTCGAAACCGCAGGGGTCTTTGCAGGGGTCGAAACCACAGGGGTCTGATACAGACAAATACAGGAACCTTTAACTTGCTCAGAGAACAGAGCAATGAAACCCTCCCCCCCCAATACAACAGAATATGATTGTTGCAAGATTATTTGAATGTAGTGAAAAATTAATAAGCAGAAGTATACATTTGAGTAAAACCTGCAGCCAAATGTTAAAAATATTTTAACTGTTGTCTGTGTATAAACAGTGTATGCAATACCACAGACAACATGAAAAATAATGTAGAACTAGCAAAAGAGGAACAAGTATTTCCAGGACAATATTGTGAAAAACACTACAGATATTTTCTAAAAACCCGCCATCCTACAATTCTCTCTTCAGTGCCAGTGCAATATACACATTTAAAAGATCCCAGAAGACTTACGGCAGATGCATTAGTGGGCTTAGTTGGTTTGGACTGTGATGCAGGTGCTGCTGGACAGACAAATTCTTTCGAAAATTTATCAACGAGCTCAGAATCGCTCAAAGGCTGCAATTAAAAGGAAAGTGTAGTATAAACTGACTAATTTATTTCTATCTTGCAAAAACACACCAACTTCTCAAAAAGTAAACAAGCTTTCTCAGCCAACAACTGGGCAACCGTTCTGAATTTCAAAATATAGTGAGTATCCTAAAATAATCATGATCGCTGTAAACAAAACTAAAAATATTCTCTCCATAATTCATAATTTACATTCTTATGAATAAAGGCAATTCTTACTGGAATAATAATCAAGGTACCTCACGAGGTAATCTTGTCCAGCCCCCTACTCAAGGCAGGATCATCCCCGATCAAACCATCCCACCCAAGTGTCTGTCTAAACAGCTCTTGTAAACTTCCAAGGAATGTTCTTTAGTAGTCTCTTCCAATGCTTGAACACCCTCATTGTCAAAAAATTGACCCCAGGGTACTCAAGGAGCTGGCGAGCATCATAGCCCAGCCTCTAGCACGGATCTTTGAAAACTCTTGGCGCTCTGGTGTAGTGCCCGAAGACTGGAAGAAGGCCAATGTGGTGCCTATCTTCAAGAAAGGGAGGAAAGTGGATCCGGCTAACTATAGGCCCATCAGCCTGACTTCTATCCCGGGGAAGATCTTAGAAAAGTTTATTAAAGAGGCCATCCTTAATGGACTGGCCGACGCCAACATCTTAAGGGATAGCCAGCACGGGTTTGTCACAGGTAGGTCTTGCTTGACCAATCTCATTTCCTTCTACGACCAGGCGACCTATCACCTGGACAAGGGAGAAGAGATTGATGTCATATATCTTGACTTCAAAAAAGCCTTCAGTCTGGTATCCCATGATCACCTCTTGGTGAAACTGGCCAACTGTCGCCTTGGGTCC
>NW_005841936.1:1405479-1407600 GCF_000455745.1 Alligator sinensis
TTGCTGGGATCCTATGACCCCAGCTGACTTCCTGCCCTTTGGGCAGGGGGCTGGACTCGATGATCTTCCGAGGTCCCTTCCAGCCCTAATGTCTATGAAATCTATGAAATTCCTCCTCATCTCCAACTTAAATTTCCCCTGCTGCAGCTTCCATTGCTCCTAGTCCTGTCCCCTACAGCAAGGGTTGTCAACCAGGGACACACGTACCCCCAGGGGTACTTGGAAAAGGGCTAGAGGGTATGCACGGGCAGGTGGGGATGGAGCACTACCACTCACCACCCTGCACCGCCACCTCCCAGGAGCAGGGCTGGGGGGGAAAACAGGGGAGGAGCGGGTGAGGACAATAGCTCCCCTCTGTGAGCCACACAGGCGCCGCCTGGCCAGCTAGACACAGCACAGGGGGAGCTTGCACCTAGCCACCGCCACCCACCACCCCGCGCCGCCACCACTGCTGCCACGTGCAAGTCCTACCCTACTCTGTGTCCGGCCGTTGCCACCCCCACTGCCAGAAGTGTACCCAGAAGGGGTACAGTCCTTTAAAAAGGTTGAAAACCCCTGCCCTATAGCCACAGAGAAAAGCTCCATCCCTCCATCTCTCCTACTTTAAACTAACTCAGATGGGGGATGGGGAGGCAGAAGAAGGAGAACATCAGGAATCTGCAATCCATGGGACGTCCAGCAGTACAGCACAGATAAGCAATAAGCAGGTAAGCAATAAGGGGCCCATTGGGCATCAGAGCCGGGGGGCAACAAAGGCACCAGTTGCAGGGCTCAAGTGCCTATACACTAATGCTAGGAGCATGGGGAACAAGCAGGATGAACTAGCACTCCTGCTTGCAGAAACGACTTAGTGGGGTTAACAGAAACCTGGGGGGACTCTACCCACAACTGGGCAGTACACATTGAAGGCTATATGGTGTACAGAAAGGATAGAGTGGGGAGGAGAGGGGGAGGGGTTGCGCTCTATGTCAAGGAGCGTTATACGTCGACCCTTATCAAAATGGAAAATCGGAGGAGAAAGTAGAAGGATTGTGGGTTAGGATACATGGAGGTCAAGGGGAAAGGGATTTGGTGGTAGGGGTCTGCTACAGACCCCCACTCCAAGGGAACGAACTAGATCTGGAACTCCTGAGGCAGCTCTCGGAGACCATAAAGACTAGGGAAGCGGTAGTCATGGGGGACCTAAACTACCCTGACATCTGCTGGGAGATGCAGACAGCAAATTCCCACCGTTAACACAGGTTCCTATCCTGTGTACAGGCCCTCCACCTGACGCAGGAGGTACACGGTCCCACTAGGGGGAATGCCTTACTGGACCTGGTATTGGCAACAGGGGAGGACATGGTAGGGGACCTACAGATCTGTGGTCACCTGGGGGACAGTGACCACCAAATAACAGAATTCACCATAAGGCACAGAATGGGAAAGGTAACTAGTAGGGTGGAAGTGCTAGACTTTAGGAAGGCTGACTTCAGCGAGCTCAGGCGTTTAGTCAATGACGCACTGCAAAGTAGGAGTTTTGAAGAGATGGGAGCCCAGGAAGGGTGGCTATGCCTCAAAGAAGCGATCCTTCAGGTACAGAGGGAGACGATCCCGATGCGGGGTAAAAGGGGGAAAGGGGCCAAGAGGCTTCCCTGGCTGACCAGACAAATCCAGAGCAGCCTAAGGGCAAAAACTGGGGCATATAAGTAGTGAAAACGGGGAGAGATTACTGAAGAGGAGTATACCTCCTCAGCTCGCAGTCGTAGGGAGGCAGTTAGAAAGGCTAAAGCTACCATGGAGCTGAGGATGGCATCCCAAGTTAAGGATAACAAAAAATTGTTTTTCAGATATATAGGGAGTAAAAGGAAGGCCCAGGGCGGTATAGGACCACTACTGAATGGGCAAAAGCAATTGGTGACAGACAGGGGGGACCAGGCTGAACTCCTCAATGAGTTATTTGCCTCAGTGTTCCTAAACGAGGAGAAGACAAGTCTCACAACAACAGCAGGGTGCCAGGCAACCAAGCGTTGACCCTGAGATGTTCCAGAGTCACTTGGAAGGACTGGATGTGTTTAAGTTGGCAGGCCCAGATGAGCTCCATCCGAGGGTACTGAAGGCACTGGCTGATGTGCTTTGACC
>NW_005841936.1:1408154-1408964 GCF_000455745.1 Alligator sinensis
TGAAGTGTACTCTGTCCAAGTTTGCGGATGATACAAAACTGTGGGGAGAAGCTGACACACCAGAGGACAGAGAACAACTACAGGCAGACCTGGACAGGTTGGACATATGGGCAGAAAACAATAGAATGCAATTCAACAAGGAGAAATGCAAAGTGCTGCACCTAGGAAGAGAAAACATCCAGCACACCTACTGCCTAGGAAATGACCTGCTCAGCAGCACGGAAGCGGAAAGGGATCTTGGAGTCCTAGTCGACTCCAAAATGAACATGAGTTGTCAGTGTGACGAAGCCATCAGCAAAGCTAATGACACTATCATGCATCAGCAGATATATGACAAACAGAGCCAAGGAGGTGATACTTCCCCTCTATTGGGCACTGGTCAGACCGCAGTTTTGGGCGCCATGCTTCTAGAGGGATGTGGATAACCTGGAGAGGGTCCAGAGAAGGGCCACTCGTATGGTTAAGGGCTTCCAGGCCAAGCCCTACGAGGAGAGACTACGGTGCCTGGACCTCTTCAGCCTCCACAGGAGAAGGTTGAGAGGCGACCTTGTGGTTGCCTACAAATTTATCATGGGGGTGCAGAAGGGAATTGGTGAGGCTCTACTCACCAAGGCGCCCCTGGGGGTTACAAGAAATAATGGCCATAAGCTAGCAGAGAGCAGATTTAGACTGGACATTAGGAAGAACTTCTTCACAGTTAGAGTGGCCAAAATCTGGATGGGCTCCCAAGGGAGGTGGTGTTCTCCCCTACCCTGGGGGTCTTCAAGAGGAGGTTAGATAGGCATCTGGCTGGGGTCATCTGAACCCAGC
>NW_005841936.1:1408974-1461329 GCF_000455745.1 Alligator sinensis
TATGCAGGGGGTCGGACTCGATGATCTATTGAGGTCCCTTCCGACCCTAACATCTATGAATCTATGAATCTCCATCGTCTCTGTAATTGCCCTTTATGTATTTGAAGACTTATCAAATCTCCCCTCAGTCTTCTTTCCTCCAAACGAAATAACCCTACAAATCACGACTGCTTCCCCATTATAATTCATGCAGGAGCAACAGAAAGGCATAGAAACAATTAAGAACTTTTCAATTAACAACAAGACTTTTTATTCTGGTTGTGTTCAGTAAGCCTAATTACTAGCAATAAGAATGGACCACTGGCAAACACACCATGTTTAACATTTGCTTTCTCAGTTTCTACATACTGCTGAAGCATTTCAATATTATTCAAATATCTGCATGATCAATTTACAGAACAAATAGTATTCAACCTTATTATTAGCCTGAAAGACAGCTAGAAAGCAAAACAACTTTTCCCTTTCTGCCTACGCTTCATTACTGAAGCACAGTTGTCAACAACAATCCTCCAACCAGTGCTGCCTTTGGCTCACTGTTTGGCTTTACTTCAAGTCAGACCAACCACCTTTACCTCACTGCATCTTCCTCCTCCCCAGAAATTTTTGGAGTAACCACTCCAAAAATGTGTGTAATGTCAGTATCTAGTTCTGGTGTAACATAAGTATCTAGTTTCCTCAGAATATGGCTATATGCCATTTCCACTTTTTTTCCTTCTGCAGATCTCTTGTGCATTGTGCCATGTAATTTGTTGTTTACTACCCACTCTGGTCATTTAATTTTTAAAATGTGGTGTAGATATTGATTTTAAAGTGGTTGTCACTGAATGTTTAGTGCTAACCTGCTTTCAGGAAAGTAAAAGCTACTTGTGCTTTACCATTCCTTGCACAGATCTCTTCCCCAGTGCCACCAGAGCAGCCCCCAATACTTTCAAGGGAAAAGTAGCTCTCTACTTCTTCAGGGTATGTGCCATTTACATCGACATCTCCCAGGGCTCCAACTACTTTCTTGGTGTTCCCTGTCTCTTCCACCCAGCATTGGTCCAATCTGACTTCCGTTTTGACAGAACAGTGTTTCGTTTTGAGTTTCATTTAGTTTTGAAAACACTGTTCTGTTTTGTTTCATCAAACTGTTTTGCTGTTTCGACGTTTCACCCATAGGTTATTATGGGGAAACATAGAATGCAGCAGGCAGGCGGATCGGGGGCTCACCCGCACCCCTGGGAGGGCTGCTGGGGCTATGCCAGAGTCCCCCCTGGGGTGCAACCCCTCCCCCCCCCAATCTACCTGCCAGATGAGAGAAGTCAGGTGCTGCCACCTGGGACCAGTGCCAGGAAGATCGTTACTGCCGCCAGTCCCAGGCAGCAGTACCCGGCTCCTCTCATCTGGCAAGCAGATCAACGGCTCACCCGCACCCCGGGAGGGCTGTGCCAGAGTCCTCCCGGAGGTGCAGGCCCCTGATTTGCCTGCCAGATGACAGACCAGCACTGGGTGGAGCCTGCACCCAGCGCCGGGAAGATCAGTGCTGTCACTAGCCCCAGGCGGCAGCACCTGGCTCCTATTACCCAGCAAGCAGATCGGGGGCACGCACCCCCTGGAGGACTCCAGCACAGCCCCCGCAGCCCTCCCGGCGGTGCTGACTGACAGAAGCTGGGTGCTGCCACCTGGGGTCAGTGAGGCCAGGGCAGTTCAGCTTGTGTGGGGACCTGCCGCCCCAGGGGTCAGGGTGGGTCCTCACATGAGCTGATCTTCCCTGCCCCCTACCAGGGCCGGCTCCTGGTAGGGGCCCAAGGCAGATCAGCTGGTGTGGGGACCCTCCCCTGCCCTGGGATCAGGGCGGTGGGTCCCTGCACGAGCTAATCTGCCCTGGCCCCACTGGCCCCAAGCGGCAGCACCCAGCTCCTGTCAGCCAGCAGGCAGATCGGGGGCTTGCCAGCACCCCCAGGAGGGCTGTGCTACAGTTCTCCTGGAAGTGCGTGCTCCCGATCCGCCTGCTGGGTGACAGGAGCCGAGTGCTGCTGCCTGGGGCCAGCGGCAGCACCAATCTTCCCAGCACTGGGTGCGGGCTGCACCCAGTGCCGGTCTGTCATCTGGCAGGCAGATTAGGGGCCCATGCCCCTGGGAGTACTCCGGCACAGCCCCCGCAGCTCTTCCAGGGGTGCTGCTGGCTGGGACTGGCACTGAAGCAAGTAAGCCTGGCTTTGAGACTTGAAATATTTCAAAAAGTTTCAAGTTCCCTTGTTTCGTTTTGAAGTTGTTTTGAAGGCTTTTGTTCCATTTCGATTTCACTGTTTTGAGAAGTGAAATGCATCAAAACAGCTTTGAGACGAAACACCGGGTGAAATTTCGCACAGCCCTACTAGTTATCTTCAACCCAAATTTTTCAGCTTCCTCTTCTGGTCCTTCCATATTCTCAGTCACGTTTCTTTTGGTCTCTTGGCCCCATGGCAGATATCAGCTGCAAAGTCTTTTTGGCATTAAATGTAACCTTCTCTTTTAATTTCCAGTTGTATTCCTCATCAGTCACTCAGTTAATTAAAAAAAATAGCAGGAGTGATGGAAAACATCCTTGCTTCACAATTGTCTGTACTTCAAAAGGCTTTAGGAAAGCCAACCATGGATTACCGTATACCAGGGTGTTCAACTTCCAGCCTGAGCCAAACACAGTCCGCATAGCCATAAATATCCAAGCCTCAGGGCTTCCCATGGATAAGGAAATTTAGCAGCAGGGGAGTGGTGGCAATAAATATGGTCAGCCACCTCTGCTGCCAAATCCTCAAACCCTAAGCCTTGCACAGCAGGTTGAGGCAGGGTCACGCCTCCTCCCCCCACCCCTGCAGCTGGATGAGGCTGGGCAACACCCCTCCCCACAGGCTAGATGGGACTAAGCCATGCCTGCTTTCCCCTCTGAGGCTGGGTCAAGCCGCCTCCCCCCCCTTGCGGGGCGGAGTCAAGCCCCTTCCCCCAGTGGAGCCAGACCACATGCCCTCCCTCCCCCCATGGGGCCACGTTGGAGCCAGGATAGCCCCTGGCCCCCTCCATGCAGCCAGATGGGGCTCTGCCACAACTGCCCCTTGCTAGATTGCAACCACCAGCTAGATCTGTCCCGTGAATGTCCCGGTCACTGCCCCTCCTGCCCACCAGCCAAAAAGATTGAGCACCACTGCCTTATACCATTATAAAAGGCTTTCACAAGATTAATCTCTGGAATTCCATAATGGCTCAATTTCCAGATAATACCCCCTCAAATGCTTTTTTCAAAATCAGCAATGTTTATGTACAGCAGCATCTTTTCATTTGACACTCAAGAACATCAAGCTGTGCCCCTACAGCATGTGAATCAGTAAATATAAGAACAGGTTCAGAGACTATATAACTGAAGTATGAAAGAATGGACAAAGTGAAAAAAAAGTGTGTGTCTACTCACAATCCTGTAATATTGTTATTTTTCTTACCTTAGGTTTTTCATCAGGTTTTGGCAATAATGGTTTTCCATCTTTATCCTGAAAATAAAATAATATAAACATTATTGATAGGTTTTTTTATTACTACAAAATTTGGCTTATAATGCTTGCTACCAAGGACAAATTTAGGATGTTTACAATGAGAAAGGTGTCCATAAACATTCAAAAATTCAAAAACAATTACATGAAAACAAGCATTCAAAAGAATGTTGCCACATCACATTTGTTAACAAGCGCTAATAACGTAGATTTCCCAAACATTGTGTTATCTTTCTTGTACTGTGTGGGAGTAGCAAAACATTCCCATTCCCATGCAGAAGGGGCTGCCACCAGAATGAGGCATAAAAATCGTTAAGCCAGAAAGCATTTCAGTAGTATTATTACATAAACTGATATCACACTTCAGCTTTTGCTTACAGAAAACATTCTTATATAGTCTCCAGCACCCAATTTTTACTGAGGGGGCAAGGAGATAATCAGAGAACCTGTTACCGTTTCCTAAGCCTCAAGGTACAGTTGTACTGACCATAGGTTCAACATACATTGCCTATACCTAAATTGGCTCAGAGAGAACTAGGGTTACTCTGCTCTATTAGAGCTGGTGATGATGCCCAGAGAACCATACATCAAACAGAACAGGGCAGAACAGGAGCACAGTGTACTTTTGTCCACACCCGAGTTACTTTCTACAAAAACATCCACCTTTTACCAAATCCTACATCAGGGCTTGATGGAAGAGGTGATGTGGGGATGGGGTATAGCTCTAGTATAGCCAAGAGCTCCCCCAGGCTCAAAGAATTCTCAGTTGACTAAAAAGACCTGGTTTCCAAACACTCAGTGACCATAAAGTGGCACAAAGGGGCCAAAACACCACAAAGAATCTGACTAATAGGGCCTATAACAGATTTACAGTGGCATAGAGTCAGATCAGTGAAAAACAGGAATTAAATCAGAAGTAATATAGATCCAGTTTTATAGTCCTGGTAGTTGTGAAGAGAAATCTGACTTTTGATTGACATAGGACTGCTTCTCTGCATGTAAAAACTGCCCTGTTCAAAATGAAACCTAACAAGGCCAGTTCAAATGTCAACACTGTACTGTACATCAGTCACAACATGCTGGTAAAGTTTTGTAAGAACATTCACCTATCTGCTTGGCAAAAAGATATAAATAATGTGGGCAAAAATGAAAAATAAATACTCTCCGGTGGCTTGGCCAGTTATAAAATGTTGCTTTCAGTGCTTCCTCAAAGACAAATCCAAAAGAAATACCACCACTTTCCCAGGCTACACATTCCTCTCCTAAATGCAATCAATAAAATGCCAGGAATCCTTAGGACTATTTTCAGCATGTCCACTGGGAAAAGGAAAGAGACCAGGGATATAAAAACCACCCAAAGGGAATATGCTAGAAAAGAGATCCACCATTTCCTTTCTCCACTTTCAGCCCCATCTGCAATAAAACCACAAACAGTCAGACACTTCTAATGTACGCAAAGAAAGGAGAGATGAGAAATTACCAATGCTGGTTTTAATCTGTATTCAGGAGGGATTGTGTCCTCACGTTCTCCAACCTTTTCTTCTTTTTTCTCTTTGGCTTTTGGCTAAAGAAAAGAATATAAATACACATTTACAGAAATTCAAGGAAAAAACAACACCAATATTCTTTTTTTGTAGCAAAGATCACTTAAATTTAAGCTGCTACTTCTACAGGTACTCAAGTCAGATAAAGTTATTCTATGCTTTGAAGACCTCACATTTCCAAACCCTCATGACCTTTTTAAGGCAGGCTTTTGTTGTAAGTATGACACTTACATGTGAAATAAATATTGTTTTTGAAACTGACAGTGCATATCACAGTGATGCCTTATGCTATGCATTCTGGAGAAATACAGTCCCAGAGAAGTGGGACACAAATATAACTCTAGTACCTCATACACTTAAATGTTTCTAGGAAACACAGGACAAAGCCCCCAGATTTCCTAGGGGTTGCCATCAGTCTGGCCACACCAGTAGCCAAAAGAAATAAAAGGTGAACAGGCCTGCATGCCTTGCTAACTGGATCTCTCGAATACACAGTGCCAGCCTTTGCTCCCTTGCCACCTCCAGCACTGGGCAATACATCCCTAGGTTTCCACATGTTCCCAGCTCCTCTGGACATTCACTCTCCCTGACTCCAGACTCCTGTGCCAATCTGCTTTTCTGACATCATCTCAGGCTTTTCAACCTCCACTTTAAGTAGCATTCTAGGGCCCCATCTAGATGTTCAGGGACAAGCATGACATGACCTGATGCACAATCCACACAACTTTGCCTCCTGCCATGCCACTCATTCATAGTTGGAGGCGTGATTGTGGGACCCAGCAGAGTCGATCACGCCTTATTGCCATGATCCCAAGCTCCCCCTACGCCGGTTCCTGCTGCTGTGAGCCCTGCAGCTGACAGGGCTCGCAGAGTGGGTAGAGTTCTACACACTGTCCCTACCATAAGGTCCATAGCTGATGAGGCTTGCAGGAGGGGCAGCATTCCCCTGCACTGTCCCCGCTGCAAGCTCCACAGCTGACAAGGCTCACAGCAGTAGCGGTGTTCCCCATGCTGCCGTTGCTGCAAGTCCCACAGCTGAAGAGGCTTGCATTAGGCAGCAATTCCCCATGCTGTCCCCACTGCAAGCCCTGTAGTTGACATGTCTTGCATTGGGGGAAGCATTACCCATGCTGCCCCCCCTCCATGAGCCTCACCAGCTATGGGGCTCGCAGCAGGGGCAGTGTGGGGATGCTGCCAGTGTTATGAGCCTCATCAAATGTGAGGCTGGTAGTGGCTGGTGCACCTCTGTGGCTGGGAGCCCCTCAGTTTATGGAGCTTTCAGCCACAGGGTAGCACCTGGCCACACATTCAATTGATGGTGTAATAAGAACAAATCACAAAATTATTACACAATTTTTGTGGAATAACTTTGTGGCTTATTGCTTGTTTTATCACACCATTAGCTGATTGAATATGTGGCTGGGTCACAAACTTAAGAGGTGATTAACTGGTTAATCACATCTTAAGTGTAACATGTAAATGAGGCCCTAGACACTTTCATGAGCAACTGACTTTGAATCCCCCTCTGACATTCACTTGCTTTGTATCACTACTGTAAGTAGCGAAGAGATAAAAATCACAAAGCTAATAAAGCAAGAATTAAATATAAATATAAGAAATCTCAGAAAGGCAAGGATTACATACAAATATAGGCCAGAAGTTAAACACAACAGTTTAATAAAAGGTACATTGTTGAAAGTAACTAAAGGCACATGGAAAAGACTAAAACTAAGCAGGAAAGCAGGAATTCCATTTACTTCTTAAAAAGGCTCTTACTGATTTTAAACACCGACTAGGATTAGAGACAGAGAGAAAAAAGCAGAAGATTTTAAAGTTCAACTGGCAAGATACACACCAGTCATCTCCCCGGCTACTTCGTTACACCTTACACCTTATTTCTGCTCTCCTTATCTGTTTTTACTGTATTTAGATTGTTAAGTTCTTTAGGACATGAACTGCTCTCTTCTTTGGACTGCAGAGCACTTAGGAAAAGGGAACCAGGATTCTCACTGAATTTTGAGATGCGTCGCAGTAGAAATATAATCATACCTCTGCAACCTCTACAATGATGCTCAGGTCTTGCTCAGGTTCAGGTTCTGGTGCACCAAGGGTATCAGCAAGGGCTTCCAGCGCATCATCACTAATTGCAGCCTGTATTTTAAGAATTGTATGAATAATCACAATATAATTTATACACATGACAAACACTTTATCCTACATGCCTCTTCCTCTACACTGCACATGGGGCTCAAGTGAATAAAAAGCCAGACATTTCTGCTTGACTAAGCCCAATTTCCTTAATATCAAGAGGTAGCAGGTAATCGGGTCTCTGATTAAACCAGCAGGCCCTAATGAAAATAAATCCTGCCTTAAGGAGAGAGGAGAGCAGAGACCATAACATCACACAGGGCAACATTTGTATTGCATTGTATTAGCACAGTCAGAAGTTACACACTTTCTCTCCAGGTATTGGGAAAAAAAAAGCAGTTTTACAAGTACAAGGAAATGAAATTATATCCTGGTTTTACAAATACCCTACAGAGCTAAGGAAATGAGATAATTTTAGAACCTACTTATGTTAATGTTTTTAAGGATTATAGGAGCCCTGTGGATGCCCGTTAGGAGCAGAATTACTCAACCTATATTTGAGCCCAATTCTGTAATATGAAGAACACCGCCAATCAGGTCCTGAGCACTTGCAATACACATTGGACTAAGTACATATAACATGATTTCAAGTACAGCCAATAAGATTTAGCATCCTGGAAGAGCATGCCCATACTAATGTAGATAAAACATCATTTTAATATCAGTCAAAGAAGAGATGCCTTTACCTCTCTTGCTTTTGGTTTCTTCTCCTTTGGAGGAGCTGAACTCCTGACTGAACTTGTTGCCTCTGCTTGTACAATTTCTCCTTCTGTTGGCTTCTATATGAAAGACAAAAACACAAAAAGTCTGTTACTAGCAAATTTGCAAAAATGAGTAACAAAAGGGTAAAAATATCAAGATTAATTTTAGGCCAAAAAAAAAAAAATCCTGTGATGGGAAAAATCAGTACCTCTTTCAGAGTTGTCACCTTCTCAGCAGATGGAACACTGCAAGTAAAGTCAGATGACAGGGCATCTGCAATGTCATCAACTGTCATTGGTTTCTAAACAGAAATTGCAGCTAAGTTATAGTCATTGAAGTCTGAAGGTCAATGCTCTCAAAAACTCCCAAACCTTATGTACTGTTCAGTAACTGTATGCTTAAATAGCAACATATGCCTAACACAGTATTGTTTCATATTGTCTCAGGGCAGCCACAGGAAAAAACAAAACAAAAAAAAGGTTAATCCTACACTTCTCTGTACACCTAACATCAGAAACTTCAGCTTTGGGTTTTCCTGAAACGGTGAACTTCTAGTGGAATCAAAGTACATTCTAAAGATATGGACAAAGTTCAGTGAGTTAAAGGGACTGACACTTAATACATCTCAGCTAGCTGCTCCACCATATTGTTTGTCTGCCTGGCCTCACCTGCAGTAGGCAAAAGCTAAGCTTACCCATTTCAGATAGGAGCATCTGTTCTGAGGTAAGGTCCTACCCCCCTTTTACTCCCTACAATTTGATTGTTTGTCGACATCCTAAGAAATTACCTTAAGCACAAGGATTCAAGCATTCTTTGCTATGGAAGGTAGCAAAGAAATCCCACATGAAACTATTGAGATCTACTTTAATACTGCCAAGCAAAGAATACTATTTGTAGTATTCTCAAAGGTGTGACAATGTAGCCAGGCACTGGGGGCAACCACAATATAGAGGGGAGTGGTGACTTCTGGCTGCTGCCATGCTGCTAACATGATTGTGCAGCTATGATGGCAGGTTTTTTCCCCCCGCAACCTCTTCCACCTTCCCCAAGCTGACAACCTGGGCAGCTGTCCCATTTTCCCTGCCCTAGTTATGCTACTGCTTCCCACTGATTTCAGTGGGAACTGCATAAAGTTAGTACCTTCTGAAATTCAGGTTTTTTGATGCTAGGAAGTTAATACAAATCAAATTATGAGAATGAAGGCTCATTTTCATGTTCTGGGACAAATTTAACCTTACCAGAGATTCTTCCTCTATTTTTGGAGGTATTGCAACTTTGCCATCTCCTTTACCCTGAAAAAAAATATTTTTTATGGTGAATGGAATATATCAACTCACCAAACTGAAAATCACAGCTGCAACCTAGTAATATTATTCATCTTGTTTACCTCCAATAACTTCAAGTACTCTGGAGGGAGACTACCTTCCCGCTTTCCCAGTTCTTCCAAATACTCAGCAGAAAATGGATCCTGCAACAGAAAATGAGTCAATTTTTGCATTAATGCTTACTGAAAAAAATGGAAGTTGCTAACGCAAAATGGTAAGTATATATGAAATCATGAATGCCACATGCCCCTGGAGGCTGGGGGGGCACAGCGAGCTCCCACAGGCAGCAACAGTGCTGTTGGTGGTGGGTGTATGGCAGAGGCAAGCGAGGAGCTGCCGCAGGCAGCCTCAGCACTGTCAGCAGCAGGGTGGTGAGTGCTGACCAGTGGTTGGCAACCACCCGCAGACACCACTGGCAGCATTGACGGCAGCCAACAGCGATCGTGGACCACCCACAGATGCTAGCGGTGGCAAGGTGAGGAGGTGGTGTTGGTGGCGCCTTTTTGCAGGGGGTGCACTGCCACACTCAGGGGGTGCATGTGCACCTGTGTGCACCCCCTACGCATTGCCAATGTATGAAATGCACTAGTGATCTATCCACTAGTGATGGTGGTGAAACAAGTGAAGGTAGAGTACAATAAGTGGTCCATTTACACTAAAGAGTACAGTGTAGTGAAGAGATATTTCAATTACCTTTAAACAAGCCACTTTGGTACCAGAGACTGTATAGACTGCCAAGGCTAGACTGCTTCTAGTATCTGAGTTAACTCTTTTACTCTGGTACAAGTAAAAATGTAACCAGAAAAATTCCCTTCACCTATCCACAATTTTTTTAATCTACCTCATTAGATGTTTTGATTAAAAATACGCTGTCATTTTAAATTGGTCAGAAAACCAAATACTTGGCAACCAATTCACAGAGCAGCTTTTCTTTCAGTTTGTTGACACTTCACTACTTCTTGCTGCAGCATACTTACACGCAATATTTTCTTACAGCCAAGCATGGTACTAAATTACATGAGTGTCAAATTGTATGTGTTACAGAGAAACATTAAATATTTATGATGTTATGAGATAAAAATGACAACTATTGAGCTCCTACAATAACAAGGAACATATCTTAGGGGAAAGTCTATTTTTCACACATGAAATTCAGTACCATAACTTCTGGACCAGTGTACACTGGGCTGGGGGGTGCATTTTCTTCAGGTCCTCCAAGGGTATCTATTAAGCTATCTAAAGCTGCATCAATGTCAGACTGGAAAAAAAGTAGAGAATTCAACAAGTTAAGATACAGATCTATCCCTGAAGTCACAGCATTACTGTGACATTGTAAAGAAAAAAAACAAAAACAAAAAAACCCCCACACACATCAAAGCAAAGAACAAACCTTAAAATGAACAACCAAGTCTATTTTTTAAGATATTATGCAAGTACAAAACTATGTAGCCTGTCATCTCCTTCCATGTTTACGAAGGAGTTGACTGAAATTATTAAGAATAGTTTTAGATAACTGTCTTCAGCTAATGTTCAAAGGGAAGCACTGTCATGTTCATGTATGAGCCTGGGATTACACTGTTCATTTTGCAGGCCCAAAGCAATAGTTTGTTGTGTTCTAATGCACTACATTTATTTAAAAGTGATTATGAAGAAGTATCATAATTGTGATTAGTTGAATAATCAGAGGCCGTCTGAATTAATAACTGATTGAATAATCAGTTAGCCTCTGACGGTCTCCCTCGTCTCTCATAATTGGAATCCCAACTGTACAGGAGTGGATGGGCACTTCCCCCCTTGCCACAGCAGGGGGAATCTATGGTAGCAGACACCATCTAAGCCAGGGGTGTCAAAGATGCCATTTGCAGAGCCACATCATCCAGCCTCCAGTGCTGCCTGCGAGTCTGAGTGACCCACAGGCAGCATATGCAAGGTATTAGAGCTGCATAGCGCCCCCACTACAGGGTATCTAAAGGCGGAATCTGCTTCAGTGAGATACCTTAACAAACAGTGCAAAGTTATTTTACCTCCACGCTTTCTGATTACCTCCTATTTGATGACTGCAGAATCAACTGAATTTTTATTCCAATAAGCAAGAAGGTAGTTGAGCTTGTTTGTTTTTTTTCTTAATCTTTATTCATTTTGTCAGAGGATCAAATAAAACACCGATATAGTGCAGAGACAGTCAGAAAGCTACAAACATAAAGAGACTCAGTATTTCTGTTTAAAACTAGGAAAACAATCTAATATGGACACCTACAGTTTGGCAGAGTTGTTGCCAAACTTAAGATTCATGCTCCACCATAAGCCCAAGAAGACAAAGCAATACCAAGGCAGCCAGTAGAGATGGAACGATCATTAGCAATTTGAGATTTTTTTGTTATTAAATGGGGCCATTCATATGAGGAGCTGAATTACTCAACTTGCATTGAGGCCTTCATTAGTCAAAGAAGCTCAACACCTAGAAACAGGGTTGGCAGGCTCCAAAAGGAGACTTATGTTCCCTTTGGTTAAAAAAAACAAAACAATCCATTTGACATAGGATCTTTAAGGAGAGAGATATACATGAGGGTCCAGATCCATCCTAGAAACCAACCCAAAAATTTGCTGTGAATAACCGCAGTTAGTTCAACAGTAAATAAGTCTTTCCAAAGAAAATGATTTTCAAACTCTTTCAGTTTGAATAAGAAAATAGCTGAATATCAAATAACTGTGCTAATTGGTAGGGACCTACCAAATTTGAGGTGGCAGGGGATCAATTTTGTGGTCAGATTGTGCGGCCAGCCTCCATTTTCACAGTTTATCACAGTGCCCCCCGCCCCCAACCTCTGATTGGTCAAGGGACCTCGTGTCCCCACCACTTGCCACTGATTGATTGAAGGCTGTCCATCATGTGGCCCTGCCCCACACCACTGATTGCCTGAGAGGGACAGGGCCACATGACAGGCAGCCTTCTTAGCGGTGAGGGGAGGGGGCAGTTGCCATCTCAGCTGCTCCCTTTCCACTAGGGAGCCAGCATTTTATTTTTAGTAAGTATTTTTTCATGGATTTCACAACATTCCCTGATTTTATGGACCATGCCCGCTTTCACAATTTCTGCAAAACCCACGAAATCACGAACTAAGTAGGCCCCTACAAGATTGGGAATGAACCCTAGGCAGTTATGAAAACATGCATAACTCTTACATCTACATGCTCAAGCAGTGATAGAACAGCAGACTGTTACAACTTGAACCATTCAGGGTTGCATCTGCAGCAATTCAGATCACCTGTCTTGTTGCAGATACTGAACTGTAACACTCTCTTGTTTTGAAGAAGTTAAAAAGGTAGCCTTTGTCCATAGTCAGAGGTTGCATTTTAAAATACTTTATTAACACGTAAAAGAATTTAGGAAGGTATTTTTCAAGCTCTCAAAATTTCCTTATCAAAGAGGAGCAAGAAGAAGTCTTTATAAAACTTTGAGAGAAGGAAATAAACTGACCTGTAAGAAGTAGAAAGTTGTTTAGCACTCTACTGTATTTCCCGCTCCTCCTGAATCATTGTAAATATTTGTTACAAAGATACAAGTACTAACCAATTATTGACAGCAGTCTTAGATTTGGCAGAAGTAAAGAACAGGGGAAGTTTTGTTTTTATATAAGATGATTTGTAGATCACTGTATTGTTACCTACCTTTTCAGATGACACAGTAGTTGCAGCTTCAGCAGTTGGGGCTGCTGGTTTACTTTCTTTACTCTGCAAAAAAAAAGGTAAAAATATTGCTGTAAGCCATCATGAAACAATTGGATGTAAACATATAACTGATATGTGTTAAGACTGTAGTTACCAACCTCAGCACTTGGCTTATCTGGAACAACCAAACCAGCTGCAGCAACGGCACCAACTGCACCTGCAGTTGCAGCAGCTGCCCCACCAGCTAGGGATTTATTTTCAGTTTTATGCTAAGGGTGAGGGGAAACAAAAAAACAAGGAGTGTGTTACTGACATGACTATACAAAATTCGATAGACAAACTACAATAGAGATGTTCTATTCTAGTATATTACTTTTGCCCTTCTTGCCACCTGTGCAAAAAGTAGAACATGATCATATACACATTTCAAGAAAAAGACTATTAATTCAACAAAGGATCATTTGGTGCTGATAGAAGGTGTGCAACTTTATGACACTCCTTTCATACCACTGATATGCTTTGAGCACTGGTTATCTACTACAGGTGTTGGCAACCTACACTCCAGCTGTATTCAGGAGTGGATGGGCACTTCCCCCCTTGCCACAGCAGGGGGAAATCTATGGTAGCAGACACCATCTAAGCCAGGGGTGTCAAAGATGCCGTTTGCAGAGCCACATCATCCAGCCCCCAGTGCTGCCTGTGAGCCTGAGTGACCCACAGGCAGCATGCAAGGTATGCTGGATGTCTCCGCACACAGCACCAGCTCTTGCTCACATCCTGGACTAATGGAGTTGCCATGTGCAGCACAACCCTGAGGCAGCAGCAGACTCAGGGCCATGCAGCATTGTTCTACAACGGTGGTGGTGTCAGGGCTTCAAGCTGTGCACCACAGTCCTGGACTGGCTAGAACAGGACTCAGCTGCATGTGGCACCCACTCCAGCCACTCCTGGACCCAAGCTGGATCCAGAATGCAGGACTGGTCTGGGGCCCAACCGAGCCTGCAAACGAGTCCCAAGCCTCTCATACAGCCTGTGAGGCTGAATGAGTTTGACAGTCCTCATCTAAGCACTCTTCTGTCTGAGAGACAAGCATTACTGCACTTCTGTCAACTGCTTGCGTTCTTCTCTGTCACATCAGACCAGTTGACAGTGCTCCAAAATCTGCTTAAAATACTCTCAAAAGAAGGGAACCAGGTTTCAATTATGGCAGTGCTTCTGAGTCAAACAGAGCAAAGAGTGCACCTCTGGTTGACACTAACCTTCCTTGTCTGCTCATGCATTTCACTAAGAAGGCAAGTGAACAAAATGTTGTTGACTGGCTTGAGTTCAAACAATACACAGCTTGTGGAGGAGTGGAAGCACTGCTAGCTTCAGCAGGTCTACAACTGCCACATGTTCGTAGTCTGGTTTACCTTAAGAAACAGCCAGAACATTACAAAACTAAAAGCAGCCTGAAGTTAGCCATGGGGAATATCATTATCAATGAGCACATACCCCTGGGTACAGTTTCCAGTAGGATCTCTTCAGTACTGAAAACAGTAGCATAATTAGGGGGGTGGAGGTGACTGGGGCACAAGCCCCAGGCACCAATTCAGAGGAAACACTAGCATGACCGTCCCCATAAAGCCTAGGTCACTGCTGCAGCCCATGTTGGGGGAGCTTGAATGGAGGCAGCAGCAGCCCATGGTAAAGAGGTAAGCGCTCCCCTCCTCCCCATCTGTGTGCTGCTACAAGCACCAACATTTTAAGTTATATCTCTGTTGATAATTATATATTAATTTTCTCATCAGCTCTTTCAAAGAGGTCATGAAAGGCAAAGTTCAAAGTCCCGTGAAGTCCTAAATCGTAAAACTGTCAATAAGCAGAGTGGAATATAATGGTTCCACAAAAAGACTGCCACACATTGTCAAATGGCAGTCACAGGATTTCCCTGTATTGGGAACTTTTTGGGAAATGAACTCTCTTGTTTGTACAGAACCAATTTCAACAGAGTCCTAGTCCATGACAGGGGCTGCTATCTCCTGCAATAATAAAAACAACAAAGGGACTCTCTTTTCTATTTTACCTTGGATTCTTCTATTGATGTGGCTTGTGCTGGCTGGTTAGCTGGACCCGTGGCAGCTCTTCCCGTAGTAGTTTGCTTGGATCCTGTTGCCACAGAAGATTTGCCTGGGCTTTTTGCCTGTACAAATGTAAATGTGCTGTTACTATATACAACAGATTTTATTTCAGTATCACCATTTTAATTAAGCATAGTTACATATGTGTATATATATGCACAAGCAGAATAAAATGTCAATAACTTACCCCACCAGATTCCTTTTGCTTTTCCTTGGTTGGGTGTTTAGTTTGACAGTCATCTGGCTATCAAAATTAAAACAGCACAATATATACATATTAGAAAAAAATTGCCAATCAGTAAACAGTGGTATCAATAATTTAGTTTAATAAATATACAGGATATTTTTCTTCTCTACTCCACAATTTAAGAAACAGTAACATAGAATAATAATAATTAGTTCTAATATTTTCAGAAGATCTGTGTAGTCAGGACTGCATAAACAAATAAAAATACAATTCCTGGCTCTAGTAGAGTATACATTTTAAAGGCACAGTCCTGTGAACACTTCTTTGCATAGAGATTACTACACTACAAAGGGAAAAGCAAAGACTTAAAATAATCTAAAAGAAGCTTTAAAATGATGGGGCCTGTTAAGAACTTGTCAAAACATTTCAATTTAGTTATTTATGGACTTTTTATTATCTGTCCATTTCTCACAGTTTTCTTTGATGCTGACAATTTCTCTTTTAGATTATATTTTCAAGGTCACTTGCAATTTGTACTCAGTTTGGCTGAGGATGGTTTGGCTATAGCCGGAGACCACATGTGGAGGAAGAGTATAGTTAGGGTTTATAGCAATGTTCTTCATGCCACTGAATTATAGCATAGTTTCTAAGAAAAGATCCTTGAAGAACCTTGGGTTGTTATATTGTTTGAATTTTTTTTCTTGACTAGTCCTCAGCAGGTTTTTTCCTTCTCTTTTAGGAGAGAGAAAGAAAAGGAGATTAATTTAAAAACCCCTGAAACTTACTCTGCAAATGGGGAGCCTACGCCCTTTCTAGGAAAAACATACATGAGAGTAAGTAGTAGACAGGAAAAGCACAGATCTTTCTCCCTGTGATTCTGATGTAGCCAGAAAGCAAACCAGACTCTTCAACACATTTGATAACTACCTCCTGAAAAATGAATGATGTTTTTCCCCATTCATTCTCCTCACATATGCTCCAAAAGCAGCACACTAGATACAGTGTTGTATCCTATTTAGAAATCTAAATTAGGGGTAAGAGTGTTCAGACTGGCTGCTTCCCAGAGATGAGCTACTTTCACTCTCAACATGCAGAGAAACAGTTCCTACCCCATTTGTATTAGCTTGTTGCCTTCAGTACAATGCAAGTAGTTGTTAGCACCTGGTCCACTAGTGGCCAATGGGTTTACCCTATCGTCCTGGGATCCTGTGACCCCAGCTGACTTCCTGCCCTTTGGGCAGGGGGCTGGACTCGATGATCTTCCGAGGTCCCTTCCAGCCCTAATGTCTATGAAATCTATGAAATCATTTCAAATTTCTTCAGCGAAAAAGGTACAAGGATTCATCATAGGTGAATAAGTAGTAGTTTACCTTTGCTGACTGTGGTATTTTCTCAGGGTCCATTTTTGCTGTTTGTGCAGGCTAAGATAAAATCATAAAAATATATGAGTAAGGAAAGAACAGAAATTATCTGGAATACCACTGAAAATAACTCACCCCCCACCTCTTGGATCATATTTTAAAACCTACTACACTCTGGATTTTCCATTCAGGTCAAAGCTGATCCAGAAACATGGTTTCTGAGATACTGTCATTAACTGTCACATATATATTACATTCACACCAATGAATCATACGAATCATACAACCCTGATGTTATACAAACACATACTTTGCATCAATCAAATCAATTAATTATCAAAGCAGGTAATCCTAATTTTTTTGGTCCTCTGATCCAGGGAGATTAGGTGTGATTGTATGGCTGTGGAAGTGAGAAATTTTTTCCAACATTACTGAATGATCAATTAAACATAAGATGCATTTTAGCTGATGGTTGGGACAATGAGTGTTACAGAAGTGAGAGTACAAAAAACCAGAATTGTTTTAATGATTGATCTCCAAAGTATAGTAGGTACATCAGGAAGACTGCAGTGTGAATAAGCATATGAAAAAAGAAAGCCTGGAATTGAAGATTATTAGCTCAAGCCTTGGGGCCCTAGTGGTAAGTGGTTAAAACATGCTGTCGGTGTGACTGCAAATAACTGCAGAGAGACACAGTGAATCACATTTCACCTTGGTTTTGTTTCTTTTCCTGCCATGAGACTGCTGTCCGCTGGTCTGCTTATAGCTTGCAGTAGCCTAGTGTTAAAGTACAAACTCATTTTTTTAATACATACCTCCAAGGAAAGGTTAGCAAAGAAAGGGCTTTTGTGAAAAAGGAAATTGTATTTTACTAACATTTTTTTCTCAATTAAAACAACTTAGCAGAAATTACAAAAGACGAGGGACAAGAAAATTAAGGCCACATCACAAGCATCTCCTCTTCCTAAGCATTTATGTTGGTAGAAAGTAACTTTAGGTACCTTTGGGATTATGGTACTTCAGACATAAATGACAGCCTGCAGAGAAATTTAACATATTTTAATTGATATTCATGAAGGCTGATGACAGATGTGGGGGAAAAAACCCCAGTGCTTTACTGAAAGAGGAATTGCGTCAATTTGACCCAGGTCCCCAGCATCTGTATAGCTCATGCACATCAGCAGGGCTTTTTGGCACTTTTATGTAATAGCTGATTGAATTACTGATTGAATCAGTTTTTAAATAAAAGCACCAAAAGGCCTGCTGAAGTGCATGAGCTATACAGACTCCAGGCAAGCCAGGTTAAACTGATATGATTCCTCTCCTGGGCTTGTGCAGCGTTTGGTGTTGGGGCATGCTAAACTGAAAGTAAAGCCCTGTTTTGTTTTTTGTTTTGAGGTGGGGGGAGGGGAGGGGGTGGGCCATGTCTGTAAGCAGCCTACATTTACACTTTCAGCTGATTTTAAGTTTCCTGAATGTCCCATATATGTAAAGCCTTGAGAAAAATAAATACTAGATAGTCTCTCATTTTGCAAACCCAGCCTGAGCTCTGAACTCCACTCAGATTTCCTCAGCAACTAACAGTGGACCAAAGGTGTAATGATTTGAATAGTATAGGTCTGCAGCACAATTAATTAGTATATTTGGCTGTTAATCAAGATGTTGGTTGTTTGAGTCCACCCAAGGATGGAGGTTTTGGAGGCTGGCTAAGCACTGGACAAGGATAATCCAGGAATGGTTTTCCTCTATTAATGCAGGGTGCTGGATCACATAACACGTGAAATACCTTCCAACCCTATGATTCACAATGGACCCCTCAACACAACTTCCAAGTACATTCTATAAACAGACAATTCCCTTTTCTATACCTTTCTATCTCTCCTAGCAGCACAGCAACCACGCACCCAGCTCCCTCCAGCCAAGGCCATGACACTTCAATGAGGCAACCAACCACATTCACACGATGACTTGGATTCCCACTTAAAAACAACAGACCTTTATTCCTGCTTCAACTGCAGTGGCTCCCACTTATTTCAGAGGATCCTTGAATAAAGCAAAGCCAGGAACATTTTGGGGACAAGGGTTCACATTCTGCCTTGAAGGCAAAGAAAGAACTAAAAAGGATCTTTATTGGTAGGCAGCAAGAGAAGAGGAGATACAAGAGGAGGAGAACTAGGAAATAGGTCCCTGAGGCACTGAGGGAATAGAAGAGAGAAAGAATGAGGTAATTCACTGGGGACTGGAGGCCAGAAGAAGATGGCTTCCCAGAATATGCCATGATCCTCAGCAACACTATTTCTTACCCAAGCAAAAGTCTTCTCAGTAGCCAGTGATCCCCATTAAATGATACTTATAGGAGTACAGCAGAACCTCTTTACTGTTTGCTCAATGGAAGAACAGCACATTTCAGGGGACCTACTGCTCAGAGCTATCAATGATTATATGGCTTAGATATATGTCTGTGGTTCTGTTTTTCTTGCAGACTTGATTTCTGTAGTCTGATTAGAAAGGAAATTTAGCAACCTCTTATTGGTGTAATTTTGGATCTATATATAGAAAAATAACTACATCTTTTTATAGATGCTCATTTGACTGTCATCATGTAGAGAACAGCATAAGAACATGTTAGGAATGAGTTAATCCGTCATCCTCAGGACGCACATACCTGAAACTGGAGACGAACAAACAACAAATCCCTGTTTCTAAATGAGTACTGATGACCATGCATGGTTTAAATAATTGTCTAGTTTATTGCTAGGTGGGTAGTTTTATGGACGTGTGCTCAGGTTAACATTTATAAATTAGATTTATTGGTCCCTATTTCAGCTGAATCAGAAATCTACTTGTTGATTTTAAATAATAATAATACTTAATATCACCAAAGGTGGGTGGTACAAAAGGAAATTAAGGCAGAGTTGTTTTTATTAAGAAATATACTGATACTCAGGTAAAAGTTGGATATTTTCAAGTTCTATAGATTATAACTATTAGGTATAATTCATTATTTGTAGAATTTTAGGGAATATAGTATCATATGTATTTTCACTAGTTTGCATTACTTTTGGAATAATTTCAGAACAAACCTGAGCTACAATCAGCCTACATATAGCAAAGATTGTTATTTTGGGGAATGCTCATAAAGCTGATTTTTTTTGCAATGCTAATTACAGTGTAAACTGGCTGATGATACTACAAGTCATCTTGGAAGTGTCATGGCCATAACTAAACATACCCGTTTTTGATTCACAAGTATGTAGTGTTGGCAAGATTCTCATCTTGTCTCACCCACATCATTTCCTGTCTTATCTGATTCTGTGAGCTGCCAGAATACTGAAAAACATATAAGGAGGAGTAGAAGATTTCTGTCCATTTCAATATACTGCTCCCAAGTAGGAGTGCAACAACCAAGGCAGAGGGGAAGAACAGCATCTTTCTTATATTTATTATCTATGATAGTAACCAAAAGCCCAAATTAGGCATAAGACCCCTTTGTGCTAGGTGTAGTATAAAATTAAAATGTCATTACCACTGATATGAGAAGCTTACAAACTCGAGACAGGACAGAACAAGTGTAAAGGACAACAGGAAGGTATGACAGTAGACTAATGACAACATGCTAAGGTCATTACCCTAGGCTGGAACTATGCATGCAAATTAAGTTCTACATGTTATTGTTTTCTGAATCAAGACCTATGAACATATCTCAGAGATTCTGAATAAGTTATACTTGAATGCAAGTCAGTAGCAGTGTGTGAAGTAAGACTCAGATCTTCTGACTTAATCTCATGCCTTCTAAACCAGTGCTTGAGTTGCAAAAATTAATATACTTAGGACTTCATACCTTTACTTCAGATGGCTTTGCAGTGGATGCTTTTGATACATCTGCAGAAGAGGGCTGTGTCTAGGGGAAAAAAAAGATAAGTGCTTAAAAACTAATTTCATTTTTAGTTAATATGTTAAACAAGTACTAATACAGTTTTTTATTATGCAACTAAATAGCCTTATTAGAATGCAAGCTTAATCTTCCAATCTTCAGTTGAGAATGGAAGATTAATGAAAATCAGACCTATTGCTATTATGATCTTCTGGCATGGATATATCTACTCTTTATCTCTGTGAACAGACAGGACCTCTAAAGGTATGCTTCATAAGTAGACTCTTGTCCAAAGTATGCAGAAAGTAAATTTATTGTTGAGCCCTGAAATGTGTAAAAAGCTTCTCTCTGATACTGAAACATAGAAATACCCACTTAAAAATAGGATTCTTAAACATTTTTGTGTGCAAGCACATCAAAAAGTATCATTTTGGATTTATTCAGTTACCAATCAAAATGTGTAATAATGAACTAGTAATTATATAAGCAATAAGGCAAAAGGAATCATCATGACTATGTAGTTGAAACCTCTGTATAAGACAGCCCACATAATTTCACCAAACAGTTTCTGTAACAATCTCACATCTTGAAGCTGAACTAGAGCATGCTGCTTAGAAAGACACTGCGTGTAAAATATCAAGCGATGCAGAATATATCCAATTCTTTGTTCCAAAGATTAATTACAACCTCACAGTTAAAATCTGTGCCTGAATTCCATTCTAGATTTATCTAGCTTCATCATTCAGGACTGGCCTTAATATTCCAGTAGGAATCTCAATACTACGTACAGAGGTAGGACCACTTTCCCACTCCTGTTTCATATTCCTCTGCTTGCACAGCCAAGAATCATAGAAAATTAGGGCTAGAAGGGACCTCAGGAGGTCATTTAGTCCAACCCCCTGCACAAAGCAGGACCATCCCCAACTACATCGTCCCAGCCAAAGCTTTGTCTAGCTGGGTTTTGAAGACCTCCAAGGACGGAGATACCATCACCTCTTTGGGTAACCTGTTCCAGTGTTTTACTACCCTTCCAGTGAGAAAATGTTAACTTGTATCTAACCTAAACTTCCCTTGCTGCAACTTGGGACCGTTGCTCCTTCTTCTGTCATCCGCCATCACTAAGAACAGCCTAGCTCCATCCTCTTTGGAAACCCCCTTCAGGTAGTTGAAGACTGCTATTAAATCCCCTGTCTTTTCTTCTCCAGACTAAATAAGTCCAGTTCCCTCATCCTCTCCTTGTAAGTCACATGTCCCACCCCTCTAACCATTTTCGTTGCCCTCTGTGGGACGCTCTCCAATTTATCCACATCCTTTTTTTTTTTTTTTTTTTTTGGGGGGGGGGGGTGCAGGAGGGCAAAACTTGGCACAGTACTCCAGATGTGGTCTCACCAGTGCTGAATAGAAAAGAATAATCATTAAATCACCTTCCTTGATCTGCTGGCATTACATTAGAAGTCTTACAGCACCATACTATTCATCTGGTCATCTATTATGACCCCTTATCCAGTGGTGCCCAACTGTGCACTCACCTGACCCCACACACCCACATCCAACTGCACACCCACCCACCTCCACATACCTACATCTGGCCACATGTCCACCAGACCCCACATACCCACATCTGGCTTGAGAGCAGCCCTGCGCACTGGCCCAACCCTGCTCTAGTGCTATCTTGCACTCACAGGCACATTATCTGGCCAGTAGGGCTCTCCACAGGTCTGGAAATTTGGCAGGAGGAGAGCAACAATTAACACTGCCACCACTCCCCTGCTGCCAAGTATCCAGACCCATGGGGAACTCCATGGGCCAAATGATATGGCTCTGTGGGCCAGGTCTGGCATTACTTTAAAATGCATTTCATTCAAATAAATCCAGTTTCAATACCAATTCCCTCACATAAGGCAACCTGCCTTTGTAATATATGAACGGTTTTCCACTTTCAAGAAGGAAGAATAAAGTGTTAGGTCAGTCAACCATGAATGTGACACATTATGTTTTTCCAAAATTCCACAGAACTAGATTCATAGATTGTTAGGGGCTGGAAGGGACCTTGCAGATCATCGGGTCCAGCCTGCCCCCCCTACTCTAGGCAGCATTAAATCGAGCTAAATGATATTAACAACATGTAATCTACTTGATTTTTTAAAATATGAGTTACCAAGCATTACAGCAATCATATCTCCAGCTAATCTCTTATGGCTTTAAACTTATATAGTCTATGTTTATACCCCTCTTGGCTACAAGAAAGATCCACATGGGAGAGGAATAACAATACAAGAGAAATAATTAAACTACATGTACATAAAAGTGTCATCACAATGTACAAACTGAAGAAAATGAATAGTTGCAAGGCTCTCAGTTATTACTTGTAAAAACTGTTGCAAATATGTATCTCTAGCAAAAGTCTAACTGTTAAGTTGATACTTAAGGTCCACATAGGGCTAGGTTGCACAGGTAACAGATACAGAAAGCCTGTGTTCCACTCTTTTGCTCATATCCCTGACACGCTGGAAAAAGGTTTACTTTCTTCATATATATTTATTTTTTTGTGGAAAAGAAAATACAAAAACCCCTCACTGATTATAGGAGCTGTTCTGCATAATTAATGTAAGCAAATCCATTTTGCCTTCAGACTTGTGGTACCTCGTGTACCTTGCTGCTCTGTCTCCCTGCCAGACTCCAGCCCAGGACTTCTAATGAACCTACAAAGTCCAGAACTGTCCTGGCCAAACTGGGACCTATGGTCACCCTACTGAAAGGCATAATGTAGGGCAGAGTGCTTGGAAGGTCATGGCTTCTGTTCCCCAGAGCTCAGGGTCCTCAAATGCCCGAGCCTGCCCTTGGAACAGGCCTCAAGAAGAGGTGGAGACCTGCATTATCACCTATATGCCATCACAATCTGGTTCCATATCTTCAAGGTGAAGAGAGCAGATAATAAATAAAAATGTAGGGCTTTTATGCTACTGTGCTGCTTATAAAACAACTTGAATGTTTACAAAAAGACCATTTTCGATTTTTCTTTTTACTGTTTTTAGCCAATAACATGCAGTTATTAAAAAATGGTATTCTCTGTTCACCACAATCTGAGTACAGAACAGATGAAGTTTTGTCCTCTGATGCAACAAGCAAACGCATGACAGATTTGGAGATAAATATTAAAGCGTTGCCTAGTAACCAGCACAACAGTGAACTGACACATAGCTTAAAAAGAAGCTGGAGAGATTTGTACATGTTTAGAAACACACCCTGTTAATCAGTATCAAACAGGCCATACCAAAAAGGTTAAATGTTCAAACACAAAGCAAGAATGGATGAAGCCTCAACATGACTTCAAGAACTCATGGGTGGAGAAACTTATGCAGTTGGAGGAACAAGAGTATTAGCCAGCTGAGTTCACTAGCAGACAAAGGCAGGGAAGCAGGTTTTTCTTGTGGTGTCATCCAAGAGAAAGAGGAACCCACAGCAGTTGAAAAATAGTGCTTCAACAACACTGCTGTTAACTTCTCCTTGCACCCCATGAGATTGCTGTCCAGGCAAGAGTTTTGGCTCTGGACGTCTCCACTCATGTCCAAGTCTTAACTTGCTGGAAATGTGACCAGGAACAAAAAAGTACAATATAGTATGTTGCAGAATCCCTCAGGAAACAGGTATGAGAGTTGCAGGAAGAGGTGGTTTGGCTGTGAAACATCCAAGAACAAGACTTCAGTATCAACAGGATGACGAGAGAGACCTTCAAAGCAGAAAAGGCTAGCCAGCCTAAGAGGACTGGAACAGCACTACAGGAGGAAGAAAGTTTCTTCACAGGAAAATAAATGACTGCTAGCTGTATTGTGCAGCAGAGTGCTCTCCCCACATAAGTAATTTTAACCATCAAACTCAAGAAGTGCTATATAATCCTGGGACCAAGAGAAGGTAAGTGGACCTAAAACAGCAAGGGGAACACAAGTTCAAGACCAGAAGGCTCAAAGACACCAGCCTACATCAAGGGACAGATGAAAGTTGATGGTTGTTGTTAGAGACCCCCTTCTGAGGGACACTGAGATATCCACCTGATGGCCTGGTCCATCACCCCAGGTGTGCTGTCTGCCTGAGCCCAAAATCTGAGATATCACAGAGAGCTTGGAAAGGCTCATTTGGCCCTGACCACTACTACCCCATGTTACTTATCCACTTGGACACTAATGATGGTACCATGGTCCTGAATGGTCATTTGGATACTAGAGATGAACACATGGGTTGCAGAGATGGTATTCAGAAAGCCAAAATCTTCTTGTCAAGCAGACACTTTTTCAAGTAGGACTTCTAAGAAGAAGAGGTGATGTGCAAGCGATGAAGAAAGCAACAGCATCCTAGAAAAATGACTCACCAAGTTACTGATTTACCAGATTACAGCCATTTGACTAAGGGGGTAAAGGAATAGGAGAATTACAAAATGGCCCTAGGACAGACAAGATGGAAAAACTGTGCCATGGTGAACCTCTCAACTACCTAAACAGGAAGTGGTGATAAACAGGAAGAATTTGAGGGAGGATTAGTATGTGACCCAACTACAACTTAAATCAAACTTATTGGAGATTTGATACAACAATAGGACTGGACCAGTGATATGGAAATATACAGTTTGTTCAAGGACAGCAGAGAAAAAAGGGAGGAGGTATTGCATGAGCAGATGAGCTTGCTCTGAAGTTAATGGAAGCTGTGAAGGGCAAGCTTGTTGAATCTTTGAAGGGAGGGAAGGAAAAAGGAGAAGCAATATTAGGAGTCTATTGTAAAGCACCTAGTCAGGGGAAGGATATGAATGAGATTATTTTTTAATCAAGTAAAGAAACATCCAACTAGCAACACCTAGTAGTATAAGAGGATTTTATTTACCTGTATTGGAAAAGCAATATGGCAGGACACAGACAGCCCAGCAAGTCCTGGGAACATGTTGGGAACTCTCTCTCAATTCTGGCAAATGGAGAAATTTTCCATGTGTGGCAATTTTAGATTAGATTTTATTCTAATAAAAGGAACACTAGTTGAGAATGTAAAGATAGAATGCAATTTAGGTGAAAGAGTTTATGAAATGCTAGTGTTCACTATTCTAAGAAAAAGAAGGACAGCAGTGGCATAAGGGTCAGGTACTTAATAGAAGACTTCAGTAACTCAGGGAACCAGTAGGTAGGATTCCTTGGAAACAGTCTGAGAGAGAGAAGACTGCAGAAGAGTTGCCAGTTACAGAGACTACAATAAATAATTGATGACAAACTATCCTGACGTAGAGGGAAGACCAATAGTGCAGGAAGAGATCAAAATGGCTGTATAAAGTACTTTTCAATTATTTGAAAATGAAAAAAGAAATTGTATAAGTAAAAACAATCACAAAGAACAAAGGATGAGTATAAAACAGTGGTTTTCAACCCTCAGCCTATGGGCCACATGCAGCCCAATCATGCTGCTGAGGCCCATGTGATATCCTGTTAAAAAAAAAAGAAGAAAAGAAAGTAAAAGATTGCCACCCCCAGTTTGTTAACCAGGTAGAAAAATGTGATAAATGGTGGGTTTCCCCTTGCAGGCTGACAGAGTTCCAGGCTGCAAGGGGCTGCGGGGAGCAGGAGGTAGGTGATTGGAGACAGGAGGTGCCATGTGCATGTGCGCATGCATACATGCACGTGGCAGCCAGGCAGCATGGAAAGCAGCTCCCTCCAGATAAGTCTACGTTGTGGGGGGAAGGAGGTGGCTGACTGAGGCCCCCACAGTGAGACACAGGGAACAGAATAGAGCGAAGCAAAGCAGGGCTGGGGCTGCTGCCCAGCCAAGGTGGTGCATGGGGGGTGGGAATGTGCAGCCGCAGGACCCAGCCGGGGAGCGGGACAGAACCACAGATGGTTCATCTGCAGGGCAGCAGGGAGGCTGGCTCCCTGCTGCTGTGCACACTCCTGGGGAGGGAGAGGCATATGGAGGCACATGCCCTCCTGATTTGTGCACGGGATGGATGAGAGCTGCCTGCTGTGGGCTCAAGGCTCCCTGCCCTACTGCCCTCCACAGCAGAGTGGGGCAGGGAGGCTTGGTGATACTGCCGGAAGCCCCATGCTGGCTGCGCCACCATAGTGAGGCGCCCCCTACCCACCTGGCAGCAGCGGGGAGCACAACTCCGTGCTGCCGCTACTGCTGAGAAGGAAGGGGGTGCCTTGCCATGGGACCCCTGGCAGCGGCAATGAGCCTCCCTGCCCACCAGTGTCGGGTCCTGACTACTGGGCTGAGGAAGCCATGAGGGAGAGCGCAGCAAGGGTGGGGAGCCCCAAGCCCACAGCAGGCAGCCCACATCCACCCCCCGCCCCCCAGCAGGCTCTGCTCCAACTGTGCCACCCATAGGGGAGTGGGGTGGGGGAAGCAGGGCTCCATGCCCTGCTCCAGCTGCAGCAGCTGCCGCCTCTCATGGGTGGCAGCCAGGGCTTGGGCACTGCAGATCCTGGCCCCATAGCCCTGGTAGCTGGGGGGCCCCTCAGCTGTGGGGTGCAGCACACATAACACATTGCAAGGTGCAGATGTGGCCCACTATGACAAATAGGTTGAGAACCACTGGTATAAAACAACAGAACAAGCAATGCAACATTAAGAAGAAATTAGACAGGCTAAGGCAAACAATGAGTTACGACTAGGATGGGACACGCACACAAAAGAAGTGTTATTTAAATAAGTTAGAAATAAAAAAGGAAAACAAAATGCATACAGATTAGGATGTGCGAAATGGGCCATATTCAATTTTGATTTGGCTCGAATCGGGGGACAGTGATTTGATTCATTGATTCGGATCACTGCCCTAATTCAATTCAGCCGAACCTGAATCTGAAGATTTGATGCCGATTCAGAGAATCAGTGATTCGGCCATAGACAAGGCTTTAAATGTTTTTTCTACATACCTTGAGGTACCAGGCACAGCTCATGAATGCTGAGATGGTGGGGCGGATACAGCGTCCCACAAGTGTGCTGGGGACATCCCTGTGCTCCTGTGGGACGCTGTATCCGCCCCACCATCTTAGCATTCACGAGCCGCCCAGTACCTTGAGGTATGTAGAAAAAACATTTAAAGCCGTGTCTGTCTGAATCACTGAATCTCTCCAAATCGATTTGTAGAGATTAAAGGGTCTCCTGATTCGATTTGGATTTGCAGATTCAGCTGCCGAATCGGGTCAAATCTCCGCCAAATTGACTCAGCAACCGAAGCTTTGCACAGCCCTAATACAGATCCCTTATTTAACAATGTAACACAGGGCAAGCAAATTGGCTCAGACACTCACTCACTAGAACCACTTATCCTAGGTGCAGTGCCACTTGAATGAGGCTATATTTTTGGTTCAGGTGGGAAAAATAAAAAAAGCGCACACAGCATGTTTTGACCTGGCACAGTAAATAAAAGGTACAAGAGTTGTCCTGCATGGCCTCAGCTATGGTACTTAATCTCTATATTATATCAGTTACAATGTAGTCAGTATCTGATTTAGTATTTTGTATTTCAAAAGATATGTGCAAAATTTTCCATTTGATTCTGTGGTGGAGCAGGTGTTAAGGCATGCACAGTTGACAGCCCAGAGGTCACAAGTTTGAGGCCATAACAGGGCCATGCTGTGAGTGCTTCTGTTAAATTCCAATAAATCTGCAAATTCTGCTAAATACCTTGTCAAACAAGGACACAAAATAGCAAAGGGAAGTTTGCTGAATCAGGGCCCTATTGAACAAATTCCTCTAAACACACTGGGCAACTTTACATATGCTCTGGGGGGGGAGGGGGCGTTTTTAATTGGAGCGGCTCTTGGGAACCACTTCAATTAAAACGCCCACAGCATCCTGGGCTTCAAAATGTCAGCAGGGGCATTTTAACTAAAGCTATTTCAATGCACTTTAGTTAAAGCACCCCCATTGCCATTTTGAAATGTGGGGATGCTTGAATAGGATTAGAATGCTCCAGCAGACTCTATTAATCATTTTAATTAGAATGAGTTGGAGTAGGCATCCGGCACATGTATAGGTGCCCATTAGGTTTTGAAACCTCATGTACTTCCTATGCTTATAATGCTACGTAAACATTCATTATAAAGCTAAACTAATATGACCAATACCTTACAATGACAACAATACAAACGTAGTTCCTCTTTTGAAACAGCTCTAAAAGTACATTTGTCTATACTCTAATCAACATATTCCAGTCTTTCATAAGATTTGGACAACAGCCATAAAGGTAGTCTCAAAATATATCACAATCTGTTCTCATATATGATACCAGGTGTGTCTACATATGCAATTAATTCAAAGTAATAATAAACTCTGGAGCAGTTTGAGCTAGAGTAAACTACTCCCAGGTGTAGCATCTACACATGTGCCCAGGACATTAGCAATTTGAGCAGAGGTGGAACAGTTTACACCAGGGCTGCTCAGCCCCAGGCTCCAGGTGGCGGCGTCAGAGGAGCTGGCTAGGACACGAGGGTGCTGAAAGTGTGAAGCTGTGTGGCTAGGTGACAGGCAGGAACCTGGCCCCCAGCTGGTTGGGCTTACCGGGTGCAATTACACCTGCGATCAGCATCTACACATGCAGTTAAATCGCAGTTAATTACCCTGGCATAAGACAGTACTGCTCCGGCAGGACAATCTTATAGCAGCATCAATTAGTTTACTGTGGCCTTATACTGGTGCATGCATAGATGGTGAAGCATTACTCTGCAACTAATTGGTCTACTCCACAGTAAAGCACATGTGTAGATGTGGTCACTGTAAACAAATGCAAGTACATCTGATAGGTTCATGCCATTCATTCTTCTAAGCATCAAAAAAAGTCCTGTGTAGTGAATCAAAGAAATGAGAAATGGAATAGTACTATTAGCGTAGAACTCAGTATCTGTGCAGGACTGAGCCAGAAGAAAAATCTGGAATCACTGCCATGACAAAGACAAACATTAAAACTTAATTCCCTGTGCAATCTTCAAACCATAAAATGGTTTTTACA
This sequence comes from Alligator sinensis, assembly GCF_000455745.1. NCBI lineage: Eukaryota > Metazoa > Chordata > Crocodylia > Alligatoridae > Alligator > Alligator sinensis. Next base: position 1,438,388 of record NW_005841936.1, read on the forward strand.
GTAAGCATCATTTTACACAGGCAAGTGAAGATGAAAGTATGAAGAAGCAAGCAAGGTAAATAAGTAACAGTTCTACACAGAAGAGAATAAAGACATCGAAGGATGTAAGAAATATATGCAGTTCTCTCTTGATTAAGAACATGAAGAATTTAAGGCAACTTAATGGTAAGCACAGACTGTCAAGAAGCCTGAGACTCAGTCGACTCAATCTTCACAAGTTAGTCTAAGCTGTGCAGACTGAACCAACAAGCAAGTAAACATTCACTTTTGATTCTGCAAACGCAGGCACATACCAGCACTTGGCTCAGGCCAGAAGCTGGGGGGCACTAGTGCACACCTCCTTGCTCAGCTGGAGCAGACAGTTTGGGCCAAGGCTATCCTGCCCATCTTGTGAGGTTAACAAAAGGGCTGCAAAGCATCTTGGGGAACTGAGTTAACTTGAATCTGGCGGGGATCTAGGACAGAAGTTCAATAACCCAATTTAACCTAAATCAGTTAAGTCTGATACTACATTCATCCAGGTTTATCTTAAACTGGTTTTGGCTATTCTAAAAGCAGTTTATGCACACTGAACTTCTGTTGTGTTACAGATTTGAACCAATTTCTGATCGCTTATACTGGTGTAAGTGCATCTTCTGCTGCAAAGGACTCAGACCACAATGAATCTGAATGATACTGACACTCTGGATTCCTATTTCAACTCTCTGGGTTTATCTTGTGACTCATGCTTGTACACCTAACAGTGCTAATGTTGCATGGCACACTGTGACACTCTTGAAAAGATCTCAAAGAACCCCAGGATGATATGGCACCCTGGTTGGGAATTAATGCTCTAGCCAATCACAGAATATGCCAGGTACAGAAGTACAAAAGCTTTATCTCATCTAAATTTGCAGGGGGAGGCAATCATATTTCCATAGTACTGACAAACTCAAAAGAGAAGGGGAAAAAAATGTTATTAAACTAAGTCCTAACCTTAAACTAAATTTACTGTAGCTAAGGATTTAACACAGCTCTGCCCTACAGCTCTTCCTTAAGGGCTTTATAACCTGCTTCATAATTAACATGAAGTACCCTGGAAGAGATCTAGAGTGCAGTGAACTATTGTGTACTATTCCCAGTTTAAAAATCATAGAATCATAGAAAATTAGAGTTGGAAGAGACCTCAGGAGTCCAACTAGTCCAACCCTAGGGCCATCCCTAACTAGATCATTCCAGCCAGCGCTGGGCCTTAAAAAACTCAAAGGATGGAGATTCCACCACTTCTCTAGATGACTTGTTCCAGTGCTTCACCACCCTCCTAGTGAGAGTTATTTCTTAATACCAACCTAAACCTCCCTTGCTGTAACTTGAGACCATTGTTCCTTGTTCTGTCATCTGTTACCACTGAGAACAGTCTAGCTCCATCCTTTTCAGAACCATCCTTCAGGTAGTTAAAGGCTGCTATCAAATCCCCTCTCAGTCTTCTCTTCTCCAAACTAAATATGCGCAGTTCCCTCGGCTTCTCATAAGTCATGTGCCACAGTCCCTGAACCATTTTTGTGATCTCCGCTGGACTCTCTCCAACTTGTCCACATCCTTTCTATCATGCAGCCCAAAAATGGATACAGAACTCCAAATGTGGCCTCACCAGTGCAGAGTAAGGCAGAATAGTTACTTCCCATGATCTACTGGCAACACTCTTATTAATGCAGCCCAGTATGCTGTTAACCTTTTTGGCAACAAGGGCACACTGCTGACTCATATCCAGCTAATTGTCCACTGTAACCCCCAGGTTCTTTTCTCCAGAGCTGCTGCCCAGCCAGTCAGTCTTCAGGCTGTAGCGGTGAATGGGATTCTTCTGTCCTAAGTGCAGGACTTTGCACTTGTCCTTCTTGAACCTCATGAGATTTCTTTTGGTCCAATCCTCCAATTTATCTAGGTCACACCAAATCCTAGCCCTACTCTCCAGCATATCTACTACATCCCCCAGCTTGGTGTAATCCATGAATTTGCTGAGGGTGCAGTCCATCCCATCTTTCAGATCATTAATGAAAATATTAAACAAAGCCAGCCCTAGGACTGACCCCTGGGGTACTCCACTTGATGCCTATAAACCACTTCTCTAATATGGAAGGTCATACACTTCATTTGTATGGGTGCATGGGATTCTTCTGTCCTAAGTGCTTAAAGTGGGGTTAGAAGTGAAGACTATAACAAAGACCCAATTCTTTCAACCATACTTCTTTAGCATTGGAAATTCAGTTTTGTGCATTTCACCATGAAATATACCCCTTTGTTCCTTGAGAATGCTTAAGTATTTCATTATGCATTTTATTCCATTATTACACAGATTTCCTTTTCTCTTGTCATTTTGATTAACTGTGATGTAAAAAACTGGTTAGCAGAGTCTGTGACCACACACAACATATTAGTTCCTATGATTTGGGCCTAAGAAATATTCAGGGTCAAGATATCCTCTCTCCAAATTTTTAAGTGTAAGTCGGACAATAACTCCTTTGAGATCAAAAGAATAACAAAAGGAGTCATTTGCCTTAAGAGACCTATGTTAGTGTCTTTTCCAAAAGCATGATTGACCTTTCATGCAGAATACTGTAGTCTGTAGGAGACTTGGGTTCTCTGCTCATTCATCTTTGGAATTTTGTATTTTAAATTTCCCCCTTTTTCTTCCCTATACCAGTTGCAATGTCATTTTTAAAGACTGCACCAACATGCTACGCTCTTAGGGGAGTTGGAGTGAGAATAATTTCCTGTTGGAACAGAAGTTTGAATTCTCCATTTTGGGAGCAGTTCTCTCATGTAGTTTTCTTGCCCTTATCATTCCAATATATTCCCTTTTGGAAAAAAGTAAGTACCTGTGTTTCACTACTATCAGAGCACAGTACAAGCCACTGTGAGCTACAGAAAGTAGTTAAATATTTATATAATTTATAATTCACTATTATTTAATTTCTTTTTTTTTTTTTTTTTTTTTTAACACCAGTGTTCTCTAGTGCTATTTGCAGCAGTGAATTGCAAATAGGTAAAATAATTTACTACAGGGAAACACCAGCTGAATACCATACACAGCCACTGAATTTTGCTGGGATTAGGTCAATTAATCTGAAGTATTGCTAAAGAACAGAACAAAAAGTCAGTAATCGTACATATTTATTTCAGTCCTCATTAAGTATTCCTGGAGAAAAACTGAGTGTTCTGCAGAGGAAAGCTTAATCAAATAAATAGGCAGTTGAAGAAAAAAGGACTACATATCCTAAGACCTAAGATTTCTGAAGAAACTTGTTTAGCAATTTTACTTTAATAATTAAATTTGCAATTTAAACCTATCAAGTTTGGCAAAATCTAGAGCTGTTAATTTGTGGCACTCTTTTCTTTGGTATAGGATTAGGACAGTGCTACTAGTGAGGTAATACAAACATGTACATAGCCTAGATGACAGACACCTGTTACCTACAGCAAAAGATAAGTAAAACTTCACAAAATGATTATCTGAACAAAACTGCAAGAGAAAACTAATAACAGAGAAGGTGAGAAGCGGAAACTGCTTTTGCCACTATGCAGTAACTGCATTAGCAACAACTGTGATTACCTTTTGTTTAACCAGAAAGCTTAGCACCACTGTATTCTTCTAAAGCAGGGGTGCTTAAACTCCAGTCCATGAGCCAAATGCTCCCGAGCCATGGTATGTAGACTAAGGGGGTCCCCCCGAGTCAGGAAATCTGGTGGTGGGGAAGCAATAACAATACTGCCATCCTCCCCCGATGCCAAATCCCCAAGCCCCGTGGGTCCAGATTGGGCCAAGCCAGGCCATATCCCCTTTCTCCCCTGTGCGACTGGATTGGGTCCTGCCTCACTGCCCCACATACCAGACTGGGTCCTCTGGATGGACTAAGCAACATCCATCTGGCCCCAGGGAGAAAAAGGTTGGGTGCCACTGTTCTGAAGCTTTCTTTAAAATGACATTTCTCAAATCTCACAACAGATGTTGTAGTCAAACCAGGGGTTACCTATGCCTCTGACAGTATCCGGAATGAAACACTTCAAAGGATGACAAAAAACATTCAGTGTTGTTGGTTTTTATTAGTTTTAAAAAATACCTATAATACTATTTCAAACTTTAGTCTGTTTTTATTTTTTAATCTAAAGTAGGCTACAAGACATTTTAAACACATACATATTGTACATGGTATAGTACATACATATACTATATATCTAACATAAGCACAGAAATCAAATTTAGATCACAACTGCTGCCAACCAGGAACAGTGCACATTGCTATTATGTAACATGTTAATTTGTCTGTCCTTATTCATCAAAGTCTGTGTTTCTCTCCTTGTAAACTGTAAATTCACTGAGGGAGTGAGTACCTCGTGTACTTTACATGTTACTGAATTTAATACATAATATTAAAGGCGGCTTGCCCTTTCAATATAATTATAAATTATTTTTAGCTAGAAAAGTTTTTAACCACATAAAAACTAGCTTATTTGCATGTATGTATGAAAAAGAGGTGGGAGGACATATCAATGTATTTGTCGATTCAATAGATTGGCAGTTCCAATAGCAAATAATTTTTAAAAGTCACTACACAGCGTTTTACATGTTCAATTTACTTTAAACACATTTGTTTCATTAATCTCCACCACACTCCCTATGAAACAGTGCTGTGAAGTAGATGTATATATTTTGTTATCCTTATTTGCAGACGGTTATGTTGAGACAGAGATATGAAGTGACCTGCTCAGAGCCTCAGAACAAACTCAGTAACAAAAAGCCATGCTATCAGTCTACTGCACCTTTATTATCCAACCCAATGCCGGATCAACCAGTCTCTCTCTGTTTTGGCCCCTATCAGGCCTGATATGGGCTTCTTTGCAGAGGGGACTGGGGACCTCAAGTTTTTCACCGTCACTGCTGTCAAACGTTTCTCCACTGGAGTAAAGAGGAAGGAAGATTCAACAGCCCTGCAAAAGTACCAGAGTTTGACCTTTCAACAGATTTGCAAGGACTCAGGTCACGGGCCTGTTTCTAAAAGGCCTTAGCTCTTCGGTCCTCCTAGCAGTAGGCAGCCTGTAGAAATCTCATTGTCAGGTGGTCCCTTACAGCCATTTTCCTCCAGCTCAGGGAGTGTTTCAGAGTGGGAAGGAGGACAGCAGGTAGAGTGAGACTGACATAGTCAGCACTCACCAAAAAGAGTCCCCATGCTTTGAGGAAAAGGAAAGATGATGTGACAGAGTATGGTCCCCACATCCTCAATGATCTTTGTGCCCCACAACTTTTCCCCAGAAGCAAAAACCATGTGGAAGCAGTTCCACAAATCATGATGATGCCATAGAAACAGCACTCTCTCCTGCAAGACTCTTCTTCCCCTCCCCTCAAAATCTTATCTTCTATATATTATTTCTGAACACAATATTTTGGTTTATAAGTAAAATTAGATTGATCAGATCCACTTCAACTGACCTTGAAATTTTGTTGTAGATTCTCCACAACGAAGATGCAACTGTGCAGGAAATCTCTTAATAAGACAGCTCATCTTTGGTGCCAGCTGCACTGGGGTACCAAGTAATATATTTCTAACTCCAGGCCATCTGTAATACTGAGGATGATGCTAATGCATAGCAGCAGCTCTCTATGACTAAGTACAGACAGTCAAAAAGCCCAAGTCTGAATCGATTCAATCTTCACAGGTTAGTCTAAGCTAACTACATAGATTGAACCGATAAGCAAGTGAACAGACATTCACTTTTGATTCTGGAAATGCAGCTACAAGCCTGCAGTGGCCTAGGCCAGAAGCCAGGGGTGCTAAAGTACACCTCCCTGCTTGGCTGGAGCAGACAGCTTGGGCCAAGGCTAGCCTGCCCACCCTGCAAGGGGAGGTTTGCAGGAGAGATGCAAAGCATCCTGGGATGCTTGGGGACTGTGAGTTAACCTGAATCTGGAGGGGATCTGGGACAGCAGTTCAAGAAACCAATTTAATCTAAATCAGTTAAGTCTGATACTACATCCATCCAAGTTTATCTTAAACTGGTTTTGGCCGTTCCCTAACCTACACAAGACAACTAGTACTACATGAGATGCACCCTTTACATATTACATAAACCATCTACTTTAGGTATAAAACAAACTAACCAATGCATGTTTGTTTAAAAAACATTCATGCACTTCAGCTACCAGCAACACCTAACTCTCCCTTATTTTTTTCCTATTTGTTACACGTTTGACAGTAGGTTTATTTAAGGTCATTTCCCACATGCCATCCATTAGGTTCCAGTTCTGCAATTTATTTCCATGAGGATGGACCTCTGAAGCCACATCCAGCATGGCACTGGGGTCTTAGCCAGCTTCCCTTTTCACTTCAGGAGAGGAAAAGAAGAGAGGAGAGAAGCAACAAACAGCAGAAGAAAGAAAACCACTTATAAAAATAGGATAAATGTAACAAGGCCATAAAATTGGCAGGGGATCTAACTGGCAAACACAGATACTTGAGACTACATTTAACTCATTGCAACTTTGCCTAAATTTCAAATTGACTGTGTCCTATTAAACTTGCAAGGCTATAGCACTTAATACATGCCAATACAACCTAAACAAACATGACCTTCACTAAAGGCTTATATGCTATTCAAATCACACTCTGGCTAGAAGAGGTACATAGACATTGTGCTGGTCCTCTACTCAGGAAAGAATTTTAGTGTAAGTGCATATTCAATTACTTCTTTTTCCTTCTACATATTATAGCTCCACAGTATGCAAAGTTGTGTAATTTCAATTTATAAAGCAAAATTTTATTTTAAAAAAGGAGCAGTAGCCAATATTTTTATAATAGTCATATTTTTCCACACAAATGTGGTAAGGAAAGAAACAAACCCTCAAACAATATTACTGAATAAAAGTCCAGTAAAATTTACCCTTGAAAGCCTGTTCTAGAAGCTCTGCTGTATAAGGTCTGTTTTCATTCTTTCCAAGCAGGAAAAAAGAAGAGGATAATAAAGGTACTGACAACCCTAACATGAGGCAAAAAGATTATTTTCTTAGTTCATTCTGTGTATTTTTAGCTCTGAGCCAAGCAAAGGAACTTGTGATAATGGATCAAATGTTTTAAAATTACTATACTGAATATTTTCATATAAAATATTAAAGTATAAACCTATACAATATATTTAATTTTATTACTACAGAAACAGTGATAAAAACAAGGAGTATTATTATATTTCTTCTGTAAATATTTGATCTTTTAGCATGTATTATTTACATTCAGCACACTTGTAGTTGTTATGGATAGCTATACTTAAGCATGCTGGAACAAAGTTTTATACAGATCACCCCACCCTAACCATGCAACATTTAGCACTTACAACAGCTATGCTAAATTCTGCATTTTTACACACAGGTGTTTGAAGCAGAAGCTTGCTTCAGTGACCCAAGACATTAGTGAAATATCTTGTCCTCCCAAGTTTGGGATTTCGCTCATTTCTCATGAACTGACAATTCTTTAACACCCCACCCCCCAACTCACAAGGCAAACATTTGGAAACACATATAAAGCACAAACAGCATTCCTACCCAGAAAGATTTCCCCTCTCGTATTTGATTATTAGACATGTTAAAACAGTTTTAGAAATGATTCACTATACATGCACAGTCAGTTTCTAAAATGCTTCAGCTCAGATAAAAGGAACATGTCAGAAGCCTGTGAAGTTAGCAGCTAATGTTACTATAATTCAGAGAACTGCTGGGAAAGAAGTGATAAGAAACTCTAGAACACTATTAGCCTAAAGCACAGGCTGCAAGAAAGAAAAGCAAGTCAGAAAACAGTACTCACTTTGTACAGTTGGACTATACACTTCCAGCAAGATCCTTACGATAAGGCTGTTTTTGTTTCAGCTGAAACGTCTTTGGTTTCAGTTTTAATGAAGTCCTGGCCAACTCCCTCTTCACTTGATGATGACACAGCTAGTCTCAACAGCACATGGAAATATTCTCCACCCAGGAAAACCTCTGTTGCTCCACCTCCGGGTTTCCTGGGGTTTTTTAGCATACAATTAAGTGTCCCTGCATAAAGACTTCCTAGCTAGAGTATCTAATCCAGAGCATAATCAGAAAATGCTGTTGGTAGGAATATGTATGCTTTTGTGCCTCTGGCTTGTTACCATGAGTGACAATAGACAAACCTCACCTTTGATTTTTCTATGACATTACTGAAGGTAGTCAAGAGATGCGACTTGAACCCACAATATTACGTGGATTATACAGGTTTCTTGACCAATGTACAATAAATACTTTGTAATGCAGAGACAGTTTACTTTACCCTCAATCCTCCCTCTTTCCTCAAGCTCTTCCTCTCTCCTCACTTCTACCCACAATACTTAACTAAACTACACAACACAAATGATTCCCCCCAGTCAGCGTGATTGTTATTGAGTTAGTGGCAGAGAATAAGACGCATTCACCCTCTGAAACACTAGCCTCAGCAGTGCTGTTTTGGGATCTTGCTGTTAGCAGTTTATAAAGCATTCCTCACTATCCCCTTGAGCAACAGCTACATAACTCAGCAGTCTAGCCCCACCTGCTGCTGAAGTAGCAGCAGGAACAATCCTGACTGCAGGATTACAGAATAGTTGCCAATACACTTTATACATATGTTTTAATAAAAATATTTGTTACTACTATTGTGATTTTGTGTGGCAAGGAGGCAGGGACTAAGGGTCTTTAAATTATTCCCAGTGGCAGCAGAATTCAGAAGATAAATTAATCACAGATATGAAAGTAGGGGAAAGTTAAAGAAGGTCCTTTGGACAGCAAAGGAAAAAAAAAGGATGAGGCAATGTTTACTCTAGGTATATAAATAAGCAGTTCAGATGTCAGAAGTGAATCACAGGAAAATGATTTGCTATGTGAATATGCAGCAATCCAAAAACAAATCATACAATCATTATGCAAAACTTCAAATTCTGATTGGCTGCTCAAGTCCCTCAGACAAAAACACAAGTATCAGGATATCATTTGATTAACAGACATCCAGTTAAGCATAATAGACATCAGCTCAGACTATTCTGTTGACACATCAGAAATTTATTTAGTAACATATACTAATTTGATATAATAGATACTATTAGATCATTTGAATAATAGATACTACCAAATAGCAATTTGGTAGCTTTAAAAGATGCCTTCAAAAGGATAGGATAAGGATGCCAAAAGTAAATTTATTTTAAGTTATTATACCAGTTGTAAGGAAGGCAAGCTGCAGGGTGACAGGTAAGGGGAACAAAGCAGAGGGGCCAGGCAGCAGGGGGAAGCCAGGTAACAGGCCGCTTGACCTACCTGCCCTCCTGCTGCTGCTTGCCCCACTAAAGTGGTGGTGGAGGGAGGGAAACAAATTTAAGATGACTTCAAAAAATGAGATTCCAGACATGGAGAACTATAACAAATTTATCAATTTTCCATGTCTAGAATCTAATCATAGGGAGGTCATCTTAAATTTAGAGTCATCTTGGATTCAGGTAAATATGGTAATATATTTACATCACAAATCCAAATCACTTCCAGAACTTCTCAGATGCCAAGAGTTTAAAACTGCAATTCACCTGGGTATTCACTCCCCTGAAAATTTCTGTCCGTACAAAAATCTACTGCAAATTATAAACTGAATAGGTAATGACTCAATATAATAGTGAATATAATATGAAAACAACCAGAAAAATATTTCCTGATTGTATGAACTATGTTCAGCAAAAGCCTCAATTTTTCTCTCTCATTTATCTGAATCTGCCACAGAATTTTCAGTCAGATGCACAGGAACTATGGACCATAAGATATTCTGGTCCAGATGATCACTGAGTAAACAGGAATTGCTAGCAGGATGCAGCAATTCAGTCTTGTCAGGTTAACATAGAAAAAAAAGTAGGAAAGCAGAAGCACTAATGCTGTCTTTGGCCTCAGGAAAACAGCTCTGAATTTATTCACATCTGGAAAACTGCAGCATTATTCAATACCAGGTGCTGGAAAATCTCCACAAACTCATAAGACTGCCTTACTGAATTGCGATACATCTAAAAAAAGAATACACTTAAGATTATTTTAAAATTATCCTTCTGTGATGGTCTAAAATTGAATCAAATTTTCTAACTTCCCTCCGCAAGCATGAAGGCTGGTAACTTGTCCACTTTCTTAAAAAATGGAAGACCAGATTCTTAACATATATATAGATATATATCTATAGATATCCTTAAGAAAAATATCTGATGAAACCAACAGAAAAACTGCAGGAGGCAGCAACAATTAAGTTATCTTCACAACACTCTTACTGTGTTTCCATGCATAGGGTTAAGAGACTGGAGTGAAAGACACTTAATTTTCATAAAAGAAAGCTCAACTTCTGCAGTAACTGATGAACCACATCCCACTCCAAGACTGTCTGTTATCCACTAGTGACAAGCAGCTCTTAAGTCCTGAATAAGAGGTATTTCCATAAACTATAAATAGCTTATTCTTACACCATGTGAAAAATACCTGAGCTAATTATTTTTGCTATACTAAACTGAAATACAGCCCCTTCATTGAATTTAGTCAAAGTTTAAAAAAGGTACGTGCATTTGAAATGAGTGTTTTTTTCTTTCAAAGTCCATATCCAGTATGAACCACAGCTATCACCATGTACTTCTGACTAATTTAAAATGATTAACTCCATTAACATAAACTAATCCAATCTATAAAGGAAAAAAATATTTTTAAAGTTATTAATATATTTTGAAAGTTTGAGGGGAAAAGTCTTGAAATTAAGCAACAGGGTATACATAAGAATTATACAAAAATATGATGCAACATTAATACAAAAAATACACACCCATTTATTTAAAAGCTCATCTACTTGATGGATATGTTTATTCTATGCAAGCAAGAATGTATTTATACTTACCACTGTATTTACCATTTCTCAAAGAACTCTCTGATAAGCATACTGAGTACCAACAGTTACAAATTACCTTAAAGAAGCTGTTGAGTATGCAGTGCTTTTGAAAAATCAGGAAGGTATCTGTGCAGCAATGGAGGGAAAAAAACTTGGCATTTCTCCACACCAGAAGTTGATCCTTATGGCCAAAAATCAACATTCTAGAGCTCAGTCCAACAAGGAACTGAAGGAGGGATGGATCCCACAAACACTATGTATACAAAATGACAATGAGGACCAAGAAGACACCCTCTCCAACCAGTATCAGAGACCACCTCAGTGGGCACATCTACACGTCCATTTATGCCAGATTAAATTTACTGAGCGGTAAGTAGGTATAGGCCGGTGTCTACACGTACAGGCACTGAAGTGCATTAGTGCAGTGTGTGAACTGACTTGGTCCACACACAGTGTTATTGCGCAGTAAGGCATCTACAACACATGTGTTACTGTGCAGTAACTAACCAGGCATAAATCTGATACCTGCACATGGAGATGCTACCCTGTATGTTTAGTTTAAAAAAGGGCAATAACACTCTCTGGGTTTAGTATTTTCTTACATTTAAGGACTTAGTTTAGAACCCAAGTTAACATTGCTTAGCTACTTTTTAGCTCCACGGTAACTGTAAATTGAATGAAATAATGAGATGATTCAAGCAATCTGACTGAGAATTCTAAACTCTGGAAATACCCTGGATAGAGAATGTACATGAGTGCATAGTCTGCTCCAACACACTGTAATTACAGTGTGTTGAAGCAGATTTGATTAAGCAAGTCTACTGGAGTGTGGCAATTACCATGCTCCAGCAGCCTTCCACGTCTCGTGTATCAGAGTCCCCATGCTTCAAAAGAGCAGTGGGGGTGCTTGAACTAAAGCTTAATGAATGAGCTTTAGTTCAAGCACCCCCACTGCCATTTTGAAGCACAGGGACACTGATACATGAGATGCTGAGCCACTCTAATTAAAGCGTCACCTCCCACCCCCAAAGCACACGTAAAAAGTTCCCTTAAAGTTCAAACAAGAAATAGAGAAAGGGTAGTAAGGTTGTTCCAGGGAAGAAAAAAATCAAGGTGGACTGGAAACAAGGAAGGAAATCTACTTGATAATTCAGACTCAGGTCTAAAGCAACTTCTAAATGGTGAGGCAATCCAAATCTCTGAATACTTTTGAAATACCTAAGTGTATACCAGATACCAAACAAATCAGACAAAACAGCAGCACTTCTTCCTCCTGCTCACACGATAAGGTTAAGTAAAATCTACATGAGATTTGTACCAAAAGGAGCAGAAACAGGGATAAATGGTAGCCTGCTGGGCCTGTAAGCTTCAGGGAGGCAACAAAGTATTAGAGTAATGAATTTCTCTAGTAAGAAACCAAAGATACAAGGAATGAAGAATAACAAGAAGACAGTGAGAATGGGTACTGGCTTCTAACTATTAATACTATTCCCGGACAAACCCATAGGTTTTTCCACATCATGGAGTACAGAACTGTAGGATACTTGAATTAGCAGGATGCCAGCTGGGAACCAAGCACAGGCAAACACGAATAAAGGAGGTCCCTAAAATAGTACTAACAGTCCTATGTATAGGGGTTTTTTGTTATTCTAAATAAATTTCTTCCTCTTGTGTTTGTACCTATTTAGTATTCATAAACTCTTGCCCTTCAGTTGTTGCAAAGCCAGGATTTAGTTCTTCTGGGTTTTGTGGCATGCCTGTCCCTTGAGACCTTTGGTTGCTGTTCTTTGAGTTCCCTCCATCTGTCCATATAATTTCTGACATTATTTAAAAATAAATATAATATTCCATGTGTGGTTGCATCACTACTATAGGGAGAGGATATATAATACTTTTGCTTATTTATCCTCCATGTGTCTTGATCCCCAGCTGCATAGTTTAAGTGTATAATTTCCATAAGTTTGCATTTTACCTTAGTGGTGGCAGCAGCTCCACTTTTCTGTGTTTTAGGTGTCTGACTGACACCAACACTGGCTGGTTTCTTCTGTGAAATAAAAACAAAAATATAAGAAAGGGACAAGACAGAATGAATACATCAGAAATATGAAAAGTAAAAACTATTAAAATACTGCATTAAAAACAAATGATCTGATGTTCTGTCTAGCAGACTATTTCATGAAAGATACCAACATTCATTTATATTTCATATCTGTTTTCCAAGTCGCCTGGAACAATTTTCCCCTTTATAATGTCAATAACTGAGAAACCTCAAAAAATAATTTCACATCATTTCACTGTGAGAAGAGCAAGTCAATGCAGGCTGAAATCATATGCATGCCTGCATAAATAATGTATGAATCTCTACTTTTTATATATATATAAAATAAATATGGTCATTTTGACTAAATTGTTAAACCAACTATAATCATTTATTAGCTGACAGGCTAGGAAGAGTAAATGCTAAAAAGTCAAGGAAAAAAAAAATCAAGTAAGGGCTCGATTTTTAAATTAAAAAGAAAGCTATACAATGCAAACTTTAAAAATATGCTATTAATTTTTAACTGGCATTAGGCATATGCCCTAGTCCCATCACATGCTACTTGAATTGTTCCACAGAAACATTACTGAAGAAAATCATCTCTATAAACAGACACACTTAAAAAACATCCACGACTAAGTATCAAGGCAGACAAGTCAAAGGGTTTCTGTATATAAGCAAACCACAGCAGAGTGGGAAAAAATACACAAGTTAGGCAGAGAAGCAGTACATAAAGTTACAGAAAGGCAGAATTGATGGTAAACAAATGTATTTGCAGAGAACACAAACATAGTGCTCTGTATGCGACTAATTTTATGCCAGCATGACTCCACTTAAAGAGATACATGACAATAAAAACATGATACTTTGTTTCTAATGACAAGACCAACATCACAACTACCTGCTCTGCTATCAGTCGAGTTGTGCTGGTATACACGTAAATCAGTTTAATGATGAAATCAGATCCAGAGAAAGCTAGGGAAAAAGAAATCAATGACAGACACGAAATAAAAAAAGTTAGATTTGTGGATGGGGAAAGACTGAGAAGACCTAATCGCTCTCTCTAGTAAGCAGATGCCTGAGATTTGTGAATCCTGTTCTAAACACAGAGAAACCTACTCAATGCTATTTCAGAGTCTCAGTAAACAAATCATTATACAAAATCCAAAAATACTAGTATTCCAGCATTCATACCAGACATAAGGGACTATGATGTGTTAGACTCCTCAGATAGAAACAAAAGTTCTCTTTCATAAAGAAACTGCCACACGCTTCCCCTCTGACTTTAGCTCTTAGACACAATACAAAAGGAAAGAACTTTGCTCCTATAAAGAAAACAAAATTACAAAGACTAAACCAACTCTATACTTAGTTAACTTAGTCAAAGCATATGGGTAAAAGTGATGCACATCCCAACAGTACATATGCTGACATGAATATTCATCATATTTTCGTCAGAGACCTCTCAGCATACTGAGAAAAAATGAAATCTGAACTAAGCCATTACATACCAAAAACCAAGGGAACACCTCCACATGCAGAGGCATGTACTTTCAATGTCACAAGTAGCAGTGGCACAAATTTGCACAGCTGCTTTGTGCCCCATTGCATGCCCCTGCACATGCACTTCGGTACACAGCAAATTGTGCTTGGAGGGGTGTGTGCAGCAGGGGTGCAGATCCGGGAGCAAGGAGTCTGGCCAGCATTGCTCTGGATGGCCAACCCTCTGCGTGTTCCAGCACACACTATGGACACATGTGCCATGCTGCTTTTTTTCCACGGTGGTTTTTGCAGTGCAGGGCACATTTTCACATTCTGGGGTTGACGTTTGTGGCACCCCAAAGTGGTTTGCAGCTCCACAAACCATGCGTGCCTGCACATATGGATGTGCCCCAAGAGTGCTGCTAGTATAATAAGACTTGAACATTTGATCATTCTATGTTTGCTCTTTCCTCCTTATAGTCGTCATTCTATAGGATTAAAAGGACAGTGTTTTCTATAGTCAGGTGAAGGAGTTACAAATTTCTTCTGCATGAAAGTCTAGTAAATTACATCTGGCATACAAGAAAACTGGGGCATAGTGGCAGAGCAGTTAAGGCAGGGGTGGCCAACCTGTAGAATGGGTGCCACAAGTGGCTCAGGCAGCCTCTGTGCATGGCACATTGCAGATCAGGGAGGGGACAAGCAGTACAATAGCAGATAGGGCAGGAAGCAGAAAGTAAAACAGCAAATTGGGCAGGGAGCACACAGCTGGAAGTAGAACAGCACATCCGGCAGGAGAAGGATTGGAGTGGAGGGGACAGAAATGATTAAGTCAAGGCTTCCTGACCAGTGATTTAAATCACATCCACCCTGGCCTAAATAGGATGGTAATTAATTTACTGAAAGGCATGTAGCCGGCTTATACTTCTACTTTGGGTCTCTTCAAAATCAAAACAACACAAAATGTAAGCTGTTTTAATCAAGTGTACTATCCTAAGATTAGCATAAACTTGATATCTTATTGCAGTGTTAAAAGAATATAGCTTCTGCACATCCCATCCCAGCTTCTCTCTAGACATTGGGTCAGGTCATGATCCAGACGCCTGGAACTGAATTGTCAATACTTCAAGGTTGTTCAAATCGTGGATTTTGGTGCGAACTCGGTATCTACCCCTTAATGTTTGAAGGTGGGCAAAATAACAACATTACTGTTCTACGCTCATTGCAGGGGTGATTACCTCCAATAATACTCCTACTTTTGGTAAAATAATGAAGTTACATACCTTCACCCAAAAGATCCCTCCTGGTATTTTAGCTATATTCATCTTTTCTCCTTCTAATTAGAGAGAGAAAAATTACTAGTCCTGTAGTGATCAAACCCGATTTTCTAGCCTGCAAACAAAAGAACTAGTAAATTATCAAAGACAATCTTCCTTGAGAAATGAAGTTGGAGAGTTGTTGCAGCCATGACAGTCCAGGAAATGTCCAGGCAAGGGGTTTTTTTGCATATATATCTTTTACTGAACAAACTCTCTATAATTGGGAAACTATCAGACAAGCCTTCAAGCATCAAGTGCCCTTCCACAGGTGAGATACCCAAAAGCTTGTCCAATAGCAATCTAAACTATAGAGTTGGTTGAAAAAAAATTAGTGCCTCTTGTGAAATGAATTAGCAGAATTAGTGACCCACACATACTGATGTGTTAGAGAGCAGAAGGGCTAACAGACATTTTGATGAATGATACCTCAATTAAAGGAGAAAAAAATTCAACCCTATAACGGAATGCTAATTTCTACATGTTTAACAGAAATAAGCAAACCCCAAATTCTTTAGCCATCAGTAGCATATTTGCTAGGCTTTTTGCAATGGAGAAACGCAACATGACTTGGCTGTTGGAAATACTCATTATCTGTTCAAAACTATGGGATCATATCAATGCAAAATCATAATAAAATATTCAGTAAAAACAATCAAACTATAATTTTGCATTGAAGACAAAAATGGAAACTATGCAAAGAAAAATATATGCAAACTTTACCTTAGAATATCTGCAATAACTCCAAGTAATATTTCAACTCTAGCCTTTATGCAGAGAGAGACGCCTTCTCAGTCTGCCAAGTTCTGAAACCTTACAGATTTTGGCCAAATTGTTGCCTCTAACCTTTCAGCATCTGTAGAAAAATAGTGTCTGATCTTTCACTTTGATCCAATGGCATGAGGAATGAGCATTCAGAGAAATAATAATCAGAAAGGCCATATATAAAAATACCTTATAGGTTAATAACATTACCTAAATGGCATGTGTTTATAACTGCCTGATCTTTTCATGTATTTATTTTTTTAAAGGCTGTGTGAAATTTAATTAACAGTGTAAATCTCTTAACACCATAATAGTAGAAAAAAGATTATTAAGAAAACTAAACTTCAAGCGTTAGACTAAGCAACTATTAATGCAAATACTGATTGTAGATTTACATAGTATACTTGGGCCTTGTCAGACATTCACTTGCCTGGGAGAGTGAATGTCTGTACATGCCATGGTTTCTCCCAGAAGAAAACAATTCTCTAGCATCTTTCACCCCTCCCAACCCCTGAGAGTGTCAATTACTGGGCTCTGCTGCTCCAGCAGGGAGCAGAACATGCCCACTTCATAAACCCCACACTGTGCTGCCAGGGTAACACAGGCTGACTATGGGTAGTCTCGGTCAGCTAATCAGATCTGTTCTATGTACTGCTGTCATCTGTCACCAGGCAGACTAAGGGAGCCTGCAGGGCACTCTTCCCCACTCCCCCACCCCCAGCTACACAGCATCAGCACTGCAAGCTCTCAAGCTCTTCACTCTTCAGAGCTTCAGCATTCAAATGTCTGTACATGCAGCTTGGATAACTTTTTCTACCAGGAGAACAAACCTAGGAGAATTCTCCCAGATTATCTGAATGTATGTATGCAGCCTGTTCTGTACCTATAAAGGACAATAAAATAATACAACCTAGATTTTTTTTTATATGCATCGTACAAAGGCACTTAAAAATACAAAAGTGCAAGATCTCATATAGGTAGTCTTTTCTCAATGGACTACTTCCATTTGCAAACTAAACAAGTTAAGTCCTTATGCACTGCCTTACTGGGCATCCTAAGTAGCTGTTGCCAACTCTCATATGTTTGTTTAAGTCTGTTTTCTTGGACCTACAGGAAATCTGATGTTGCTCTTGGAAAAGAGAATTGATGCCCTAAGTATTGGTGTTAAAGCAATAGCATCAAGAAGCTTTTGAAGTTAAGATTTACCAGAATAAGCAGCTTTGAAGGAAAGTCACTTTAAAAAAAAACAAGTATCCTTAGAATCCTTTCAAGAAAAAGCCCAGGTGTTTCCTTATTTTTCTTTGATACCACAATTCAGTTTAGTTAATTAAAAAGTTAGAAGCAGACAGTCACTTAAATTGCTTAAAAACTTAATGCTTGATTTTCAAATTAAGGACTGACTTACTATACACAATGACCTCAGTCTTAGCTGGGACCTCTGACTGCCAGTGAAACACAATTTTGTGCTCCCTTTAATATTTTTGCTTGGTACTTAGATAGCATAGTGATGGAGAGAGTAGATTTTGTTGCTGTGTCAAAATTTGTGATGTTTCATTTTAGAGAATAACATTTCTTTTCTAAAAGATGCACAGTTCATTATACCATGCAAGGCAAAACAAACTTATGTGAATCAATGCCATACACACTAGGAGTGTCTGAGCAAATTCTATACCCAGATATAAACCATTCACAAAGGCATATTTTCCAATTTGTGTCATGAATTATACCTATTAAAACAGGACACTATTACAACCCTGGTACTCTTAAGTCATTCTACAGTTAACTTTATAATTTCATTTAAACTGATTTACAGTGGGGGGGGGGAGGTAATTTTTTATACTTTTCTTACAAACTGGATCAAGATTAGAATTACCATTCTGATATTAGTGTTCCAGCCTCTAGGCACAAAGCACACATGACCTTACATTTGACCGCCGTTCTTTCATTTCTATTGCATCCCTGCTACAGTAACAAAGCACTAAATTCCTATTCCAGTTCCACCCTTCTAATCATCAGATTTTTTCTTTGAAAGATAATTCTCTATTGAAGCAAGTCAGAAAATTTTAAAGAGTTCCCTATATGAATACTGTTGGTTTAAAAATATTCTTATTCTGATATATTATGCTGGTTTTATTTTACCCTAAATTTTAAGATCAGTCATTCAATGTTGTCAAAACTAAAATACAAATTGATTTATTAAAGGATTAAGAAAACATACTTGTGACTGCACCAATATTTTGACTGAATACATAATACTAATGAAGCGAACCCAAAAGGTAAATATTTGTAACATTACATAGTCAACCACAACAAACTGACTGTGTCTTTTACATAACTGCTCATGTAGAGCAGCACATACAAACTGACCTGAAGGTCTGATGCTATTCAGAAAGACCATCTATTCCCATTAAAGAGGCACCAGGTACACCTACTATCCTAATATCATTTCACTAGAGCTGCATTTCACAAAACCAGTCAGTTTAGGCGCCACCATGGGGCTGGGAGGGTGCAGGTGCTAAGGCATGTGGTTGACAACCCAGAGGTTACATCTTAGAGTTCAGAACAGAAGGGCTCACAGAATGGCCCTGTCAAATTCAAACAATATTTGCTAAATACCTTGTCACAAGGACATGAAAAGGAAAGCTACCCCAACATAGTAAAATTAGCCACTAATGACCTCCTAATTCCGTAACCAGTGCTCACCACCACCATAAGGGGGACTCCCTACATACTTGGGAAATGTAGGATTAGAGAACTGAAGAATTACAGTTCTCCCCTACCCAAAGAAAACCGAGCATTTCTTTATGTTGACACATTTTGTCGACTTTTTTGTGCATGCCTGTGAAATCAAATCATAGTTCTAATGGGCCACAAATTGTCTCAGAGGGTGAGCTACATGAGATGCTTTACTGTGCATTAGACTAATCTAATGTGCAATAAAGCGCAGCATCTACACGTGTGGGAATTACTGCACAGTAAATTAGGCTAATGCACTATTTGCTAGTACCAACACACACAGGTACTAGATTAACAGTGTATTAGCTACTGCACAGTACAGCATGTACAATTTGCTCCCAGTCAGCCTAGGCAGTAAGGGGTCACAAAGGGTGGAGGAGAGTTGTCTGTGATTCCAGTGCTGCTCAGCTCCCAGTCCCCCGCAGGCATAGGGAGGGAAGCAGGACCAACTAAGGTATGTGCTGCGCAGACAGTGGCAGGGCTGAGGGGACAGAAAGGTCCCCTGTCCCCTCAGCCCTATCGCTGCCCATGCAGCATACACACCATTTGACTCCTGCTCCCTGCCCATACCTGGGGGGAGCCAGGAGCTGAGCAGTGCCAGCACTGGGAGGAGACATGGAGGGTAAGCAGCACTGAGACCAGGGGGGAGATGCAGGGTACAGAGGAAGCAGCACTGAGAACTGGGCTGGGGGGAGATATGAGGGAGAAGCAGCACCACATCTCCCTCCCCATTTCCTGGCACTGCTTCCCCGCCAACATCTCCCCAAGTCCTCACACTGATTCCCACATCTCCCCCCACCAGGTCCCAGCACTGATACCCCGTGTTTCCCTCCCAGTCCTGGTGCTGTTTACCCCTAAGCGTGGGCAAGGGGCATCACCCCAAGACAGTGCTGCTGAGCCAGGCTGCGATCCTGAGTTCCATGTGGCTGGGAGCTGTCCCCCACCCTCAGACAGCTCCCACCACGCTCCCTAGAGCAGGTTTGTCCAACATATGGCCCACGGCCCTCCAAGCTGTTTTCTGAGGCCTGAGGTGCTGCGACAGGAAACGAAAGTAAACACTGTGCTTTTGCGGGGGGGTGGTGATGTGATACCACTTCCTCTGAGGTCATTGAATATGGCTCGCCGATCCACTGGGTAATAAAAACTTCATGATCCGGCCCCAGATAAAAAGTTCATGATCCGGCCCCACATTCAAAAAGGTTGGACACCCCTGCCCTAGAGCCAAAAACTGACCCCCATACCTCCTGCTAGCTCAGGGCTGATACCAGGGGAGCCTGGAGCTCCCCCTGGCTGCTGCAGGGGGGCAGAGCAGGGCAGGGGCAGAAAAGTCAGGAGCATTAATTGCATGTGTAGATGTGCCCAGTATGTACCTCACTCAGTCCATGTTCTGACTGAGCAGCTCCGGCTCAATGCCCTGCCTCCACCCATGTGCCAGGAACAGCCAGGGCTGCGCTGGGCAGCTGGCGGTGGCAGTGCTGGGAACAGAAATTTGGGGCTGCAGCCCGCTCCCAGCATCGCCAGTGCCCACTCCAAGCCCAGCCCCCAGCGAGAAGAGCCCAGTGCAGCCCTGGCTCCAGTCCGCAACTGCAGCCTGCCTGCCCCACGCAGATCCGAGGGCACACGCCCCGCCCCCCCTTCGTGCCCTCTCAGGCTCAAAGCAGTGGTGGGAACTGCCCCTACCCCTCATGAGCCACGGATCCATCCCACACTCACCCCACCCCAGCGGGGTAGCGCCTCCACTTGCCCCTGCCCCCCGCCTCAACGCGGGGGGCATTGATCTGTCCCCACACCACACCCCTTCCCTCCCCCCTGCCCTTCCACTACACCGGACTTACCAGCTGGAGACAACTCTCCACGCTGCCAGCTCTGCGCCTCACTGCCCGAGTGCTGCGCTGTGGCTGCGCGCAGCACGGGCATTTATCGGCCAAATTATCGGCCCCATTGGGCCAATTTCCCATACAGCCAATTTTCTTTATAATTGTACCGATCTAATATCAGACCAATGTATTGGTGCACCTCTACTCAAATGTCTAACAATATTTCTTTGCATGGTCCATGCACCTCTCTCTGTCTTTTTACACATCAAGAAAATGTGAGGCCCTGAAATGTTTTTAAAAACTTCTAAAAACAGTAAGTACAGTCTTAAGGCATACATCACTCCCACATGCTGGGTGGGGGTGGAGGTGGAGAATGAAGCATGGAGAGGTGGATGACTGGGTAGGCCCCTGGAATGTCTTGGGGAAGTATGGCTAAAACAGAAACATGGAACTTACGCGAGACAGGGGAAAGTGGAGGCGCAGAGCATGATCTTATGCACACTATATG
The DNA here is from genome assembly GCF_000455745.1 of Alligator sinensis. NCBI lineage: Eukaryota > Metazoa > Chordata > Crocodylia > Alligatoridae > Alligator > Alligator sinensis. The sequence goes on from NW_005841936.1 coordinate 1,459,963, forward strand.
ACTTTCCAGTGAGTTGCAGTTATGAGAAATGTACACTGCAGCAGTGGGTGCCAGACAGCCAGGAACCAGTGCTTATATCCCAATCACATCTAAAATACTAATGGCTTAACAGAATGGGAAAGATAGAGATACATGAGAAACATGATAGGAAGGAAAGGAACCATGTAGTATTTCAAGTGATAATGAGGTGGGTGTGAAGGAAGAAAACTCCATATAAATCTTTTTTTATTTACTTAATCTGATTGCAACTAGCAGATAACAACACTGTCAAGAGTCTGGGACACAGAACATGTCTGCAATCTCTCTTACTTCCCCCTCTTAGCAAGAATGCAGTGCATGACCATAATCCCCATTCCATTATTACGAACTGTGAGTATGCAACAGGGGAGGGAGGGGGAGGGGAGGGGGGAAAAAGGAAGCACTTGGGAATCAGTTAGGCATCCCACCTGTGATCCTGTGAGATACCTACAAGAAACACTGCTCGTTTATAAAAATACCCCCTGTACAAACCAACCTAGATAATATAATGACTGAAAACTTTATTAACGCAGAAATTAGGCTGCCCTTCTATAACATCAAGTTTACTAAAACACAAACTTCTGAAAATCATAACAGGGAGGAATAGGACCCCTGCTAAATGGGCAGAAACAATTGGTGACGGACAGAGGGGACAAGGCTGAACTCCTCAACGAGTTCTTTGCCTCAGTGTTCCTAAGTGAGGGGCACGACAAGTCTCTCACTGGGGTTGTAGAAAGGCAGCAGCAAGGCGCCAGACTACCATGCGTAGACCCTGAGATGGTGCAGAGTCATTTGGAAGAACTGGATGCCTTTAAGTCGGCAGGCCTGGATGAGCTCCATCCGAGGGTGCTGAAGGCACTGGCCGACATCATTGCAGAGCCACTGGCGGGAATATTTGAAAGCTCGTGGCACACGGGCCAAGTCCCGGAGGACTGGAAAAGGGCCAACGTGGTCCCCATTTTCAAAAAGGGGAGGAAGGAGGACCCGGGCAACTATAGACCAGTCAGTCTCACCTCCAACCTTGGCAAAGTCTTTGAAAAAATTATCAAGGCTCACATTTGCAAGAGCCCGGCAGGACAAATTATGCTGAGGGGAAACCAGCACGGGTTCGTGGCAGGCAGATCATGCCTGACCAATCTAGTTTCTTTTTATGACCAGGTTACGAAATGCCTGGACACAGGAGGAGGGGTGGATGTCGTATACTTAGACTTCAGGAAGGCCTTCGATACGGTATCCCACCCCATACTGGTGAACAAGTTAAGAGGCTGCAACTTGGATCACTACACAGTCCGGTGGGTGGCAAATTGGCTAGAGGGTCGCACCCAGAGAGTCATAGTGGATGGGTCGGT
>NW_005841936.1:1462095-1476815 GCF_000455745.1 Alligator sinensis
TTTCCTGCTTATGCAGGGGGTCGGACTCGATGATCTATTGAGGTCCCTTCCGACCCTAACAACATCTATAACACTAAGAGGTTAGGTACCTGCCCACGTAACCTTAACCTTGTCTTCTTCAAGCAAGTTCCCAATGCAGTCGTAAACATATACACTCTCACTGCTTCTGAACTACACTGAAGAGGGGCTACCGGTTTGCCATACAAACACTATCCCCAAGGAAAAACAAAAAGAAAAACCCATACCACACATGCTAAATTTTACATCCTGGTTTACAACTTCTTGGCCCTTACATACAGGATGTAATTTATATTTTCACTTACCCATTGGTAAACCTAGAGAACACATTCATCTCCCACCCAACACTGAGAATCCCCATGGCAAGACAACCCCAGGATTTCACTCCAGACACATAATGTCGGGCCAAAGGAAGCATCCGAGATCATTCAAATTGTGTGCAACTTTTTCTTTTGATCACAAAGATACAGGGGACAGACTCAACCCCCTTCCAGAACAGCACGGTCCCCCATGGTAAGCAAGAGTGTCGTACCCCATTTTTTTCCATGACAAGAAATAAAGCCTGCAGAGCACAGCTCCTTATAGCCTGCTGCTGCAAGGCTCAACAGCTCTGCTTAGATGCTCAGCTGCTTGCTATACTTTTCCTATTTCAGCAACCAGTTAATCAGGCCCAATAGAAAAAAGTCCTTTGTATATTCAGTGGCTAATTATGCTAAATGTGTGGTATGGCACAGGAAAGACTCTTCAGGGATGAAACCTTGCCCCTAAAAAAAAAAAAAAAATCAATGGCAAAATTCCCATTGACTTTAAGGGGTTGCTGTTCTCAATTCTGAAGTTTAAATGCTCTTCTACTTAAAGAGGGAAGTTGGGGAGGAGGGTCCAATCTAACAGAGATGGTACTGGACTAGACCTCAGGAAATCTATCTTGCTAGGTGATTTGGGTAAGTTTCTTTTGTAAAATGCTCCGAGATCCATAGAGGAAGAGCATCACAGGAGAGGCCAGTAGTATAATTACTGAGCAACTGCAGAGCTTTCAGGTTATTGAGTGTGGGAGCAGCCAGTCTTTAAATACTACTTGTACACAGATACTTCTTACTACAGTATTTACTTGCATACCACACACACCTTTTACCCAAAAATCAATTTTACCAAATTGGGTTGTATGTCTGACACGAGGAAGTGAATTTTCTTCATCTGAATAGAAACATGGTGGAATATAAGCATAAAGACACTGCTCTATACTGGCTGCTGCTGCTTCTCTCCTGCCCAGTAAACACTAGGGGCTGAGACCAGTTTCAACCCTCTCATAGCTGCTGCCAAATTGGCCTTTTGCCAACCTGGCACAGTTGGCTTTTGCCCACAGCTTCTTCTGAAACAACCGCTGAGCCAGCTACGAGCGTTTGAGCTGCTGCATGCAGTCACCTCTTAGCTATGACTCCCCCACAAAATTTCTATGTTCTACTTTCCAAAGATAGGGAGGCATATGGTATGGAAGGAGGTACAGTATTATTAAAGGGCATGCAAGATCTAAGGCAAAGTTATACTTCCGCAGTGATAAAATTTATCTAGTGATTAAGTTTGGTAACATTTATAAGGAAAAGGACTTGAACTTTCTCTTTAAGTCTGTATGAATACAGTTCAGCTGCTGTCTTTTTTACATAGTCACAACTCACACAAACCCTCTGCAATAATTACGTATATTCCATAGCTACCATATGATTAAAAGAATTATCATCAAACTGGGTGCTTTTAACTCCCAGCATGACTCTGATCAAATCATGAAAGAAGATGCCTAAAATAGAAGTCCGAGTCATCTAGTCTACCTCCAACCTATGTAGAAATATTTCATATCAAGGTTGGATTGCTCTCCACAGTGCATTTGCTGGGTATTTTCAAGTTTGATTTTAAGCATCCCCGGAGAAAAGGCTTTCAGCAACGACACTGGGAGATTATTCCGCATCTTAACAGAGCTCAGAGTGGTTTTCTTCGTATTCAGTCTCAATAGTCCATTTAGTATTTATGGGAGAAAATTAAACGGTTTTACTTTTCTATTTACTAGTCTAAATCACTCTATGGCATTTACATTTCACAAGAATTAGCAAACAGTCTTATATCCCCTCACAATTTCACTCTCATTGTGTTCCTCTGTACACTACTGGTGTCTGTCCAGTAATTAAGTGCCCAGACCTCAAATAAGTATTCTAGGCTGAGTTGACCACAGTCTTGCAGAACAGAACTATAAACTCTCTGGTCCATAATGTGAAACTTCTGCATATGTAGCCCAAAAACTGTTCATGCCTTCTTACTGAAATATAGCAGTCAGACTCATGAAGAGCAATACATAGGTTTTTTTTATTACTAGTTCCAATATTATTGCAAAATTCCAGAGGTAGCGGTTACTAATGTTAAAACTAACAGTTTAATGGGAAAAAAATGAAATGTTAAGGTCTAGCTTCATTTTAAAATGCTTTCAAACTAATTATCAGGAAAAGAACAAATTTGAGCTGAGTAAGCCAAATGCCAAGTTCCCCAAAAGAAAAACACTCGCCCAACATGTTTAGACTCAAAACCTGCTAAGTATTTCTTCAAGACAACAAATTTAATAGTAGCCTTCCCCTTCAGAGTCTAGTTAGCTAGAAATAGAACTTCCCAACAGAACAAGGACACCACAAGTCAAACTACAGGCTCTCAGCTCCCACCTTTACCACAAAGAGGTCATAGTTTCTAAATTAAAAGCATAGAATTCATTCGAGGAATCTGCCATCAAGCTGAGCATTTGAAGAGGAATTTGGCATCAAGTTGAGAAGGCAGAATGACATTCTGCAGAAAAACCTGAACATCTTTACAAGCCTAAATGGGGGAAAAAAATCTGTTCTTACACTGCACAATTCTTTCCTGAAATTCAGAAAGAAAAGAAGAGCAATTGCCTACGATACATCTATACCAGGGATCAGCAACCCCTGACGTGCATGCCATTTTCCTTGGCACGCCACACCCAGCTTGGGCTCTGGGCAGCTGCTGCCAGCCACAGAGCCATGGCTGCTTACAGTAGGCAGCCAGGAGGTTCCAACGCAAGCCCTGCGGCTAGCAGTTCAGGCTCCATGGCAGGCAACAGCTGCCCAGAGCCCAGGCCAGCTATAGCTGGGAGGCTGCAAACAGCTGTGGTGGGCTCCACAGCCTAGCACCGACTCCACGGCTGCAGTGCCTGTATATATACCTCTGGGCAGACAGAGGAGGGCCCAGGGTTGCACAGCTCCAGGCCTCTTCCTGGCCATGTGCCTGGAGGCACACGCCCAGCTGCCACTGCAACAGAGCTGGTGCATCTGTTTGCAGCCTCCCAGCTGCCTGCCACAGCCAGCCTGGGCTCTGAGCAGCTTTAGCAGGTGGCCAGAAACCTACAAACAGTTGTGCTGGAGTCCCAGACCCCAGAGCTCAGGGCAGCAGCAGGTGCCTACATGCTTCATCGCACACAGCAGGAAGTGCGCCACCCCATTCCTCCATCCAGAGGCATAGGTACACTCACTGCCAGCAGTGAGGATCAGGCTCCTCACAGCTCCCCCACCTCTGGCACACCATGTCGAGGCTTGGGTGGAGACTGGGGTGTTTTTTGCATTCCAGCCAAAAATGCTGCCAACCCCTGATCTACAGTACAAGGACTGCTGCAATCAATTTAAATTAGCCTCTGGAGGAACACTCCACACCCCAAGTAACACTGTTTTACTTGCTGAGGTCTAGATAGCCACAATCAGCCTCTTATACCCATATCTCATTTTCATTACTTAAAGTAAAATCAGCACCTGGATACTGTAGAAGTAAGAACTGAGAAAGTAAAATAAGGAAGCAGGCACTGTAATCTGGTAAGCAGCCATAAATTTGGGTTAAACCAGGGCTGTCCAACTGGTGGCCCCACAATGGGGTAGCATGCGGCCCACGGCCCCTGCAACCATCTCTCCCCTACATGGGAGGGGTGAACTAGGGAGGTGGTTCATAACATGCGTTATTTGTCCAGCTCATACGGCAAAGAGGATTCCAGGGGGCCACACAGCTGCCAGCACTGCCCACTTGTCAAGGTTGGGGGGAGATCCTGGGGGACTGCTCCCACAGCAAATGGCACATGCAGTCTGCAGCCTGGGGCCACACACCAATGCTGTGTGCAGCCCCCAGTTGTAGTTTTCAGTTAGATCCTGCATGCAAGTACTTGGCCAATGAGTCTAACCAAGACAATGCTCAATTACACTTCAGTCTTTTGGACAAAGTCTCTCTATTACTCAGCAGGCCTTTGGAATCGTCCATTATCTACACGGATAAATTTATGCTTCTGCATTTGCTTACTTAGGAAATATATTTAATGTCTCCTTCCAATTGAAGAGACCTGTATCTGGAACAGAAAGTGAACTTGTAACATGTTAAATCATAATCTGTATCTACTCGCCTACATGCACCTTTCCCCCAAAAATCAGTTTTCCGAACTTGGGTAGCACGTCTCAAGCAGAGAAACTGATTTTCTTCACCAGAGGAGAAACATGGAGGAACAGAAGCATAATGACATTGTGCTATACTGCCTGCTGTTTCTCTCATGCTCAACAAGCAGCAGGGGCAGAGTCCAATTTTAACCCTCTTCCAACTACTGCCAAATTGGCTTTTGCCTACAGCTTTTGCCTGAAAAAAAAATAGCGAGCTGGCTTTCAGAAAGTAAGCTGCTGAATGCAGTTAGTTTTTGGCCATGGCTTGAAAAATATCTCTCTCTACATTCTGCCCTCCAAAACCAAGATTTGTGTCTTATTTAGGGATGGGGAAGGGGTATGCAAGAAAAAATTTAGGTATTTTCCCCATTTTATGGTAATACATGTTATGTCCCCAGTGCTATACTGGCTCATTCCTACAAAAAGGAGAAATGATCCTACAGTGTTTTAAGTTGCAAACTAAAGTATGTTTACATTTTAAAAAATCCAAAATAAACCACATAGCACTGTCTGATTTAGGTATAATGGGGCATCCCTGAATCAACTGCAAATAATGATTCAGACTTTCTAGTTTTTCCTAGTATGAGGACTCAAGCACAGAAAAGAGTATCTTTATTCAAATGGATGGAAAGATGTGGTCACTGAAAAGAATACAGAGACAGAATCAGAGAGGGTATGTTATAGTAACCATTGTTGCTTCAGACAGTATCATATTTAGCCGTCTGGCTCAAACCAACTTTAGTGAGACAGAACAGCTAATGTTACAAGCAACCTGCCATTCATCCGGAACCTTTCAAAAGGCAAAACTGACAAAGAGCCAGTAGGTGGTCACCAGTATGACAAAATGCTAGTTTTCAGATCGTTGGAGACAAACAGATTTGGTAACTTTATTACAGCATTTTTGCTATTATATGTATTGTCCTCCACACAGAAGCCTAGATTGGTTGCAGAGATCTTACCCTGAACAGAACAAGATACAATTATTTTGGAAAAATACCTAACTGCATTAGTCAACATCAATCAGTCAGTCAGTTTTCAAGTGACCACTTTGCCATCTCAAAAAAATAAAAAAATAAACACCACCACACTGGTACAGAATATGACTGGGCAAATGTTTTGTGCTACCAACTTTCCAGGTTACCATAACGCAGTATTTTCATTTACCTCTGCTGCTTCGGATCCTTTTTTATCTCCTGGTTTAGAAGATGTTCCACTTTTTTTCTTGTCCCCATGCTGTAAGATTTTAAAAAAATGTTATTAGTAACATAACTCTTGAATTTTCTATTCAGAGGGATTCTGCAAGCCTTGTGACACTACACATGGGGATCATTTCACCCACTGGACTACAATGGTGTGGAACATGACAATTATTCTTATTCACTAACAGAATATAGCCAAAGATCTAGAAGACACAAAGCATGAAATGAAACCACAGGTAGAATTTAGATAGGCAAAATGTAATTAGTTTTAGGGGCAGAAATTGGCTCAGCTGATTGGCTTAACACTATGTTTCTTACAAAAAGTGCTAGAAATTCTCTTAATACCTGTTCTACAATTCATCCTCTTACATCAGAATGCTCTTTAACCCACTGCTAGGCTATAGGTTTGATGGCAACTTAAGTCTTGACCAAACTCTCAATGGTTTCATTAGGAACTGAATACTGCTTTTAGAGGAAACAGCACTATTCACTCAATCATAATTATTTTTTCCATTCCCTAGGTTTTTCTTGGAGATATTCCACCACAGTTCTCACCATATCTAGCCCTCCTTATCTCAAACGATAACTCTTTCTGTGATTTCTGGAGTTGTATTGTTAGCATATGAGCAATAATCTTTGCCAAAGTTCAGGCTCTTTTCCAGCCCCTCCCAGGCTTAGTGGGATCCTGCCCCCACTCTTTTCAGGTGTTAGGTCTCTTGCTTTCATATTCCCTGCAGTTGAGTCCTCCAGTTTTGACTGAGTCCTTAAAAATGTAGCGCACAGCCTAACAATCATCATTACTCAGCATCTCCAGCTGAGTTTGGATCCTATAAGCCAAAGCTGCAACCTGTGAACAACACAGCAACCCAAATAGTTTTTACAAAGTAAAGATTGCTTAATATGAACAGTGTGGGAACACAGTAGAAACAAGAGAAAAGGGTTTTTTATTCAGTGAAAAGATCTACATATCCAACCCTATAATTTGATGATGGGCCTGATCTCAGCTACCTGATCTCATCTTTCCCATTGCTGCCTTTTAATTCAGCCTCAAAAACCTTAATTTCAGTTTCTTGCCTGAGGTCCCCCACTTCAGCTGACTGAATTCAGCATGGATGAAGGTATACTATATTACACCTGCATAGTCCTTTTAAGTCTGTAGGTAGCCCCCTTATTCTGATGTTTAGCTTGCTTTCATGCATTGTGCAATTAACTATACCTGGGATTTCATTTTGCACCACAATAACAATTCTAACAAAGAGGTGGACAAACAGTATTTATAAACTCTTACCAGCAGCTCTTATACCCTTTATCTTATTTTCTTTCCCCTACAATAAATAGTGTCTGAAACTCACAAAACCACTGGCTTGTGAAAGTGACACTCGTGCAGTTCTCAAAAAAGTCATTCATTTTCTTTTGAAACTGAGCAGCAGCAGGTCAGATGATCAGTTATACAGGTTGCTCCCACTGTGTTATCAAAACTGATGGTTTTTTAACTCAATTTCATAGGAAAGGTATTTTTACTTCACATGGAGTGAAGAGCAATCCTGCAAACTAATATGCATGCATCCTCTAGTGATTTCAGCAGAAATCTACAATCAATTTGCAGGATTCAAGGCTTAAGTCGCTGTGGAGAAATGGAAACACTATATATAAGATGCAGTCAAATGCACAAAGGAAACCTGAGACGTGAGGGAAAAATCTCTCTCCATCTCTTAGCTACAGTAGGGAGGCAGTGCTTGTAACCAAATGTCGGTTAAAAAAATCAGGTATAAATGTGATGTTTAGTTCGATGTGCCTTTTAATTAAAAGTGTAATATCACATGGTACCTATGTAATCTCCAGGGATCTGGGTTTTCCATTCCCTGGGAAAAACAGGAAAAACTGTGGATTTTCCCTTTTAACAGAGAAAAGGCACAGATTTTTCATTTTAACAGAAATACCTGCAGATTTTCCACTTTTACAAAGGTCTCTTGAGGTTAGCAGAGCTCCAGCTTGCAAGAGCTTCTTGCAAAAAGGGCAGCAAACCCTAAGCCCTGTCCCAAGGGAGAGGGGGAAGGGACAGGGGCTTGAGACTTTCAGTCAGCAAGGCCTTGGCTCAGACTCACTTTCCCTCCTGGAGCCTTTGAGGTCAGTGGGGCTTCCAGAAGGCTAGGGCCCAGCTGGGGGCCCCCTCTGGTGGGGCTGGGGGCTGCAGGAAGAGCCAGCGGGGCCAGTGGAAGGGAGGGCGGGGGTGTGTGGGTGGTGTCTGCAATAAGCCCCACACAGAGGGCTAGCCCAGCCTGATGGGGCATGGACTGGGAGCTGTGCACCATTGGGCCAGGTGGGCTCCTGCTTGTCTCCATATGTGGCTTCTGCTGGAGTGCTGCAAGCCCCACGTGGGGGCACAGAGCCCAACTGGGCCCATGGCTAGTGGCTCCCAATCCACACATCATTGGGCTGGGCCGGCCAGCTTCGTGCCTCCACAACGGGCTTCCAGCACTCCAGCAGGAAGCCACCAATGGAAGCCCGGCCCTTTGTATACTGCTCCCACCTTCAGTGCTGTGCTCTACATGTGCTGATACGGAGCCAGCCCAATCTGGTCCGAAGGTGCGCACCAGTGGGCTGGGCCGGCTCCATGCCAGCACGTACGTGGGACTCAGCTAGAGGCACGTGCTGCCAGGAGCTCTGTCTGCTGTGGGCATGAGCGCCCTGAGGGCCCACTGCCTGCTGCTGCTGATCCGCCAGCAGTGGGGGCTGTGTGCTACAAACCCCACACCCACTCCCACACCCCTTCACAACCCTCCACAAACCCCACACCCACCCATACAACCCCCCCACACACAAACCCCACACCTGCCCACAAACCCCACGCTCTTTCACAATCCTCCCACCCCAACACCACTTCACAATTCCCCACAAACCCCACACCTGCCCACCCAGTACCTGCATATATATAGAAAGTACCTGCATATATTTCTAAGGGTTCAAATAATATTATGTTTAGTTTAATTTGTAAAAAATAAATAAATAAAAGTAATTAATTTTGCGTAATTCTTTTCTGCATGTAATTTTGAATTTTTCTATGCATAAGTCCTTGGGGTATACAGAGTGGTCTCAGCAGGAGTTCTGATTTTCCATGATGAAAAACCCAAAATCAAGTGCCAAAATATATAGATATTTAGAATGTGTTTTATGTTAGTGATTGAGGCACTAGTAGGCTTCCAAACAGTTTTAAAACTGTAAATATATCAATAAAACCCTGTGTTCAAATGACACCTATATATAGTGGCCTTTCATGGATTTTGGGTTTGTAATCAGAGATTTTGCCTTTTTTAACAGAGAATTTGCAATCTTTTTTTTTAAATCAGAGAAAACCAGGAATCCTGGTAATCTCACACTGTAAGGTTCATCATCCTGTTCAAATTTAATGTCTTTACACATCATAACAAACACATAGCGCTGATACAGGTGGCAGTTTTATACCAGCAAATCTGCACTTTGTACCAGGATACTAATTTCTCACACACATAGAGTTAAGTTATATTATAGCTAAGGTATTGCCAAGGATAATGAAATCCACAATAAGATTTTCTGCTGACACAGTTATGTCAGTCAAGCATTACACTTTTCTCGCATCTTAACCCATATACCTATGTTGGCAAAATTCTTAAATAGAGAACTGACTATAGACAATGCAATGAAGTTCACCACAGATAAAGATAAGGTGCTTCACCTACGAAAAAATAATCAAAAGCACACACACAGAATGGGAGATAACATTGCTGAGAAGGATCTAGGGTTTCTGGTGGATCACAAACTTAACAAAAGTCAGCTAGGTGACAGTCACACACACACACACACACACACACACACACACACAAAGAACAAACGCAGTTTTAGGCTGTATCAGCAAGAGCATTAAGCCATGGGAACTGATAGTACTACTCTACTTGGCAGTAGTTAAGCCTTTTCTAGAGCAAGGCTATCTATCTGGCATCCTGTGGAACATATGTAGCCTCTAAGGGATTAACCCACAGACCCTGGGCTCCTGGTCCACTGGGAGCTCTCCCCACTGTTTCAGCTGTTACTGCTGTTGGAGTCTCTGAGCTCCCCTCCCTCCTCCAGCTTCTGCTTCCTACCCCTGCCCCAGGGTGTACCATGGCACAGCCCACTGGATTGAAGAAGCCTGCAGCCAGGAGGACTGAGGGGACCCGGAGAACTCCACATTGCACAGACATGCCTGCATGGTGCACGGATGGTGGAAACAGACACACAGCACAGAAAGGGGCATATGGCACAGTGGGTAGGGGGAAGGGGCCACAGGCACATGCAAATCACGTGGCGGGGGGTGGTCCATGTGGCATAAGGCCCAGATGCATGTGATCCTTACGGAACATGACTAGGGGGCCAGCAGTTGTTGGCCACTCAGAAGTTGGACAGCCCTGATCAAGAGTATGATGAACATGAATGAGATCCACATTCTAAGACAGATGTGGAGAAACTGAATTGCAGCAAGCAAGCTAGATTTGGATCAGGTCTCAGAAAAAGATTCCTTACTGTTAGAACAGAAGACAGAGGAATACAATAGACTAACCAGGGAAGCTGCAAAATCTCCTTCACTGGAGGTTTTCAAGATGAGGCTTTATAAGTATTTGACACGGTAATTTAAGAGAAGCATTACAGCATTTGTGCCAGGAATTGGTATTTAAGGTCCCTTGCAAACAATGATTCTATGTAGTCTTAAACTGATGTACTATAAATCTACCCCAAGCTATGTGATACTCTAAAAACTATATGCTGCACTGAATCTAGATGTGCAGGTCCCATGACATCCCTGGAAATTCTTCATGCAAATGTACAATGCCAGAATGTAGCTAGTTTATCTGATACAGTATCAGTTCACAGTAGAGCTGACTGATAGCTCTTGCATGCTTTATTGTACAAAATCTGTGTTTTGTTGCTCTTATTTGTATTTTGGGAGGGGAAAGCTGTAAAAGCAATATTACAGATTTTAAGCCCAGTATGCATTTTAACTGTTTAAAGCTGTCACAGTTACAAAGCTAATTTCACATTTGTTCCCTTTCTAGTCTCTAAATGCTCAAAACATCACCTATTTTAACAGCAGGAGCAAAGCCCAAATCCTCCCACATATTTAGGTATTCATAACTAAAGGGAGTTAGATGTCTAAATATCCCTTACAGAATAAAGCATCTCAACACAACCAAGAGTCATGTCTAATCTTGCTTAAAGACTTTCCATCCCTTGAAGGAAAGCCTAAACTTCTTCAAACATGTCCCATATTCATTAGCAGGAATCCAGGTTTTCCGTTCACAATGGAAAACACAGTAAAACCTGGATTCTCTCTTTTAAAGAAGAAAAATTCAGGTTAAGGCTGACAGAGTTCCAATTTGCTGAGGGGCTGGGGGGAGGAGAACAGTCAGCACAGGGGGTGCCATGTGCACAGGCACATGGCCACCAGGCAGCTGTAGGTATGTTGGCAGGGGTGGGGTGGGAGGGGTGCAGACTGAGAACCTCATAGTGAGGGAGGGAGTTGGGCATGGCTGGGGCTACTGCCCAGCCCAGGCAGTATGTGGGGCTTGGGACCCACGGCCACGCGTGGCTGCAAAACCCAGGTGGCACAAACGACACGTGCCCCTGGAGGCTGGGGGGGCACGGCAACCACCCACAGGTGGTTGTGTTGGCAGCAGGGGCATGGCAGCAGCGAGCGGGGAGCTCGTGCAAGCAGCCGCAGCAGTGGCGGGCCAAGCGAGGAGTTCCTGCAGGCAGCCACAGTGGTGCTGGCACCAGGAAGGGGTGGGGGAGGGGGGATATGAGCAGTGACTGCCCGCAGGCGCCACCAGGAGCGTTGGCAGCACTTCTCACAGGGGACGCACGTGCACCCACATGCACCCCCTACACATCACCAATGCCAGGTGGGGAGTGGAATGGCCATGCGAGAGGGGGAGCCAGACTCCGCACTCCACTCACCGATCAGGCCGTAGCAGCCACCACCTCCTGTGGGCAGCAGCCAGGATTCAGGAGCTGCTGTGGGGGCAGGGGACTGTAAACCTGAGTCCCTGGCCCTGTAGTCCTGGTAGCTGTGGGTCTCCTCTGGCAGAGGTGGAGGGGGCAGAGGGTGAGGGGCACCAGCAGGGGTTAGCGGGGTGATGTGGCTTGGAAATGAGGGACAATGGCATGGGCAAGGCACCAGCATATCAGGGCTAATCAGCACCACAAAGCAGTGTGGACCCAAGTCCTGGTGAGTGAAGGGGGCAGGGAGTGCTCTGATTTTCCACGATAAAAAACCTCAAATCAAACCCCCAAAGTTACAGGTATTTAGAATTTATTTTACTATAATAAATAGTGCCTATAGTGATTGAGGCACTATTATACTATAATAAATAGTGCACTATAGTGATTGAAGCATTGGTAAGCTTCCAAATGGCTTTAAAATTGTAACTATATCAATAAAACACTGTGTTCAGCTGAAATATAGATATAAACCCCAAATCCGTGCTTAATCACGAACTTAGGGTTTTTTCTTTAATTGGAGATTTGGGATTTCCTTTAAATCAGAGAATTTGCAATTTTTAAACAGAGAAAATCAGGATCTCTGTCATTAGTCTGGTTCCTTTCACTCAAGAGAGACCACTTGTTAATGCTGTTTTTAGTACCCTTATCTTGTTCTTAACTCTGCCCCCATGCTTTAGCCCTTCAGGTCAAAAACAGCCTAGTAGGCTCAACAGGATACCAATGCCAGAGTCCTCAGAACTAATATCTACCACATCCTCCCTTTACAACCCTCTAGTTTTTGCCAAGTGAGTTTTTACCTTGAACCAGCCTTTCCATATTATACCAACATATTCATGCAATAAACAGCCTCTTAATCAGGGTTATATACTGTATTCATAAACTCCAACTCTGTCAAAGGAGGACACAGCAAACACCTAACTTACAGCTGTTTTAATTGTTTTAATGTCTTTGATGAAGTCTAACATTAGCCCATAACATTTTTATATTATACTATATATAAAGTTAAAAAAATACAGCAAGCAAAATACTAAACTTTTCATTTTACAATTTATCTTGAATTTATGCAAAGTAGGCAAAGAGAAGAGATACCCATGGTGTACAATTTCAGTTTAAGACTTTCATCACTTTAACATGCTCTATACAGCATACGAAAGTGCCAGAAAACATGTTTTTTGGTAGCCACACTCACCAACTCTACTTTCTCAACCAGCAAGATATACAAGATTTACAAAAACAAGTGACCCAAGTAAAAAGTTCTCCAGGCTCAAGGACAACATGCTAACAGTGAAACCAATAAACAACAAATCTAATATAAGCCCAAAAGGGAGGAAGTCCCAAAGCAAGGGGCTAGTGAAAAAAAAATCTATTATCCACTTCAAAAAGCCCAATTCTTTTTTGAACCAGTTACCAACTAAAACCCAGCACGACAACTACTTCATGCCTTTTGCTTATTCCCCTTCTAAGTTTTGTATGTTTTTCCTTACTTAAGTTATAAGGTCTTCAGGGAAGAACTCTCTCTTACTAGGGGACTGCACAATATCTCACACAACAAGAGTCCAATTTCAGTTGGAGTCATTAAGGGTACCGTGATGCAAATATTTTTGATAACTGATTTCCCATGAAACATGAGTGCAAGTGATTTTCTGACCCTGAAACACATGCTTAGTTTGTTTTAGATTGCTTGCTTTTAGATCCAAAACTCAGTGACTCAGGACAGCAGGGACCCTCCTAGTTTTGTGTATGGATTTTACCACATGTGTTAGCATTGCACAAAGTTTAATGCAATACTTGCACCTAAATCCAGCTATAACAGCCAACCCAACATCCAGCCCAACACCGGGACACACAGTTCTAACCACCTTTCATTGACACTGGCTAACTGGTTTGAATTCTGACTCACAATTAGGATTGAGGTTGAAAACTGTTATAACTGTATAATTAGATATTTATGTTCCAGCAAACTCTTCGCAAAGCACATCTAATGTGTGCTAGGATCAGCAATGGTTGCAGCAATGGTTGCAGGTTTTACTTTAGGAAACTAGTGAATTGAATGTTTGATGGCACAGACACCCTACAACTGCTTCCTTCTGTGACTGACATCAAATTAGAAAAAGCAGGCCTTTTGGAAGATGTAATTGAAGGTTTAGTCAGAGTAATCATTGGATGCTTAAGTACAGAATACAGATTATGCCAAAACTCAAAAACTTGTGGTTTACCTAGGGAGGTCCCAGCAAGATAGAAAGAGTCATTGTAGATCAAGGAACTCCCCACAGTTAGGAACAAGTTTACGAAGCCTATTATCACGCAGGAACTTACTCAGAAAAAGCCACCCAAAACTAACTCTACCTTAACATCAAGATCTCTCATTTATTTCGGCTTCCCAAATGTTTTGGACTAAAGGAGAACAAATGCAAGCTCTGTTATAAAGCTATGAAAAGCAGCAGCAAAACTTGTAAAGACAAATCTTTTTCATGTGACAGGTCTTTGCCAAAGTCTCACATGAGACTTCATGGGCTCTGAAAAGACAAGGCCCAACATTAACAGGTTTTCTAGCCAAAATAGGTGCAGGACCTTTGGCAAAACCAAGCCATGGCAAATACATAAGGGGGGGGGGCGGGAAAGAAAACTGCACCTGAGCCCCTTTTACGCTTGACAAAATGGTGGCACTGGAGCGGCAGGATCCTTTCCGAGCTGCTAGATATCCCGCTCAACATCGGCTTTTAGCTTGAAAGACAGGAGGACGAAGGAACAGGCTACCCAGAGAGAGCCTGGGAGTCTCCATCCTCAGAGGCTTTGAAGATCCGAGTAGATGAAGCCCTGGCTGGGATAACCTAGCTGGGG
This sequence comes from Alligator sinensis, assembly GCF_000455745.1. NCBI lineage: Eukaryota > Metazoa > Chordata > Crocodylia > Alligatoridae > Alligator > Alligator sinensis. Next base: position 1,476,629 of record NW_005841936.1, read on the forward strand.
CTGGTCCTGCTGAGAGCAGGGGGTTGGACTAGACCTCCCGACGTCCCTTCCAGCCCTTATTCTGTAGGACTCCAGACAGCCGAGAGCCGCCTGTCCTCTGGGCGCAGGTCTGGAGCCAGGCACCAGGCGCCCGCGCCGCATCGCGAGCCTCCTGGCCCGGAGCCGCCTCCCCTGCGGCCCAGGTGTG
>NW_005841936.1:1477147-1494536 GCF_000455745.1 Alligator sinensis
GTTTCCCCCGGCCCGGCTGGGACATGTCTCGGCGCTGGCGGAGCGAGGCAGGAGGAAGCGGCGGGCTGGCTCCACCGGGCGTGAAGCGGTTTTTCCGATGCGCCCCGAGCCAGAGCTCCCCGCTAGTCCCTCCTCTTCCTGCGGGTGCTCCGCACCACTCCTCTTTCGGGGCCTCGCCCGCACCAGGCTGTGGGGGGGAGGGATGTGGCTGAGGGCAAGATGCCCGCTGGCGGTTTGTCTTGGCGAAGACACCAGCTCCCCGCTAGGCGACCTGAGAGCCGGCCTCAGTCGCTAGCAGAAACGGGACAGGAAGAGCTCCCCGCTAGTCCCTCCTCTTCCTGCGGGTGCTCCGCACCACTCCTCTTTCGGGGCCTCGCCCGCACCAGGCTGTGGGGGGGAGGGATGTGGCTGAGGGCAAGATGCCCGCTGGCGGTTTGTCTTGGCGAAGACACCAGCTCCCCGCTAGGCGACCTGAGAGCCGGCCTCAGTCGCTAGCAGAAACGGGACAGGAGTTGTTGCTTTCTCCTCCTCTCTCTGAGAAAAAGCTCCAGCTTCGTGACACAAGGCAACCTCCGCCCCCAACTCACCAACCTAGAAGTCGGATCCGATCGGCTGGTTTGTGTTAGGCCTGGCCTCACCTCGGAAAGAAACTCCTCTTGGCTAGTTTTAGGGAAACGTTGCCTGAGAAGATCGCTTTTCCTTCCCCCTATCCCACCTCCCCAAACGTCCGTGGTTTTTTTTAAAGTACCAAAATCACTCTTAAAACAGGAGGAAGCCTGGATCTCTGCCCAGAGCTCAGACCGAACTTGGACTCTTTTCAAGGCTTTGAAGGGGAAAAAAAGATGTTGAGAGGGTTATTCTTTCAGGTTTTACATCTCTTGTGCACCTTCCAGATTTAGTTCCCAGTGGAAATCCTGACATTAAACTTCTTGTGAGAAGCCAGGAGTTTTTTTGCAGGTACCTTTTATTGGACTGGCTGGAAAGTAGTTGGGGGAAGATGCTGGACAAGCTTTCAAACATAACGTGCCCCTAACTTCAGACTTGTGGGGTAACCCCACAGCTCCAGGCCGTCTCCGTGCTGTTCTGCTTTGTGTTGCTAGAGCTTGAACCAGCTCTTGGTTGTGGGAGATCTCTCCTGCCGGCACATCTCAATCTCACAGCAGGACCGTCCCTAGGGGGGGCAAATCGGGGCAACTGCCTGGGGGCCCATGCAGAGCTGAGCAGCCATGGCTCCTCCTGCAGGGCCCGCCTAGTGCTGGTGACTCCACACCGCCGCTTGCTTCATGTCCGGCTGCTTGCCACCCCCCGCCGCTGCCACCGCCAGCTTCTTCACATCTGGGTCCCATGCAGACTGCTATGCCCTAGGTCCTGCACCCTTCTAGGGTTGTCGCTGCTCACAGGCACTTTGACCAGACCTTATAGTTTGTGAAGGAGATCCAGCAAGGCCTTGGGGTTCCCTGGGTTTGTGAAAATAGGTCTGCTGGCCCCAAGGGACCAGAACACCTGCTGCTGCCAGCTGCTGCTGCAGAATCACTCTCAAGACAAAATGTAAAAGGAAAAGGCCACAACAGGTTTATGGGCAGACAAGGTTCTTGGGGTAAATCCAATATCTTTTTTCAGACCAACTCAGATCATTGGAAAAATTCTTCTTAACAAGCTTTCGGGCACAAACCCCCTTTCACCAGGCTGAGGAAGCATCTACAGATGGTCTGTGCTCTTCCTGGATGAAGTGAATGAAGAGGTCACTTTATCACTCCATCCAGGAAAAGCACAGACCATCTGCACATACTGCCTCAGCCTGACGAAGGGGGTTTGTGCCCAAAAGCTGACTCAGAAGAATTTTTCCAATTATTTGAGTTGGTCTAATAAAACCTTGTCTGCTTATGTCCTTAGACCAAGACAGCTACAACCTACACCCCTGAAACCACAGGTTTATTGCCTGCAAGTCCTGCTACACATTCAAATTAAACCCAGATAGAAACTAACTACAGAGTTGTTACACAGTTTCAAGCACTATCTTTATAGCTGGCTGGCTCTTTTTATAGGTGGAGACTCATTTTTATGGTGTGATTAGTACTTTACACATGTAGCTAGTTTAAATTTATTGTGCCATTCGCCGGTTAATTGTGTGATAACTGCTTTGCACTTGTGGCCAGTCTTGCTTTGCACAGGTGACCAGTCTAAATTTATTGGGCAATTAACCAGTTAATTGCATAATATAAGTAATGTGTAGCAGGGGCTTAAGAGAAAAACATAGGGAAAAGATCTGGACACATATACAGAAATAAAACAGAAATGCCTCACTATTCCCTTTTAACTTGAAATAGCTGCCTGGTCTTCTGCTTCAAACAGCTAGCAATCTACCAACTTCTGGGGTGATCCTTCAACCTCCTTGCTCAGATCTGAAGTTTGGCACTTGGAGTCTTAAAGCTTGACTAACATTTAGGAGCATAACTAACAAGTTTTGCACACTGGGCAAAACGTCCCTGGGTGGCTGTCAGATTCTGAGCACCAGAAATTGAGGTTGGAGGAGAAAAGAAAGGAAAAAGGTCAGTCTTACCTACTCCAGAGACTCAAAGACTGCTGCTGCTGCTGCTGCCATGTCCCTGCACCTAGCCCCTATAGCCAGGGGCATGGACTGCTCTTGCCAGCAAAGTCTTGGGGAGAAGTTACCATTCCAGCACCAAATCCATCTAAATTAGATCCTGGGGTTAGTATCTCTCTCACCCCCTGCTTCTGCAGTTAAGCTGCTGCTAACCAGGGTTGCCAACTGTCAGTAAAACATCAGGCTAAAAATGGCTGTCAGTAAAGTCCACAAAAAACCAAACCATACTGGCGGAAATAGAAGTGGGGGGGGGGGGGGTCGACAGGGAAGTCCCATGTACAAATAAACTGAGGGCCTTCTTCTGACCGCACCCCATAGTAAAAACTAGCCACAAGCAAGAATTATGCCCTGTCTAAACTGTAGACAGCTTGACTATGCAGCAGAGATAGGATGGTGGGTGGGAAGGAAAGGAGAAGATAAAGGTGAGGGGATGTCTATAAGTAGTTTAATATATGAATTTAACATAAATCTTTTGTGTGCTCATCAAAAAAATAACTGGTCACAGCAACAGGTCTAACAGATAGTACTGCATTCCTGAGGCTGCAGTGCATAGGATACTCCCTGCTAGCACAGTACTACAGGAAGAGGACAGAGCCTGCTTCAGTTCTGCACCCTGTATTGCCCTGCTCTTGATAGCTGAAATTTGAGCTCTAGGACTGAAACCATGTGATAAGGCAAGACTATGAGAAACCCCAATAATTGAGGTCATTAGCCTATCAATTATTGATAAGAGTGCTCAGTGTAAGTGCAAATCCCTTAGGCACATGCCTAACTAAGCATCAGAGCAATCCCATTGACGAGTTAGATGTGTATGTAAATAGTCAGACCTCTCTCAGAGAGCCCATGGAGCCTTCCAGTTCATTAAATAGTTACTCAAATAGATCTCAACCTACCTCCAAAGTTGTATAACTAAAATGGTATTCATACGTTTGTTTATGTGTTTGGGTAAAACAGTATTTATATGCACAATACAAATGTATATTTTGTAAGTACAGTTATGTATCCCTAACTATGCTTATAACTGGACAGGTTCTGATAATTAAATCTAATCCCTTGCTGTTGCAAGCAGATACAACCTAGAAACTCTTTCATATGCTGATTGTAACAGGGTTCCACTCTAGGGGTGGCTGCAATGCCCCTGGAGCCCTCTTAGCCACTGTGTAGTCTGGCTGTCTTTGGATATTCTCTCCTGCCACACCTTGATGTTATTCTCTTTTAGAAAAAGGGAGGCTGCCCCAGGGCTTCCCAAGCCTGATCTCATCTCATGAATTTAAGTTTCTGTGCTTACTGGCTTAAGGGCTAATTACATGGCTCCAACCTCCCCATATACCACACTCACACCTAGCATATGTCAGGAGGAATGAGTGTCATGTGCCCCTCCTGGGCTATGGGATCCCAGCCCCAGTTCTCACCCCTCTCATACTACAAGTACCTTGGCCCCCTTGGTCCCCAATTGTGACCTCCTAGTCTTTGGCCCTTTTCTCTGGGCCCTGGCCCTACTCCTAGGCCAGTCAGGACTCATGAGCAGGGACCTGGGTTTGCCGTTTGCTTTAGGGAAACACAGATTTTCTCCTTTGAAGGAGAAAAGTGCAGATTTTCTCCTTTGAGAAACAAAAATGCAGGAAACTGTGGGTTTCCATTTGCAGGCTGGCAGAGTTCCAGTCTGCAAGGGGCTTCTTGGAGCTGGAGGGAGCAGGATGCAGGGGGCAGGGAGTGCCATGTGCATGTGCACACACACACATGCACGTGGCAGCCAGGTAGTCTGGTGGAGAGCTGCTCCTTCCAGGTAAGTCTAAGCAGGCAGGAGTGGGAGGACACAGACAATGTGTAGAGGGGCAGGGGGGCACAGGCAACATGGTGGGAGGGAGGCAGAAGTAGGGTAGCGGTTATAGGCAACTCAGCATAGAGGCATAGACGATGTGGCAGGGGCCAGGGGGGGACCATGTGCTCTGCCAGATTTCTGTGCCCACAGCGAGGTGTGGGGCATGGGGTCATAGCCTGGCTGGACCAGGTCTGGGCAGGAGCTACCTCCACAGCCCAGTGAGCAGGACTCAGCATAGGAGGAAGTGCCATATCACCCTGACCACCAAGGTGAGGTGCACCCTGCCCACCTGGCAGCAGTGGGGAGCACAACTCCACACTGCTGCCACTGCTGCGCCTCACCTTGGTGGCTATGGTGGAGCTGAGCTCCCTTCTGCACTGAGTCCCTCCTGCTGGGACGTAGAGGTAGCTCCTGCCCTGATCTGGTACGGCCTGGCCTGGCTGCAGCCCTACACCCTGCTGAGGGCACAGAAATCTGCGGGGGGCAGCACCACCCCCTCAACGCATCGCCTGTGTCCACACACCCCCTTCCCCACACACCCACTCCCTTCCTCACACATTGAGGGGGGCTGGGGGCAGGGAGCAGCAGGTCAGGAGTGAGGGGCACCAGCAGGGCTGGTGGGGCTATGGGTTGAGAGTGCTGGCAGGGACATGGGGCTGTGAGTTGGGAGTGAGAGGCACCAGCATATCAAGGCTGCTCAGCACCAGAAAGCGGGGGGAGGGCAGGACAGCTGCAGCTGGACCCATGTCCTAGTGAGCAAAGGGGGCAGGGGGAGCTCTGATTTTCCATGATAAAAAAACAAAATATATAGGCATTTCAAATCTATTTCACTATAATGATTGAGGCACTGGTAGGTTTCGAAATTGCTCTAAAGTTGTAAATATATCAGTAAAACATTTTGTCTATCTGTATATCTATAGTGGCATTTCATTTTAAATCACAGGGAAATGCAGATTTTGGATCCCTTTAAAATCAGAGACTTTGGGATTTTTAAACAGAGAAAAGTAGGATCCCTACAAGATCCCCTGGCCCCACCAGTCTCTGGCCGTGGCCCTCCTCAGCCTTCAGCTCATCTCTAGGCCCTGGTCCGGTTCACATTCACCCCTCCTGGGCTATAGCCCTCTGGGCTCCCTGGCCCTACTGATACTTGTCCCTTTTGGGAGTATAAACCTCTTGGCTCCCTGGCCCCCTGGCTCCTCTCTCCCTTCTGGGCCAGCTGGGACCACCGTAATTCCCCTTAGTTCCTTGCACAAACCACCAGTTGCTTACCCCCAGCTCAGCTATTACCCAGCAGTTCCTCTCTCTGTGGCTCTCAGGGCCAGAATCCCTGACCAGCTCAGGTCCTGGGCTTATATGCTGGTTTATATGCAAGCCTGGCCCCCTCCTGGTCAGGTAACACTCTAATTGGCCCATGCCAAATAGCCTGAAGACTATTTCCCAAACAGCCTCTTTCCTTCTTGAAGTGACAGGATGCTAGGTGCCCTGTCGCACTGATCAAGTTCAATCTTCAAACTAGTTAGGTGGTATTGTCCTTACTAGTACAGGAAGGCTCTTAAAGAGTATCAGTACTTTAATGGTTAAAGACCTTTCAATTACTGGCCTAAATTTACTCATAGCCAGTTTATACCCATAAGTGTACAAAAGCTTAGACAACTGAAAAAATAGGTACGTTAGGTATAAAAACAGGGTGGTGGTAGAGAGACTTTATGAAAATATAGTTCCAAAAGCCTCAAAAATCCAGATTTGCAGGTGCTTGTGCGGGCCGGGAATGGTCCGAGGCTTTTGGGGGCACGCGGCAGGCTGTGGCCAGCAGCCCTGGCACGTGGGTCAGGGAATTCGGCACGGCGGACTAGAATTAGGCACGGACACGTAGCGGTTGATTAAAGATTATTTTACTTACACCGTAGATGGTCGCGGTGCAGGCAGGAAAACTTGCTTGCGTTGCAGTTACAGATAGAAAAGAAGAAGAGCGGACAAGAGTTCTAACCGCGAACTCTGGTCCAAGGCCGGCTGAGAGCTCTAGAACAGCGAGCCCGTCGAATCAACCGGACAAAATAACCCGAGAAGAGCTCTGGATACCACGATGAGAGTCCGAAAGGTGACTCTCCACGAAAGCGCACAGGGAAGGGTACGTCGAGGGATCAGGCGGCGACGGGGAGAGGCTAGAGGTTGATCAGGCCCCTGTATCCTTCTTAAGGCACATGCTGGGTTCGTTAAGCTCCACAGCACGCGCCACGTGGGAATAATTTAGAAACAGCCAATAGTGGGACACAAATTTACATACGGGTGGTGGGAACTCCTTTGCACCGGGGTTGTCTCTATGCAACTGAGAATTGCACCGTGCAAAGAAAGCTCCTCGTGGCGGGAAATAATTCTGCAGTGCCGAAGCACACACAAAATCATACCCTTTGGGTCATGACAGTGCTAACATTTCTAGTACCTGGATATTAGACATTCAGACATGATAAGAGTCTTTATGCTCTTTGACAGGCTTTACCATGCCCTGTGTTCTTACTCTTGTAGGAAAAATTACTCTCTGCACAAAGGCTGAACAATGATGGCAGCACAGTTTTATTTCCAAATGTGTCCCAAGTGTCGGCCAGTACATTAGTGCAGCCACTAGTAAGTACATAAAGCAGTAGAATTTTCATTCCACTTAGGTAATAGTAAAAAAGACTGTATAGTGTTATGGCTGTTGGGCTTTTTGCAAATTCTAGTTCATCCACTATAGTAGCATATATACTGGTAATCAATATTCCTATCCTAATACATTTTAATCAATAACCCTACTTCTTGGCTGAGATACTGTATTTACTTGATTCCAAGATGAGGTTTTATCCCCCATTCAACATGGGGAAGAAAGCCTCATCTTGGACTCGACTACTAGCCTGGGGCAGTGGCGCCTGCAGCTACGGCCCTATTCTGGGGCTGGAGCAGGAGGCAGAGCTGGAGCCAACACCACCGTCTGCCCCAAGCCAGGGTCAGATCTGTCACTGTTGCTGCAAGGCCATAGTGGCTCGAGGGGGCTCATGTGGCAGAGGAGGGAGCATGCAGTGGTAGAAGCATTGGCAATATATAGGGGGGTGCACGCAGGTGCACGTGAACCCCTTGAGCGTGGTGGAGCACCCCCTGCGAAAAGGCATCCACACTCGGTGGCGCCTGTGGGTGGTCGCCACTTGCCACTCCCCTCTCGCTGCCAACACTGCTGGCAGCGCCTGCGGGCAGTCCGCAATCACTGCTGGCCACTGCCAACGGTGTCTGCGCGTGGTTGCCAACCACTGGTCAGCACTTGCCACCCCTCTCCCGCACTGCCTACTGCACTGGCAGCTCCCCACTTGCCTCTGCCCCGCTCCCACTGCTGACAGCACCACCGTCACCTGTGGGAGCTCACCGTGCCCCCCCCAGCCACTGGGAGCATGTGGCATTCATGGTTAGAAGCGTGGGGAAACTTTACAGTGTAGGGGTAATGTGGGGGAGTCCACTTTATCACAGGGAAAATGCTGCTGCTGTGTCCCTGACCTGCCACTGCTGTCCTGCCAGGAGTACAGCTGGAGTCAGAGCCAGAGCCATTGCACAATGTCATCCTGGATTTGGGGAAATATAGTACCTTACAGTGGGTAGGTGGGGGCAGGATCAGATACAAAGTCAGTGGAAAACGTTCCAAGGAATTTAAACTAGTACCAAAGGATTTTTTCTGAAAGGCAGAAATTGGGCGGTAGCTACTCTTATGTGGACCTTGAACATAGGCCAGTAAGATTTGAAGTTATCTAGTATTATACAGACTTTTTGATCATTTGGGGTTTCTCCAAGACTTTTCATTACTTTCCTGAGTTATTCCTTACTAGCAGCATATACTGTCTGAATTTTGAACATAATTCTAACTGAAGTTTTAGCTGTATTAACTGAACTTTTATCAGTTTATCTTCTAACACATCAGTGAACACGTTACATTTAGCATCAGTCTTATGCTGGGCTAAACCAAAAGAATTGATTGTTATGGAACTGACTAACATTTACATATTCATCTTCAAAAGTAGACAAGCAGTTGTACTAGGTCTACGGATGGGTAGACAGACAGCCTACTAAATAATTTTGAGTCACAACAATATTTGAGTCTGGGAAAGAGATTGCCATTGCCCTATTTTGATATCAAAGCATTATTCTAAGTGCTTCTGTGCCCTCTGCATTTACTGAACACTCTTCCGTGTACAGGCTCCAAGACTTACCTCCCATGTAAAATGTTTGATTTATGACAGACTGCAGAAGGTATTCTTTCTTCCTTTGTTTTAACCTTTATTTCCTTCCCATAGGTTTTTGGCACATAGTATACAACCACACCCAAATACAACAGCAACTGAGGCAAGTAAGAGCATTTAATCTGTTCTTCTGTGTACCATTTTCTACAAAGTCTTCAGGAAACAAAAAATGATATGCTCTTTGTAAAAGTATCACTTTTTGATAATGACAAAGTATTTTATATTATCCATGCAGCTGTTAAACAATGTTTCCAACCCTGTATTTTTACCATATATAAATTTATGTTTGATCTCAGAAATTGTATCTCTTTTTAATTTACACATCCACTTTTCCTTTGACTACGGGATCCCCTTGACTCCATCCTGCTATCTAACACAGCAGTGTCTGACTCACCCAGTCCCACATCTGGAACATGGGGGCAGTTAGCAGGCTGGATCTGAAACAAGATGCTGGTCTGCGGGTTGGATCCAGAGCATAGGGCCATGTCATCTGACCTGGGGGGCTGAAAATTGGTGGCAGCAGCAATGTCACTGCTTCTGGAGCCATGACAACCACCACTCTTCCCACTGCCAAAGTTCTGGCCTGGGGGGCAGATGATGCAGTTCTGCACTCTAGGTTTGGGAGCCGCAGCAATTAGCATTGTCACTGCCTGCCATGTTGCCAGGTTTCCAGACCTATGGGGAGTTGCACAGGCCAAATGACAAGGTCCATGACAGTAGTGTAGGTAGGGATAGGTAAGAGGGACTCTAGGCCTGGATGCTAATGTAGGAACAGGTACCAGAATTGTCCCTCCCTCCCATGGAGTTCATGACCCAGCAGCAAGAGCAGCCCTGCAACATAGACACTCTGCTGCTGTTGCTTTAAGAGTAAGAGCCAGGGCAGACAAAGCATGGGGCCGCAGCAGCAGCAGCAGCAGCACAGCCAGGGACTGCTTGGGAGCGCCCAGCATGGCTTAGACTCCTGATTTCTGCCCCCACCCCCCACATGCTCTTGGAATCCATATGGCCCACTGCCCTCCCACAGGGTTTGCCCAGGGGACAAATCCTGCTTGTTACACCTCTGCTCCATGGATATGGGGGGAATAGTAGTACAACTTCTGCAGAATTGATCTCATTCTTTTTCCCCACTGTGGCCACCTTTCTCTTCTCCAACTGGTTTCTATTGTGGGAATGAACCAGTGCAGAGTGGGGAAGACTGGAGAGTACTTTGGGAGCAATGTAGAGCTACCAAGAGAAACTGTGAATGAAACCACAACTTGCCAAGAATAGCTGCAACTGTGGACTATGAAACATTGTTCATATCCAAGAGTTAAGAGGTTTTTTTGTTATCTGAATGCAGCTCTTGACAAAATAATGGGATTTCTGTGATACAGGGGCAAACAATTAAAGAGTTAAGGCTGCAAGATGGTTTTAAAAAGGAAGTTTGATTTGACAAGCTGGGTGTCACCCAAAAAATTCCAAACATTGTAATCATGAAGGAGTGTCTAACCTTCTACTGTACAAAAAACTAGAACTCTTGGTTCCAAAATGATACATTTTATGATACCAACTGGAAAACCTTCTGCTAAGCTTTTGTTTTATTTTAAAAAAGGAGAAAACCCCCCCTTGTAATGAAATATATTCTCAAGAGGATAGACTAATCCTGTTAAATAGTAAGGAAGGTGGGCCAAATTATATCTTTATAAACTGAGGAAAACTTTCATGCATTTAAAACTGGTGATCATATAAGTAAGAACAAAATTTGGGCCTGTTTCTCTAAGAGATCTTTACATTAGTTTTATATATGAATACTTTTCAGGTAGAGAATCTTTTAAGGATAGTGTAAGAGATGAATGGGAAGGTGACATTTTATGAATTTATGCAGTTTCAGTTCTCAAACTCAACAAAAAATCATTAGCACTAGAACAAAGATCTTTCTGAAACATTTTGTATTTTATCCACACTCTAAATTGAGTACAATAGGTACACATGGTAAGAGCCTGTGTGCAATAGTAAAATCCAATTGAAAGTGTTTTTCATGCACTTTTGACCACTCTACTACTTACCTACTTAATCCATCTCCACTGGGATTAATTCTAACATTCCAAATCCCTGAACACTATTTTTTTCGTTGTGATCTTCATTTACCAGATAAACGTTCTATTCTTGTCTGGATAAATACTGAACTCCTCCCACGTTACTCCAACTGAGATTTGTGATAGGCAATAGTAAGTATAAGATTCTTGATAGGTTTAACATTAAATACTTCTTGGCCCCTTGGGATTAGAAGCAGACATGTTATTTAATTGAAAGTCTTGTTGGGGTGATCTGACCCCAGCTGACTTCCTGTCGCTTGGGCAGGGGGCTGGATCAATGATCTAGCAAGGTCCCTTCCAGCCCTAGTGCCTATGAAATCTAAATACAAAAATATAATACCTATAAGAAGCACTAGGTACTACCTTCAGTAATCAAATCTTTACCTTACGCCAATGCTAGAAAGTAGCTCCGAGGTTTTCCAGTACAGGTTTAGTCACCATTTAAAGGTATCTAAGCAACCAACATTGACTGTGCCTTTGATGACAAGTTTCACTCTGCTCCATATTAATCACATATACTGCAATGTATGATTGCACATCACTATTCTGTAGCCACAACATAGCCCAGTAATGCAATGTCTCTTTGACTACAGCACTGCTGCATCCGTTTCTGCTTGCAGCTCCAACAAAGGATGATTCAGCATGTACTAATGCTTCCAACATACCAGCTCTGTTTTCTGCAGAAGGCCTGTTGGCTCTTGCTTTTCTCTGCTTAGAATGTTTCAGTCCTGTGCACTGTTTGGAAGTTAGAGTTTCAGCAGCCCGGTTCTTTAGTATGTCCAAGAGTTTAGGATCTTTCTGCTCTGGTTATGTTCCTGTGTAAACTGCTGCAGCATACATGGATTTAAATAATGGATTAGAGCCCCTTAATTTGTTGAACTCTCTCCTGGAAGTACTTCTCATTTCTATTTTGAGCCTGCAAACTGCATATTGCTTTCACATGCTTCCTAAGCTATATTATGGGATAGCCCTGCATTGCAGGGAGACATGTTTCCACTAAGTATAGGAACTGGGTGAAGTCAGTACTTGGCACTGGCTCACTGAGATATGCCAAATGTAATTTGCTCTGAATTCTCTTAACAGAGCAAACACGTAGACAATTTACTTGCAGTCAAGATATAGATTATTATTTTCTAAACCACATTATTATGCTTGGTGCAGCCTAAGGCCCAAAATACAGGCAATTTTTGTCTGGAAAAGCTTGCAACCTAAACATTGTGCTACACTGTACTCTCAGGGGCAGTCTTAATTAGCAAACATGCCATATTTTCAGTGCACTGGCAGCAGGAAGAATGTAGACAAGAATCTGGGCAGAATGCTGCATTCTGCGCAGGAAGAAGGGAGGAAATGGGTTTGTTGCGTGTGTGGTGGTGAAGTCACCACTGGGCATTGTCTGTACAATCCCACCACCTATATGAATGAAGCTGTAGACAATGCTGACAAACTCTTTACCTGTAGAAGCTGTGACCTGTTTGTTTACCTCAGATATTTCAGGGCCTTGGATTTCATATCTGTGTCTCTCTTTCTAAACAGACAACCTGGTCACTGATTTCTAGAATCTGAACCTCAATATATAGTATAGAAACTAATCTAGAGGACCTAGATTTGTTTTCATTTGTTTTAAACTCCCCCACCCTTATACAGCATGGCCTGCAATGTTAGAAGCATATTAGTCACTTCATACCTTTATTCTGAATCATCAACAAATGCTGGCTGAGAAATCTGCTCTGCTCTGCACTGCTCTTGAGAGGCCACAGGCCAATTGCAAAACAGTGTTAGGGGGTTGGGAAACAATCTAAAGAATAAGTGGATAATTATTTGACATGGCAAATTTTGATGGCCCCAAGTGAGGAAGTAAATACTCACCCATCCAAAGGAGCATTGTAAACACTAGGGAAGTAAGACAAGAGCTCTCATCCTAAAACATTAAATACAAATCTTATATTAGTACAAAAGCATATCCCTTGCCCTTCCCCACAGAAGAAAAGCACGAGTAACATTCTTATCTGATAGACTGTTGTGGGTTATTTATACCAAATACCTGTCTAGTTGTTCCTGTTGATTTTTATTTTATTAATTGGACAGCACTACTGAGCACCAGGGCTAGGGACAGAACTTACACACAAACCAGTGTAGCGGGCTCACCTTTCAGAGCTTGGGTTGAGTCTCAGGCTTGAGATCCTGCTGTTTTGATTGGTGGAGCCCACCCACCAATTAGGAGGCAGCAGGAGAAATAAAGTCACACCCTTTTCCTGAGGGGAGGGGGAGAAGAGCTCTCCTAGACCTGGTTGAAGACTGTAAGTGGTCAGGTCCGGAAGACTTCAGGGGCAGAGCCCTGGAGTGTATAAAAGGAGCTGCATGGCCAGCATGAGGGGCAGAAGCAGTGAGGGACTCAAGAGTGGAGCCAAGAAAAGCTGGGGAGCTCTCCCCCAGCAGGCAATAGGCCCAAGGCTCCTGAAGCTGTCACTGGAGGAGCAGCCTTGGGAGCAGTGCGAGAGGTGCGCAGAGACCTGGCCCTGGGAGCGGTGTGAGACTGCTCAAGCCCATCACGGTGCACATTTTGGTGCACGGAGCCCAGTCTTTGGGAGCCGCAAGCGGCGGCTTGAGGCTACAACCCAAGCAGGGCCTTGGGGGCCACAGTGAGGCAGCTCAGGCAAGCGGCCAGGTCCCATGGTGCACAGGGTGGCGCAGGGGCCCGAGCCTTGGGAACCACGGAGCAGCAGAGTCTGCTTGGGTTAGCCACCCGGCATGAGGACAGCTGGCCGGAGCCTGAAGGGCCCAGCCTGTGCTAAGAGAGGCCTCAGTGCCGAGCCAAGGCACAGGGAAATAGTAGTGCTGCAGTGTGAGGCTCAGCACCCAGGAGCCAGCAGCAGCGGGGCAGCAGCTGAGAGGAGCAGAGCCCTCAGTGCCCAGTGGCACAGGGTGGAGAGGAGCCCAGTGGTGCAGGAGAGGCCTGGAGAGGCGCTCCAGCAGAGGAGACCCCATCGAGCTGCTCCCTGACCACTGCCACCTGAGGGAGCATGAGTCATTGGGCCCTTGGGTCCCACGGGGGAAAGACTCTTGGGGCGAGCAAACCCAGAGAAGGGGCTGGGTGAGCAGCCCCCTGCCTAGTCAAGGCCCTAAGGGGAGGGGTCCCTGGTGCTTCCTGGACACTCCCCCAAGGGACCTCATGGAAGGAGAACTATCTCTTGCCATGGGTCAGAGATTATATTAAGGAATAGATGTTATTAAGATTGTTCATGTTTGCGCCCTATATTTTGTAATTGAAACGTTGTATTGTGATGTTGTAAATAGCATTACTTAGGGTTTGACCTTGGCTATTGGTTAGTGTTCTCTGTGTAAATATATACTTGAAATTCTGCCATCCCTCTCACAGCACCCCTTCCTGCCTACCCATCCTATTCAATTGAAAATGGGGCACACCCTTGGGTGTACCTGGGTTACATCAGTTTAAATGATCAGAAACTGGTTTAAACCTGTAACAGAACAGAAGTTTAGTGCACATAAACCAGTTTCAAAATGGCTGAAACTAGTTTAAGATAAACCTGGCTAAATGTAGTTATCAGATGTAACTGATTTGGGTCAAACTGGTTTATGAAACTTCTATCCCAGACCCCTTCCTAGTTCAAGCTAAATCACAGTACCCCAGCACATCAGCATGCTTTCCAGCCTGGGCTGGGTTGTGCCGTCTGCTCCAGCAGAGAAGATTTTGGAGGTTGGGCAAAACCCAGCTGAGGTCTGGAACCAGAGAGGGGGATTAACCTTCCCTTCCCCTGAGTACAGAGCTGCCCTGCCTTGCCCTGCTCTGCTGAAAACTTACTGCTGGCTGCAATTGTGGACTACAAATCCCAGAGGCACCTGGAAGCAGGATTTGATGAACAACTCTGCAGAGTCCTGTTGTTGTGAGTCTGGACTGCAAATCCTAGAGACCTCGGGGGCAACAGGAAGAGGGAGTGAACACACAACCTATGCTGGCTATGTGTTGGAGAGTCATGCTCTAGCATCCCCTGGCTTCTCACTTGAGCCACTGCATGTATGTGGCTGCATTTCCTGACTCAAAAGTGAATGTCTGTCCAGTTGTTTCTCAGTTTAATCTCTGCAGTTTAGACTAACCTGCAAAGACTGAATTGATTCATCAATGACCTGGAAGATGGCATAGAGTGCACCCTCAGCAAGTTTGCAGATGACACCAAGCTGCTGGGAGTAGTGGATACACTGGATGGTAGGGCCAGGATTCATAGGGGCCAGACCCAGTTGCCCCTAGCCCCCGCTGGCATAACAAGGAGTAATGGGTCCTGTACTTAGGACGGAACAATCCCATGCACCGGCACAAGCTGAGGGCTGGCTGACTGGCTGGCAGTAGCTCTGCAGAAAAAGACTTGGGGGTTACAGTGGATAATAAGCTGAATATGAGCCAGCAGTATGACCTTGTTGCCAAGAAGGCTAACGGCATACTGGGCTACATTGGTAAGTGCGTTGCCAGTAGGTCAAGGGAAGTGATTATTCCCCTCTATTCAGCACTGGTGAGGCCATATCTGGAGTATTGTGTTCAGTTTTGGGCCCCCCACTACAGAAAGGATGTGGACCAATTGGAGAGAGTCCAGCAGAGGGCAACAAAAATGATGAGGAGGCTAGGGGACATGATTTATGAGGAAAGACTGAGGGAACTGGGCTTATTTAGCCTAGAGAAGGGAGACTGAGAGGGGACTTAATATTACCTTCAACTGCAGGAAGGGAAGTTTGAAGGAGGATGGAGCTAGACTGTTCTCAGTGGTGGCAGATGACAGAACAAGGAGCAATGGTCTCAAGTTGCAGCAAGGGAAGTTTAGATATTAAGAAGAATTTTCTCACTAGGAGAGTAGTAAAACATTGGAACAGGTTACCCAGAGAGTTAACAGAAGCTCCATCCCTGGAGGTTTTCAAAACCCAGCTAGACAAAGCTTTGGCTTGGATGACCTAGTTGGGGATGATCCTCCTTTGAGCAGGGAGTTGGACTAGATGACCTCCTGAGGTCACTTCCAACCCTAACTTTCTGTGATTCTATGATTCAGCCTTGGGCTTTTTGACTGTCTGTATCTAGCCCTTGAAATAAGGGTGCTTTATAAATCAAATGATGGTGCAATTAAGCACCATCATTTGATTTATAAAGCACCCTTATTTCAAGGGCTAGATACAGACAGTCAAAAAGCCCAAGGCTGAATGAGCATCTATTCCAAGCATAACGGTGTTTTGGTTTTGATATGTGCAAAAACTCTCACCAGGACTGCTGACATAGTAACATGGAGGTTTTGGCTGCTTGGTGGATGCCAAAGACCTGCTTAAGGCAGAGGAAGTCAATGGCTTTCTACTGACTTGAGGGAGTTTCACATCAGGCACCAAACATTATCCATAAGATGCAACAAAAGCCCTTGTTTCAGACCTTTGTGAATACACAAGCAGAATTCAGATATGGGCTACGGCTTCCTTTCTTTGAAGATATTAGGCAGGGGTAAGCAGCACATCATATACAGTATCCTACAACATAGCTGAAGGCTGCTATCATCCATATTATGGCCTTGCATGGAGTACAGCTTCTAGCAGGAAATTTTTCATTTTGTTCTGAACAGTTCTGAAGGGTGTACTATGTGCTGACACCTCCAACCTGTCTTCTATACACCCCAAGGATGGGGCAGCTACCATCTAACCTATTTTGTGGGAATTTCATCGTTTCAGCTCATATAGCTCACAGTTTGGGAACTCCTGATGTGAAGAAATAAATCAATGAAGATGTATTGACATAAACATAACTCCCATTAATGGTGTATATTACACAGATGGCTGAGGGGACAATAGTTTCCATTGATACACCTTTTAAGCCATTTCTCAAAGAAAGATGTCTGCAACCAATAGATAATATGTTGATATTTATGGGAAACAAACAGTTAAGTGCTGGTGTGCCCGCATCAAAGTTTGTGATGCCAGAATGAATACTGTTTCCATATCCTCAGTTTCCACTGCCAAAGCATGTGATTTAATACTTGAGGGCACTGAACATGCTTCACATTCCATAATGGAATAATGGTCTTTTCCTTAGGAAGCCATAACTACTATTGGACAAGACCAATTTTTCTATGCATTTTAAGTCCTGAAAGAGATTCCCAAAAGATGTGATGGAATGGAGAGCATAATCCCGCCTGAAAACAAATTCCTGTCTGATAGTGGATACAAACACTCAACCCTAAGTTGGAAAATCAAGTCTTCTCTGCTCTGTCCAGTTTCTGTTTATTATGTGTATATGAGTGGAGAGGAACAGCTGATGAAGGAGCTTGTAAAAACATTTGGTAGTACCTTGTATAAATTCTTCCAGAAAGTTCAATGTTAACAGTGTTTTCTATGTGTAATTTTCTTCCTCTTGGACACATTCTTAGCATTTTCAAATGCAGCCCACCCATTTAGGCTTGGGTTCGGCTTTATGATCTAGTGTGTTCTAGACAGACTTCCTCAGAAATAGGCCGAATGTTAGTAAAGAGAATACTGATAATGTTGTAAAATTAAATGAGATACCTGGAGTGCCACTTTTTACTTTATGCAATCTTAGAAGAATAGGGCTGCAAGGGATTATAGGAGGTCATCTTGTCCAACCTCCTGCTGA
>NW_005841936.1:1494567-1507299 GCF_000455745.1 Alligator sinensis
GTTTATTTACCGTGCATTTAAAAACTTGTGAGGCCAGACATTCCATCAGCTTGATAGGTAATCTGTTCCAGTACTTAACCACCCTGATAGCTGGAACATTCTTCCCACATGTAACCTAAATTTCCTTTGTTGCAATTTAAGCAAATTAATTCTTGTTCTGTCTCCTGTGGGTACAGATTGACATTGATCACCATCCTATTTATAACAGCATTTTTTGTGTATGAAGACTGTTATCAAATCTCCACTCAATCTTACCTAGACTAAATTAACCCAGTTTCCCCAGCCTTTCATCATGTCACTTTTTTAGGCTTCAGTAATTTTTGTTGCTCTCCTTTGGATTCTTTTATTTGGCCACATCTTTCTTGAAGTACAAAACATGAAAGTACTCCTGTTGAGACCTTCACCAGCACTGAATGGAGTGGAAGAATTGCTCCCTGGGCTTTGCATAAATGCACCTGTCGATGCATCCCAATATGACATTAGTGCTTCTTTTTGCAGCAATATAACATTGTTTTATTAGCTGGTAACCTCCATATGCTTCCTGATGCTTTTCTGTAGTACAGTAGTGCAGCCTAACTGCTCAATTACCATGCTGAATTTGTGTATGGCATTGTTGCTTCCTAAATGTATGACTTGGCACTTGTCCTTGCTAAATTTCATTTGATTAATTTCAGACTATTTTCCTAATTTATGAATGCCATTTAAAATCTCATCAGTATTTTCTAAATTCCATGACTGACTTTACCGTATCTCCTTAAGTTTATAACTACCTGTTTCTCTGTCTGTACTCCATTGGCTCATTTTTCACAGGACTCTCTGTAGTCATAAGTAACTCCTTTTCTACTGTCCCAGCTCTCTGGAACTCCCTTCCTCTCTTAGTAGGCCAGTGAGTCATTTCCTTTTGTAATCTCATTTCATCCTGTATTCTGCAGCCTGAGCTTTAGTGTTTGTTTCAGATGATTAAAAATTACCTTGAAAAGTTGCTTCACCTTAAATCCTGATGTTTCTTTTTAGCTTGCAAACATCTATCTCCACAAAATGCTTTTGTGATGCTCTACAGGGAGAATATAGAGAGGCTGAAATAGAACTCCAAGATTACAATGATTCCCACATAATGCCACATAAAGCTGTTGATGTATAAGTATGCAGAAAGGCAACATGAACAATGCCACAAAAGAAACAGAACAGACTAAAACTGCATTCATCAACAATTAATATAAATTAAAATCTAGTTTATGATTAGGATTACAAAATTTATTTAAAAAACAAAACAATGGTCTTTGGTGCCATCTACTGGGCAGTAATGCATATATATGTCTTTTTGAAGGCACATTAGCAACATAAACAATTGAGGTCAAATTCTGTTTTTAAAGCTGAAAGCAAAAGGGCTGTATTTATTAACTTTATCCTTTTAAAATCATATTTGGCATGTCACACAGCTTCAGTTTCTCAGTTGTCAAAGGCCTAAAATGGACACACGTTAATAGTGAGAGTAAACCATGTATAGTGTGGGAAGTTTAAAATTAAGTAGTATTAATTGATTTTACATAAATAATATTTTGGCTTTCTATTGGTACAAGAAATATTTATTTTCCTTAGAAAATGTACTACTACATCTATTTGCCATACTCCACGTGTGGTCAGCAAACATGTATTCATTTTCATGCACAAATATCAGATCTTGCACATGCACCCATAAATATTCTAGCAGGAGACTTAGAGGTCTGTTGTCAGTTTGGGCCATAATAGAAACTAATAACAATAAAAAAGCAGAGTTCAGGCTAGCTTCTGCATAAACTGAAGAAGCATTCATTAAGAAACCAGTTAATCTCTTTAGTTCTAAAACCTCCAGAAAAAGCACAATCAGGTGCACACACCTTTGTATTTAATAGAGCATTAATAGATTATTGTTATGCCATGGTTTGGCTGGTGAATGACCACGTGAATACCCTGGGCAGGGCCCTTCCCCAACTTTTCTGCCACGACTTGATGATTTACAAAAGAAAAAAAAGTGGGGTTCAGTGCTATAATCAGTGGCCCCCTATAGGGGTACTCACAGTATGGTCGTGGCTGACTTGGGGCCCCGCCTCCCCTACACCCTGTCCCCTCACCAACCACTGATGTCAAAACTTTATGGTCTGTAGTAGCTGCGTTGGTTTTCCAGCCCCATTTGCCTCTTACTGACTGGAACTCCAACGTTCAGCCCTCCGCTGGGCTGTCTCAGGGTACGGTGAGAGTGTGCCTGGCATTCTCTTTGCCCCTTGGCATCAACCCGTGTCCCTGGGTTCACAGCTCTGGGGCCTTCCCCTATCGGGAAGCAGCCCTTCCTTCTTGACCCAGCGGGTCTCCAAACAAAAAACACCATGGGCAAAAGGAAAATAAAACAACAAAGGGGCTGTCTTCAACAGCTGAGACAAACCCCAGCAGACTACCTCCCATATAAGTCTCTCTTCCAGGCAGAAGCAAAGGAGATGAGGGAGGGTAAAGAGGAAAACAGGAGCGCCCTGCCTTCTCCTGTCCATATCTCAGTGGGGACCCAGCAGCTTAGGTGCCCCAGAGCTTTGACACCTCATAGCATCTCTTGCACCCAGGCTCAGTCTACCCAGTGCCGGGTCCCTACCTCTTCCCCCTTCTCTTCGGCATCATCTGTGCCTTTTAAAACTCCTGCAGCGGTGCCTGGGGCTGACATCATCAGTCAGGTGCTGCCGAGCCAGACCAACAGCATGCTTAAAAAGCAGTGGTGTCATGCCCTACATGGGTCTGGGCTCGCTCTCCCTTGCAAGCAAGTTTCCCCAATCCCCTAGTTTTCTCCACCCTATCCTCTCAGAGTTCAATGGGGCTCTTGGGGATTCGAGCGGACATGGGCGTTCCTTTCCACCACAATTATGTACAACCATACCATAGGTGTAGTTCGGGTCAAGCATTAACACAGTACAGGAATACCTATTTATTCACTGACAGGAATAAAACTGAGTAATGAACTTCTTTTGCAACTGTATTGTTCTTTGCAGCTGTATCTGGTGCTGGGTTTTGTTTTGTGTACGTGTGTAATTGGGGAATTAATACATTTGACTACAATACAATATGGTTATTAGAACAATTATTGTAATCATTTAGTATTATTAAGTACTGAAGCTAAAATTCCAGTTCCTGTGTCTTAGCTGGGATGTTTTTCTTCTTAGAAAGAAGACTTGGTTCTGCAGAAATCTGGAATGGGGGAAATCCTCATTTTTCATCTCCTTCCTCTAGGCTTTCAATTATGGCCTTTAGAAATGTTGGATTAGAAAGAACCTCTCAGAGTCTCTCAGTGCTGCTCATTAACTGGCCAGAGAGTTGTTGAGTGATGTGTGAGACATTTACTTTTCCTGCATCCCAGCAACTCAGCATACAACCTTATATAGGAACAATAGGCCAAGGCCCTGTTTACAACATAGGGTTTTTGTTTTGCTTTATTTTGTTTCTTTTTTTTGCCAGTAGGGGGAATTGGCAGATTTTGTATTAGTGTAGCTTTCTAATGTAACTGGATTAGCATAAAACCTTAGCGTGCATGCACTGCAGTCATAAAACCATGACTTGCAGGTCAAAATGTGGACCGGCTGCCTGGAGCGCCCCAGTTTCGGTGCTGCTTACAATCAGGAATACAGCACAGGGTAAGAGGCAGTTTCTGACATTGTGTATGAAATGACAACACAAATTGCTGTCACATTTCCAGCACTGCACAGTAATTATATTTTTTTGTAATTTGTTTTTTTGAAGTGAGCAAATCTCGTTTTGATTTTTTGATGTTAGGCTGTGTAAAATGTGCAAAAAGCAATCTGTGCATTTGGGTGATGTCTATTTAAATTTGTCCTGTGGTGTGACCCTGCAAATGTCTGAATGCAGAGCTAAACAAGACTGTTGTTCAGTGGCTGGAAATCCTGTAATCTCTCTTTGTAGTGTTCCAGTGTGAATATCAAGATCCTGTCCCAATCCAGAGACAGTGCATTTTACAACCCCTACATTGTGGGGTGAAGTTTAAACTTTTGATGATAACAAAGAAAGTAGCAGTGTGGGCTAGAGATAAAATTAAGGTATGTTGAAACAACCTCAGCTGTGAAATGTTTACCGTTTCGGTCTTAGCCTCCTAATCCATGGTTTGTTTGGGGTTCTTTTCCCCTGGTGAGGACAAATATCTACTAGCACAAAACTAAAGTAGACAGACAAATTCCTAAATGTTTTGATACAATTTGCTCTTGATATGCAAACATAATAATTTAAATTTCTTGTCAACTCTTCACTATCTTAGCCAGCATGTTTTTCCCAGCTAGGAGGCCTGAGTGGGAGCTGCAAGGAGAAAAATTTGGCAAAAATCTGCTTTAGATAAGTGAAATATCAAGACTGTCCTTCTAGCAGAGTAAATTGTCTTAGCTATATTGTGGAAGCCCCAGCTGCCCTGTTAAGATGTATTTGGTCTTTTAGCACTAGAAGGGATAATATGATAATAAGGCACACCCTATTTATGCTAGTGTAAGCCAGCCTTTTTGGCAGGAGTGATACAACTTAAGCCCAAGCCCTCCCCAGCTGTCACTCCAATATTCTTTTCTACTCTATCTATTATGCAGCTTCTGCTCTGTGCCCTATCTGTTGGTGTGCGGCCTGATCCCTCCCTGATCTGCTGTATGACATGTATGGAGGCTGCCTGTGCCACTTGTGGCACATATGCTGCAGGTTGGCCAACCCTGGCCTAAGGGAACTCTAGGATAATTCTTATTTGAAGACTTTTGAGGACAAAAAATGTCAGTTCCTTTCCCCCTTGCATATTCTTCTCATACTAAATGTTCATAAAAACACATCTTTTCTTGACAATGGGATATTTTCCAAATGCCTCAAAGTTCCTTCCTTCTTCCCTCTTCGCAGCTTGTGGAGTAGTTCTGTACTTTTAATTGGACAAGACATTCATTACTTCCTGACCAAAACTTCTGGGTGGTAGTGGTGTTTATGACTAATAACCTGCACTGTTCCATTTAAAGAGCTGAAGCCTTTGTACAGATGAGAAAACTAGGGATTTAGGAAAGGTACGGGCTGGAACTATGTAATACAATAAACACATTTCAATATATCTTTACAAAGAAATAAATTCCCATTGCACTGAAATAATGGAATGTGGATGCAAACCAAAATGTCTATAAAAACTCAACTTTCTATTTCCAGAAGCCCTTGTTCATAAGCAGTGTTCCACATTCTCAGTTTTTACTGATTTTCACTGACAAATTCTCTGATTTTTTTAAGTCATTCAGTTTTTACTGATTTACACCCATTTTTCAGTTCAAATCCCTGTTAATCAGCACGAGTGGGGAATGGCCCCATGGGTGGTGCCAGTAAGCTAAAAGTGCAGCTGTGCCAGTTACTTGAGGCACAGGTTTCCAGCTGGACATGAGGGGTGGCGGCAGCTGCATGGGGGAAGGGGGTAGTGGGGGCTGGGGGAGGGTGGCTGCTGCCTGGGGGCATGGGACCCCCGGCTCTGATCCTGGGCAGGGCGGGATGGGCTGTAGGAATTGTTCCTGGGGCAGGTGGGTCCCACCTGCACCCTGGTAGCTCTGGCTTTGGCCCGGACCCAGGCACTGGGAGCTGCAAGCCCCGACCCCCGCTGGGGGCAGGAGCTGGCGGGAAAGCCCAGCCCCGCTCCCAGTAGTAGCTGCACCTGGGCTCTTGGCATGGGCCATGGGGAATAGAGCCGCTGCCCAGGGCCGCGGGGCTCCCAGCTCTGACCCCGGGTGGGGCAGGAGGTGCCAGTGCAGGGATTGGTGTCAGGTCCCCCCCTTCCTGGTGCTGCCCCCTGCCCTGAGTGCTGGGAAGAGCCTGGCTCAGCCCCCCAGTGTTTGGCATGGGTGGCACCCTGCTCTCGTCTTGCATGCAGATTTGGGGGTAAGCGCCCCCCCCGGGAAGAGCCTGGCACAGCCCCACCAGCCCACAGCCCTCCCAGGGGGTGCATAGTAACAAGAGCCACAGCCCCCCGCCCCACATCCCGCACTCACTGACAGTTCTCCTGCTTTGCTTCTTGCTGCAGCCTTGGGAGCAGCCAGTGGGCTGCGCCACGCCCCTCCCCCGTGCCTTCCCTAGTCCCAGTCTTACTCCCTCCCTCCCCACCAATTTTTTCCCTGATTTAAATTGATTTTTTCCCCTTTCTTCCTTTTACCATGATTTCATCCCAGTTTTTATGTTTCGAAGATAAACCCTGAAAAATTCCCAGATTTTTTTTTAACTAAAACCCAAAAACGAGGAACACTATTCATAAGCAATGCACCAGGCTTTCATACAAGCAAGCCTCTTGTCTGTTCCTGGAAGAAACAATTTTTGACATTTTGTATCACCTATATCTAGTTGCCCTTGGTAGTGCTATAACACTTGACAGCATTAAGGGAAGATGGCTTTCCAGTAAGTTCCAGGGTTTGCAAATGTTAAAGAAAGCTGATAATTATGAGAACCAAATCGGGGATCCTTTTCTCAATTTCTGGTACAGGTTACTTTATTTTCAGGTTTTGTTTATTTGACAAGGACACGTAATTTGAAAAATAAATTGACCATGTTGTGCTTGTTTAATATGTGACATAGGGCCCCTCTAGATATTCAGATAAAGGTGTGATAGGATCTGATTCATGGTCCACAGAGTCATGCCTCCTGCCATACCACATTTGTGTGATAGGAGCGTGATTGTAAGATCCAGCATCAGATCCAATTACTTCTTAATGCCAATGCAGGGGGAGCCTGCGATCACAATAGGGCTCACAGCCAGGGCAGCAGGTGGTGCGCCCCTGTGACTGGTAGCATTGTTAGCTGATGGGGCTCCCAGTCACAAGGGAACATCTGGCCACATGTTTAATTAATGGTGCGATAAGAATGAGCCACAAAGTTATTCCACATTTTTTGTGGAATAACTTTGTGACTTATTCCTTGTTTTATCATGCCATTAATTGACTGAATATATGTCTGGGTCAAAACTTTAGATATGATTAACTGGTTAATCATGCCTTAAGTGTAAAATGTAGATGAGGCCATAAACACTTGAGACTTAAAAAGTATGATTTTAATTAAAATATGACTGCGAATTCCAG
Source organism: Alligator sinensis (assembly GCF_000455745.1). Taxonomy (NCBI): domain Eukaryota; kingdom Metazoa; phylum Chordata; order Crocodylia; family Alligatoridae; genus Alligator; species Alligator sinensis. Next base: position 1,501,659 of record NW_005841936.1, read on the forward strand.
TGCATAGCTGCATGTGATGTTACTGAATTCATTTGATTAACTGATTAGAATCAATTATGTTATGTTAGATATGTGGCATTATCTTCTTGGAAGCACTCTTGATTCTATTTTAAAATAACATTTTTACATGATCACAGCTTTCCATTCTTCTAGCAAAGAGCACTTGGCCAAAGTGAAGTACTGATTTTAGCTTTATGTAATCAAAGAAAAGATCTTGTGAAGTGAGGATAGCACCTAATTATTATTATTACTTGAATTTTCTATGTCAAATTGAGTTTCCTTACAAAGTATACTGATTTTACAGATGCTGCTGCTATTTTGTATTTTTTGAGGTGCATTATAAAATGCATTGTTAAAAACTATCCCTGGAGTGTAGATGCTGATGTGGCTGGCTGGGGCATGAGGGTGCTTCAGTGCAGGGGTTGCCTGCTGACTAACCCTGCACTGGAGCACTCTCGTGCCGCAGCCAGTCCCTCCGCAGCCCTGGTGGGGAACAACTCTGGGCTGACAGGCTGAATCCTGGGTCCCCCTGCCAGCTGGGACTGTTCCAACCCAACTCAACATGCTACAGTCCTGGGTGTACATTCAAACAGCATGCCCAGGAGCAATAGACTCCAGAGCAATAAGCTCTGGAGTTTATTGCTTCACATTCATTACATGTGTAGAGGTGCCCAGAGGGTAGTTATTCAAGTGATCTGCACTCAGGTCAGCTTCACCCAGGAGTAGGCAGCTGTCCTTTGTAGTTCTGTTCCAGTTATATTCTCAGTCAGGCTCCACTTCTAGTCACCAATTGTGTCAGCAGGTATCCTAGGTGCATATCTCATGGTTCTGTGTACTGCAATAACTTAAGCTGTTCTATAATACTTTTTCAGTGAATTGTGGAAAACTTGTCCAGTTTCTTAGGTCATGCAGGAGAATTGTGAGAAGACATTGGAGGACCATCAGCACTCAGTTGCTCCATAGTGGATTGGTTATGAACCTGAGTATAGGTGGTAGTTGCACTTTAGCTAATATCTCAGGGCAAGCCAAGTCTAGAGCCAAAGCACTAGAGCACTCAGATAAAAGGTTTTGTGTACAGACAGAGGGAGGTTAGGGGCAACAGTTGAGTCCTTAAGTCTATAGTGAAGGTGGACCCAGAGCATTTTAAAAAAGCAGGAAAGTTAGCATACTAACAAATTAGAAACTAATGATGAGCCTTAGCCAAAACCGGGAGTTACCTAGAATCCTACAAAGACTAATCTCTTGAGATTTCCTGTTAAGTGTGATAAAGTCCAGCAACCCAAACTCCCTCCACACTGGCAGGTACATCAGGGAAAGTTTGCATGTATTGCCTGTAATGTTTAAGGAGAGATAAAGCAGTACAGTGCTTGCCTCTATAGTATATCTGCAATTTTTACTATATTTTATTGTGTTTTGTGTCCATATGAACATAAGTAGTAGTTTCTATTCCCTTTGTTCTGCTTAATCTTCGCTTAATATTTTAAAGATTGTGTCCTAAACAAAGGTAATATTTGAATCTTAAACTCCTTATTTTGTGAGTCCTTGTGATTTTTTTTTACTGTACTACTTTAATCTTGCATTGATATAGTGTGTGCTTTTAACATATTCTAAGTGTGGATGGTTCAAAAGTGCTACTGATATCCAATTGAATCACATGCAATTTAATATTTTAAGATTCTGTTTTCTTGGATGACAAGCTTAATTCTTTCATTGCCTGCCATCATGTCTCTTAATATGATAATTTATTTGTTTCTGTCCATTTTGTATTCAGTAAGAGCTATTTAGTTTCTTGTAGAAAGAAAAATTAAATACATCTTGTTTGAAAAGTTCTTGAGCATGACACAAATTTACATAGCTCTTAATTTGACACATAATAAAGCTTTTCAAGTGAGACCAGTAAGACAGCGTATGATTAATTGAATATGCAAATGAAAGCCTGTGAGAACGATAACTTATCCAAGCCAGCAAATATGAAAAGAAGAGTGACAAAGTTGGGGTTTAAAACTTGGTGGGGTTGACTGAGCCACCTCAACACCTATTGAATTTGCTGTCAGTTGAAAGCAATCATGATATGTTCAATCAATGGGACAAAACTGTTGGGCAAGGTTTTTTCCATACATACGTGGTTATTTGAGCACTGGCTGCTAGAAAAATCATAGTATTTTTTTGCTTCTGAAAGGTTCCCTTTTTTGAAGAAATTGATTAGAAGGGAGGCACACAAACAGTAGGTGCCTTTGATAACAACTTGATCACATATGAGTGCCAAATTGTATGGCTGTCTTAAGTTCCTGTATAGGAGGGAGGGGGAGAAAAGACTGATTTGATTGATTTATTCTAGCTACTTCTCCTGAAACACCTGGTGCTGGCCACTGGACACAGTTCTGGACTACACTGGATCTGATTTAGGACACGTGTTCCTTAGAAGTGGTTTCCTAAAGCTTTGTCCACTTTGATTCTGGTAGGTAATTGGCTTTGAGATCCTTTTCTGCAAACCTTTTGTAATCTCAGCAACCTTGTATGGTTTCTTGGCCCTTACATGCCATTTATCGGTGGCTGTATTTTTTTTTCTCTTCTAATTACTGATCTGTTGCTGTGACCAAATGACTGCATTTGCTGGTTTCTCCACTCTATCAGGAGAGGGTTTGAATCCTGCAGGGAACTGTGGCTTAATTAGTGCTGACTTAAGGGGGCAACTGTGGCTCATTAGATTCAACCCTGTAGCAGAAGGAGCAAGGAATTGAGATGCAAAGGTCGCAAAGGAAGGGGCTCTGGTATGGTGCAGAGGCAATGCTAGGGTGGGCATACAGTACAGTTTTAAAATTACTATAAGCTATATTTGAGGCAAGGGTTTTTTGGGGGGTTGGTATCTTTTATTGGGCTGCATAGTTGGGATAAAGCTAGACAAGTTTTTTAATATAAGGCAGTCTTCTTCAGGTCACTATACCCTTCAGGCTTGTAACTTTATTTATAATTGATAGGGACTCCATCAGCTTTAATTGATGTCCTACTTGCACCTATGGCATTTAATGTGTGAGTGACATTGCTTAGAAAAGAATACAGATTTTGAAGGCTCTGCACTGAAGAGGCATTAAACACAACATAAACACTTACAGGAGATCATTTGAATTCAGGGAAAAAGTGTTTGAAAACCTGCAAAACTCTAACAGTACAAAGCTGAAGAACTGCTTAGAAGCTGAAAGTAAAGTTATCTTTTTCGTAACCTGGTGGGGAAAACAGAAGCTATTCTGGAGGTATTTACAGCATAATTTCTATGTGCAGACATGCAAATTTTTATTCTTATAAGCAGTCCTACGTTCATCAACGGGAAGTAGTTTTGCATGTATATAAATGTTTCCAAGGTCAGAATCAGAATTTGTAACTGGAACTGTGGAAAGAAATCTCACCAGGAGAGAAATAACAAATATCTATGCTTTGGTGAAAAGAGGAAAACTTTTTTTTTTTTTTTTATAATTTTATCTTCAAATTTCTGAGAGAGAAAATACGGGGCAGTTTTTCAGGTTAGAAAACTTTCATTGTACCTTGGAAATCTGTATCCCTTGGGAAAGCACAGGAGCCGTTTTTGGTGTATTTACAGCATAACTTCTGTAGTTCGTCATGTGGAAAATTCTGTAGCCTTGCTGCTAATATGCTGTTTTTCCATTCATTTTACTAAATTGTTTTCCTTATTTCAAGGCCTACTAAGTGTATGTAAAGGAACTTGGAATAAAGAAAATCTGATTTCAATTTGCATGCAGAAATTCAAATTTTGCCAAGTGAGAGTTGCAGTTCTGCTGCAACTATAAATAAAGAGGTCAGGGCCTCTTTCCTTTTTGTCAGTCTTGCGCAAGATAGCATTGTGGTTTAAACTAAAATAAAAGAATATCACAAAATGTCAGTCTAGTCATAGTTCATCTTTTTATTTTTCATAAGTGACTCACCTTGTAGCCATGGCAACTTCCCACTAGTAGCAAGCATACCATGTTAACTGTTTCTCCCTTGCTGATTTGCAGCTAGTATAAATTACAACAACACCTCATAGGCTATTGCTGTGACATTTATATCTGGGTCACATATTAGGTGACTAAGTTAGACAAAATGTCTATTTTAAATTTAATAGCTGCAGAGGGCTGCTCCAAGAGAAAATTCATTAATTTCAATGGGTATGGACTTGAGAACTTGGATGTTTTTAACAATTTTGGAGGACTAGCACTGCCTGCTATTTCCCATATGATTCTAGTTGTTCTCCAATGTATCTTTTGTGTTACCGTGATAGCCTTCCTCTAATGGAATTGTTCAGCTTAAGATTCCACATATGTCATCATTCCTCATTAATAAGAGATGAACAGAACAGGTTTTGCATATAAAATGATGTGGAATCACATGGAAGTGTTCTCTGAAGACATCTGAAGGAGGTAACAAGCCGGAGGGGGAGCATCTGTTCACCAAGACCCCCCAGAGGAAGACAAGAAATAATGGGCACAAGGTGATTGAGGATCACTTCAGGCTAGACATAAGGAAAAACTTCTTTACAAGTCAAGTACCGAGGATTTGGAACAGGCTCCCCCCAGAAATGGTACAGTCATCTACCCTGGAGATCTTCAAAAAGCATCTTGACACCCATCTTGCTGGGGTCATCTGATCCCAGTAGTCTTTCCTGCCCAAATGCAGGGGGTCTGGACCCGATGATCTGGAAGTCCCTTCCAGCCCCTAATGACTATGAAACTAGGAAATATGCAGACCTCCTCTTGGTTCAAAAAACGTTTTCAGTGTTGTATAACTCGGGTTCCTAGTGAAGTTACAGCCATTTAAGTTTTGCTAAAGAGGTCAATTTTGTCTGTGGGAGGTGATTTAACAAAAATAAAGTAAAGAGCTTTCAGGTAAGCTCACATCTACACTGTTCACTGTGTACAAATTGTTTTTGTCTGTTTAAGTACCAGATTTGACACCAAATTCTGTTTTTTCTGTTAATAAAAACAAAACAGACAAATCTCTCCAGATCTACATGCCCTCAGCAAAACAAGGGGCAGTCTGGGTAAGAGCAGGTGGTGTTAGCAAAACAAACAGATCAAAATTCATTGAGTTATGTTATATTATTCAAAACAGAAGTGTCTTTTTATAGATGATGTGGGTGTCAGTGTTACTATGCATAGCAGAAGATGTTCATGTTTTCTGTCATCTCGCTGCTTATTTCTCATGAAGTAAACAAATGAACTAGCTCATATCTGAGCCAGTAGCCACAGGAGTCAAAGACCAGCTGGTCTTTGTGACAGGCATAAAACATTCTGTAACTATATTACATGACAGAGGCCACAAAATAGTCTAGTATCTTACTAGAACTCCTGTGTATCATATCTTTATTACACCAACTACAGGCAAATGTTGCCCTTGTCACAGAACTGCTCATTTTCCATATAGTCTCAGATTTCAGAAGATATTCACTGACCCATGTAAAGATAATTAAAAAGGATGCATTTCCCATCAACCTATAGTCATTAGCAGTAGTGCCTTGCATAATTATCATTACTGCTGTCAAGTACACCTGTAGCAATCTGAAGACGTTTCAGACCTACAATAAAAAGTCCTTTTTCAGAGATGTGGGGGCGCCGGAGGAAAAGCAAGGGCAACATTGGACCCCTGCTGA
>NW_005841936.1:1507447-1508011 GCF_000455745.1 Alligator sinensis
GGAACCCCGTGAGAGGCGGGATACCTTCAAGTCAGCCGGCCCTGACAATCTACACTCCAGGGTACTCAAGGAGCTGTCGAGCATCACATCCCAGCCTCTGGGATGGATCTTTGAAAACTCCTGGTGCTCTGGTGTAGTGCCCGAAGACTGGAAGAAGGCCAATGTGATGCCTATCTTCAAGAAAGGGAGGAAAGTGGATCTGGCAAACTATAGGCCCATCAGCCTGACTTCTATCCCGGGGAAGATCTTAGAAAAGTTTATTAAAGAGGCCATCCTTAATGGACTGGCTGATGCCAACATCCTGAGGGATAGCCAGCACGGGTTTGTTGCGGGTAGGTCTTGCTTGACCAATCTCATTTCCTTCTATGACCAGGTGACCTATCACCTGGATAAGGGAGAAGAGATTTATGTCATATATCTTGACTTCAAAAAAGCCTTCAATCTGGTATCCTATGGTCACTTCTTGGCGAAACTGGCCATTTGTGGCCTTGGGTCCACCACGATTCGCTGGCTGGGAAATTGGCTCTGCGGTCGGACCCAGAGGGTAGTAATTGATGGAAGTCA
>NW_005841936.1:1508126-1514927 GCF_000455745.1 Alligator sinensis
TGTTCAACACCGAAAAATGCAAGGTTCTCCACCTTGGGAGGAAAAACCTGCAGCATCCTTATAGGCTCAGCAGTGCTACACTGGCTAGCACTATGGAAGAAAGAGACTTGGGGGTCCTCATTGACCACAAGATGAACATGAGTCTGCAATGCGATGCTGCAGCTAGTAAAGCGAGCAAAACGCTGGCTTGCATCCATAGATGCTTCTCAAGCAAATACCGGGATGTCATTCTCCCCTTCTACTCGGCCTTGGTGAGGCCGCAGCTGGAGTACTGCATCCAGTTTTGGGCCCCATAATTCAAAAAGGATGTGGAGAAGCTTGAAAGAGTCCAGAGAAGAGCCACGTGCATGATCAGAGGTCGGGAAAACAGACCTTATGACAACAGGCTGAGAGCCAGGGGGCTCTTTAGCCTGGAAAAGTGCAGGCTCAGGGGTGATCTGATGGCCACCTATAAGTTTATCAGGGGTAACCACCAGTATCTGGGGGAACGTTTGTTCACTAGAGTGCCCCAAGGGATGACGAGGTTGAACGGTTATAAACTACTGCAAGACCGATTCAGGCTGGACATAAGGAAGAATTTCTTTACTGTCCAAGCCCCCAAGGTCTGGAACAGCCTGCCATCGGAGGCGGTTCAAGCACCCACTTTGAACGCCTTCAAGACACATTTGGATGCTTATCTTGCTGGGATCCTATGATCCCTGCTGACTTCCTGCCCCTGGGGCAGGGGGCTGGACTCAACGATCTTCCGAGGTCCCTTCCAGCCCTAATGTCTATAAAATCTATGAAATAGCCTTAACTTCCAATAGCTGCAAGCCAGATGCCATTGAAAAAGTCTTCAGTTTCACCAGCACAAAATGTGCTATTTGTAAAAAGACTACTTTAAAGAAAATATAGTTGCAAGAGGTTACACAATGCAGATATTTTGTCCCTGTTTCAAAGGGCAGCATTCCAAAATCAAAGAGAAAATGTGTTTTCCAGGAGGGACGTTTGAGCTCTTCACTTTACTTGCTACAAGCATGTATGCACTCTTTCAGAAACAGAATATTGCATACTGAGGCAGCATCACCATTAGATAATACATAAAAAGGAAGTATTTCCTAAACCAAATCTTATCAAGATAGTTCTTCCCATCTGTCCCAAGGACATTCCTCTGAGAAAATCTTGCCAACATCCATTTCCTTTTATGTCCAAACAAAATAGAAGCCTGAATGACAGAAAGTCCTGGATGCTCTATACTAGGAGGTAATGTATATTTGCAGTTAGTCATTTCTTAAAACTACAGTGGTTTTGACCATTGTATTCAAAGTGGCCATTTCAATCTCTATTCCAAATGCTTCACCTTTTAATGATGGCACTGCCTCTTGACCAGATTATACTATGGTTGCATTTGTAGCACAGATCATAGAAACATAGAGACGTAGGGCTGGAAGGGACCTCCAGAGGTCATCTAGTCCAACCCCTTGCCTCAGGGAGGATCATCCCTATCCAAACCACCCCATACAAACCATATTCTAAACTCTACATAAGACTACCGTCAACCCTGACCCAACACAGCCCTAACACCCTAACCTGCCACAGGTAAAGCAGGGACACCACAACAGCCAATGCCCTGCTTCTATGAAAAGTTGTCAATATATGCTCAACAGATCCCTGGTAGAGGGTCACACCTCTACAGAGTAAAACCCCCAACAGTCCATACCAGTTTGACCATTGTGTAAAACTGCTTCCTGGCCCCACATATGGTGATCGGTCTGACCCTGAGTGGAGGGGCAGGACTCTCTAGCCAGGAACTTCCAGCTTTTGGCCCCAGCAGGAGCATTGGCACTCCCAAATCAAAGTCCACAGGCTTGCCTGTAACCAACACCCAATGCCTCTGACGGAGGCTTAAAAATATTCTGACACATGAAACAGAAAGGGAGCGAGGTGGGAGCAACAAGCAAAGGCAAGAAGCATGGGAATTACCCATAGTAGAACATAGACATAGCTACAGATAGATCATCCACAACCAGTAGCTGTCCAACCTCTTCTTGAACACCTACAGTGATAGAATCCACAACTTCCCTAGGCAGTCTATTCCACTGCCTTACTATTCTAACAGGGTGCATGTACATGTGCATTAATGAGCTGTTGTTACTGCACATTAAATTTAGTACCTCTAATATAAGGTAATAGATAATGAGAAGTAGGTGGTGCTAATGCGCAGTAACCATGGCACAGTCTTCTTGTGATGCTTGATACACAGTAAAGTAATTCTACTGTGCATTGGCACTGTTTTTACTGTGACACACTAATGCTCAGTAGAATTAGTTTACTGTGCAAAGCATCTCGTGTAGATGTGCCCACATTGATAAACCTTTCCAGCTATCCAGTCTAAACTTACTTTGCTGCAACTTCAAGCCATTGGTCTATGTCTTCCTCTCAGCAGCAAGAGAGCAAAGGTACTTTCCCTCTTGTTTATAGTAGCCCTTTAAGTATTTAAAATATTTTTAAGTATTTGAAGACTTAGGTGCCTTTTCTGCAAGCTGAACATGCCATGCTTCTTCAGCCTCTCTTCAAAAGACTTGCCTTCCAAGCCCTTGATCATCTATGTTACCTGCCTCTAGACCCTCTCTCACTTCTCCATGTCCCGTTTAAAATGCAGAGTGCAGAACTGCACCCAGTACTCCAGATAAAGCCTAAACAGCAGCAAGTAGATAGCCACTATCACCTCTTGTGTTTTGCACTTAATGCTTCTGTTGATGCATCCCAAAACCTCATTTGCCTTCTGTGCATCTGCGTCACACTGCAGACTCTTATTGAGTTGGAGATCTGCTAAGACTCCCAAATCCTTTTCCATAGTGTTGCCATCCAGCAAGGTGTCCCCCACTTTGTATTTGTGTTTTTGATTATTCCTCCCAAGGTGTAGCACTTTGCATTTGTCTACATTGAGCTTCATCCTGTTAGCTCTAGCCCAACTTTCCACTCTGTCAAAATCCTTCTGAACTGCCCTGGCATCCACCATGTTCACAGTCCTTCCCAGTTTTGTCTCATCTGCAAATTTGCTCAAGAAACTTACTATGCCAGCACAGAAATCATTAGTAAACATGTTGAACAGCACTGGGCCCAAGACAGACCCCTGTGGGATTCTACTTGAAACCACCTGCTATTCTGACATGACCCATTAATAATTACCTGCGGCTTGAGGCTATTGAGCCAGTTATCTATCCACCCTGTAGTAGTTTCAATTAGTCCACATTTCTACAATTTGTTTATGAGAAAGTTGTGTGGGGCCTTGTCAAAAACCTTGCTGAAGCCCAGATACACTATATCCACAGCATTTTGTTCATCCACCCAAGTAGTTACTTTGTCAAAGAATGAGATCAAGTTTGTTTGACGTAATTCATTTTTCATAAACCCATGCTGGCTGCTTGTGATTTGCCTTTCCGTTCCAGATGCTTGCAAATAGCCTTCTTTAGGCTACTGGAGCACTTCAGTAACTTGTCAGGTATTGAGGTTAGGCTAACCAGTCTATAGTTCTCTGGATCCTCCTTTTTTCCTTTTTTAGAGGGATACTGTGTTGACCTTTTTCCAGTTTTTTGGTAGCTGGCCTGTATGCTATGACATCATAAAGATCATTGCCAAGGGCTCCATGATCAACTCTGCCAGTTCCTTCAGGACCCTGGGATGATGCTTATTTGGCCCTGCTGACTTCAATTAATTTGTACCCAATAAAAGCTTCTGACTGCCTCTTTTGTTATCTCTTCCCTCAGCTTGCCCACTTCCTTATCTAGATAATCCTTAATAGGTGTCTAGCTGCAGCTTTTTTTTTTTAATGAAGATTAAGGCAAAGTAGCTGTTGAACAGCTCTGCCTTCTTTGCATCTTTGGTTAGGAGTTCCCCCTGGTTTGTTAGCAGAGGGCCCACAAGATAGGTGTGGCAATCCCCTTGTCTGACCCCAGAGCTCTCCTTGCTATTTTCCTGCATATCCTTGGGTCTTGGATTAGATCATGCTCCTGAGAGACTCCTCTCCCCCCAGCAAATCTCAGTCTAACCAGCATCTTGACCAGACCTTACAGATTACTGCAAGATAATTTTATAGACTCTTAGGCTGCATCCGGACATACAGGCAAGTACTGTTTGTGGCACCACAAACCGCATGTCCAGAGTGTTAAAATGTGACCTGTGCTGCAAATTTGCAGCACAGGGGCAAATTTTGCAACCAGAAAATTCTGGTAGCAAGAATAAAACCAGTAAGAAAAAAAGCAACACTGCGTACATGACAGGGGTGTGCACCAGCAGACACAGAGGCTTGGTCCTCCAAGGAGATGCTTTGGCTGCCAGCTGGTGCATTTCCACTCCTTTAGTTGTGCCCTTGCTTCTCCAGAACACTGGGAGTTGGGAGGAGTGGGGAAAGGGCACATTGCCTGAGCAGGACAGTTTGCACTACACCAAAGCAAACATGCAAATGAGCTGCAGTGTAAGCCCACTGCACCCCCATGAGCCCAGGGACCCCAGCAGCGACCCCAGGACCCCCTGATGAGCCCCGGCCAGCCGGCAGGTAAGCAGGGGCCAGTGGGGGGAGGGATCTAGTCAGCTGGGAGCGGGCTAAGTGGGCCGAGGAGGGTCACGCCTTGCTCCTGGGCCCGGTGCGCGAGTTAGCGCGGGAGTTTGCATAGGAGGGCGAGCGGGATGGCCCGAGGCCCTGCCTGTGAGCCCCCCAGAGTAGACAGTCCCAGCCGTAGCCACCCCACAAGCAGCATGACATGGGTGGGCACGCACCGCACCCCAAGGGTCCCCAAGGAGTCTGCAGCGCCCCACTCTGGCACCTCAGAGACCGCCACCCAGACGGAGCCCATGGTTCCGGTCTTCACACAGACAGAGCCTTTGGCTCTCGGCTGCGGGGGCTGCCTGTCCCTTTTTCAGGATCTGGGGCCCGGGAGAATGGCCACCTCCCCTTGTGAGGTCTGCTCCCTACTGGGGTCTCTGGCGCACCAGCTAGATGAGCTCCAGGCCACAGTCTAGAGACTGCATGCTATCAGGGACTGTGAGCAGGAGATAGATTCCTACTGCCAGGCCCTTCTCCCCCAGGAAGCAGAGGGTAAACCGCGGTCTCCCTCCAGGACAAGGGAGGACCCAAGGACCTCCCCTTCTGTCCAGCCATGGGGTTGGACCAAGGTGGTCAAGGGCCCCAGGGCCCGCCGCATCAAGGCCCCTGCCCTGCTGGAGCTTTGCAACAGGTACGAACATCTTGCAGCCCCAGCAGAGCCTGCTGAGTTGCCAGCTACCGCAGGCAACACAGAGGACACTGTAGCTACCATCCCCAGTCTCCCCAAGACCAAACGCAAAGTGTTTGTCATGGGAGACTCCATCCTGAGGGGGACTGAGGGGGTAATCTGCTGCCCCGACCCCTTAGCCCGGGAACTTTGCTGCTTCCCGGGGGCCCGCATGTGAGACATTGCAGAGAAGATCCCTAAGTTCCTCCAGCCCACAGACCACTATCCCATGCTCCTCGTCCATGTGGGCACCAATGACATGGCTCAGAGTGCTCCTAGCTGGGTCATGAGGTGCTACAGGGATTTGAGTGCGGGGCTAAAGGGTCTGGGGGCACAGGTGGTGTTTTCTTTGATCCTCCCAGTCTCGGGCTATGGGCTGAGGAGGGAGAGGAGGATCCAGGTAGTCAACCAAAGACTGCGGCGCTGGTGTCATCGGGAAGGCTTTGGCTTCCATGACCACAAGTCACTCTTCAGAGAGAGAGGAAGCAAGCTGTTGGGAAGGGATGGCCTCCACCTCACTCTGTTGGGGAGGAGGCTCTTCTCAGCTAGACTGGCTGACCTGCTCCACCAGGCTTTAAACTAAGCCTGCCGGGGGATGGGGGGACTACTGCCACTGCTGGCCCACTGAGTGGCCCTTGCAAAGCCAGCAGGCCAAGGCACATAAAGGATCCCACCTGAGCCCCAGCCCTGGAACAAAATGGAGGCAAGGCAAGGGCCCCTAAGGGCCCCTAAGGACTTGCATGTCTATACACAAATACCAGGAGCCTGGGGAACAAACAGTAGGAACTTGTTCTCCTGCTAAATGCAAATAACTATGATGTCACTGGGATAATGGAGACCTGGTGGGACTCACCCATGACTGGACCATGGGTATAAATGGCTATACCCTGTACAGGAGGGATCAAGTGGACAAAAGGGGTGGAGGCGTAGCTCTCTCTGTCAAGGAAAGCTACGCGTCCCTCCAAGCCAACATTGGCACCCATGGTGGATGACTTGAGACCCTCTGGGTTAAAATCCGTGGGGAACACGACACAGGGGATACTATGGTGGGGGTCTACTACAGAACCCCTACTCAGAATCATGACCTTGACCAGGAGTTCACCAGGGAATTGGCTGAGGCCGCACGATCCCAGTGTATGGTTGTCATGGGAGACTTTAACTACCCAGACATCTCGTGGGAGGAGAGCTTGGCCAAATCGGAGCGGTCACAAAGCTTTCTCTCATGTGTGGATGACCTCTGTCTGATGCAGGAAGTCTACAGGCCAACAAGAGGTAAAGCGCTGCTCGACCTCGTACTGGCAACCGGGGATGACCTAATCAGCAACCTAACAATCTAAGGGAAGCTGGGTGACAGTGATCATGAACTGATCACCTTCTTCATCTGCCATAAAGCTGGCAAGTCAGTCAGTAATACAGAAGTCCTTGACTTCAGGAAAGCTGACTTTGACAAGTTAAGGAGGCTTGTCAGAGAGGCCCTAAAAGGCCACAACCTAATGGAGAGGAGAGTTCAGGACAAGTGGTTGCTCCTCAAGGGAGCAATCCTGGATGC
>NW_005841936.1:1516324-1519055 GCF_000455745.1 Alligator sinensis
TCAGTGTGATGCTGCGGCTAGTAAAGCGAGCAAAACGCTGGCTTGCATCCATAGATGCTTCTCAAGCAAATCCCGGGACGTCATTCTCCCCTCGTACTTGGCCTTGGTGAGGCCGCAGCTGAAGTACTGCATCCAGTTTTGGGCTCCACAATTCAAAAAGGATGTGGAGAAGCTTGAGAGGGTGCAGAGGAGAGCCACACGCATGATCACAGGTCAGGAAAACAGACCTTATGACAAGAGGCTGAGAGCCATGGGGCTATTCAGCCTGGAACAATGCAGGCTCAGGGGTGATCTGGTGGCCACCTATAAGTTTATCAGGGGTGCTCATCAGGATCTGGGGGAACGTCTGTTCACCAGAGCGCCCCAAGGGATGACAAGATCGAACGGTCACAAACTCCACTGTGACCGATTCAGGCTGGATGTAAGAAAAAATTTCTTTTCTGTTTGAGCCCCCAAGGTTTGGAATAGACTGCCACTGGAGGCGGTTCAAGCACCCACTTTGAACGCCTTCAAGACACATTTGGATGCTTATCTTGCTGGGATCCTATGATCCCTGCTGACTTCCTGCCCCTGGGGCAGGGGGCTGGACTCAATGATCCTCCGGGGTCCCTTCCAGCCCAAATGTCTATGAAATCTACGAAATCTATGAAAAAGTAGTGGCACAAATTTGTTCAGCTACTTTTTTGCTGCTGCAAGTGCATGCCCCTGCATGTGGGGACACGACCTGAGGGTTCTTTGGGTTTGCAAAAGAAAGTTGGCTGCCATCCTCATGGGAATGGAATGCCTGATTCTGCCAGCTGTTCTGGCATAGAGACAGAAAGTAGCAGTGAAGTATTTTTGTTTTGAAACAGCTTTCCCATATTCCCTGTTTTCAGCAGCTAGATCCTGCAAACTTCTCCAATGACCCTCCAGTCTTGCTGGTTGGGTTTCATCTTCCTCTTTTCTCCCCAAAAGCCTTCTTTTAAATGTACTCATTAGTAGGCAGGTCTACATGAGATGCTGACTGTGCAGTAGCCTAATAACACTGTGCAGTAGAGCATCAAAGCACTAATAGTGGCAGTACGCTACTGAACAGTATTATTAGGCTACTACGCAGGAGCATCACTTGGAAGACATTGGTCAGCGGTATGGCACAGTAACTCCAGTTACTGCACATTTATTTAGTACTTGATTATACATGTACTAAATAAATGTACAGTAACCACTGTACAGTAGTGTCATGTGTAGACATGCCCAGTATCTATAATCTCCTAATCTATCATTCTCCATTCCATTTCTTGGGGTACATGTTTATTCTGGGATATGGTTTCCCTCTAAGATCTGGCATTTGCTTAAGTGCACCAGTTATGTTCTTTAATATGCACCAGACCATTGTTTCACACACATTCTATTCCATGTAAACATTCCCAGAGTTTTGCTTCCTACCCATATTAATAGAGCTTCTTTTAATATGTTCCCTTGGATATGTACTTTGCCACTGAGAAGCACTTTGTCATCAGAGCTGACCATAAACAGACTGATAATATCTGAAGTCAGAATACAAAAAAATATAAAGATGCATTTATATCAAATACCACATTTCATAAACATATATGTTATACCAATGAACTTACCGTTAGCTGTTGATAGAGACCAAGCATGATAGGAATTAGTATGACTTCTGCGAAATATCTGTATGTGAGGAAACAGTGCCCTCCAATATGAACCACTACAGATTTGGTGTGCCATGACCATAAGATTTATGTGAGTCACTATAAGCTGCAAATATTTGGCAGTCCAGCCATCTTGGTGCAGTTACATGCTAGTTTTTCTGTTTAGAACTTTTAGAAGAAAATTTGCAGTGGCCCAAAATATTAACGCTCCCCTCCACCCCCACCACCATCCCTCCTGTCCCCAGTGTTTTATTAAAATTCCATTGAATGACTTGGGGAGGTTTGCTTGTATTTCTGTCAGAGCTTTTGAGTGCTTTCCTAATGTTTGGCAGACAAGGTTCCTTGGGTGAATCTGATATCTTTTATTAGACCAACCCAAATAGTTGGAAAATAATTATTAAGCAAGCTTTCGGGTTCAAAAATCCTTCGTCAGGCTAAGGAAGTTTCAGCAGTTGGTGTGTGCTCTTCCTGGATGGAATGAAAAGTAAAGAAGCCAGAGGCTGGGCTGGTATGCATACAAGACAGGTAGTCAGTGAAAATGTAGATTGAGGAGTCAATGGGTGAGACAGGCGGGTGGTGGGGGGGAGGGAGAAGAGAGAGAAGGGGGATGAAAGTGGAAAGATACCTGGGGAGTCAGATGTCAGGCAGGTTATAATGTGTCATAAATCCAATGTCTATATTTAGTCCATGATTTTTACTATCCAGGATGTTGATGAAGTGGAGTTCATAGGCTCATCTCTGGGAAGTGTTGTGTAAGTTTCCTTTGAGGATCAGGACTGAGAGATTGGAGAGAGAGTGGTTTTCTTGTCAGAAATGTGCCCCCACCGGTAATTGGGTATTTCTGTCTTTGATAGGTTTCTGGTGTGCATTCATTCTGGTGCGCAGTTGTTGTTTGGTCTCTCCTACGTATTTTCCATCAGGGCATTTGGTGAATTGGATGAGATATATTACATTTCTGGAGGTGCAGGTGTAAGATCCAGGAATGCTGATGGCTCTGTTGTGGGGTGTAGTAATAGTGGGGGTGGTGGAGATGTGTTGGCAGGTTTTGCATTTCTTGTCATGGCATGGTCTGGATCCTT
>NW_005841936.1:1519324-1523946 GCF_000455745.1 Alligator sinensis
CCCCCCGTCTCACCCATTGACTCCTCAATCTACATTTTCACTGACTACCTGTCTTGTATGCATACCAGCCCAGCCTCTGGCTTCTTTACTTTTCATTTCATCCAGGAAGAGCACACACCAACTGCTGAAACTTCCTTAGCCTGACGAAGGATTTTTGAACCCGAAAGCTTGCTTAATAATTATTTTCCAACTATTTGGGTTGGTCTAATAAAAAATATCAGATTCACCCAAGGAACCTTGTCTGCCTATGTCCTTAGACCAACACAGCTACAACCTACATTCCTAATGTTTGTATATCTTTCTAGGCAAGCTTTTTGATAGGGAGCAGAAAGGAGAAGACACACTGAAGATTAAAACTAGTTTACACTAAGATTCAATACATTCCATGCTGCATTATCAGTTCTGAACCTGGCTCCTGCTTTCAGTTTTCTAGCTCCTTAGAAATACTGTCTAGCAAAGTAACATGTAGAGTAAGAGGTGACACTTAGTGGCAAAACAGAACAAGTACAGTTTCCTGTTCATTGGTTTTCCTTTCCTTCCCTTCTTTGCTTCTTAGGAAAATTAAAGGCAGTGAACTTTTATTTGGAGAGCACTCAGTGCCGGTCGCTGTGTTTTTTAGGTTGGCTCTGGCTTCAATATTATGGCATATAGAATGGCAGCATTCTGATTGCAGTGTTGTCATTTCAGTAGGAATGTTTCATTAGCATGAATTGGATGGGGAAACATGTTTCACTCTTCCCTGACAAACTGCAATTGCTGTATTCACTGCCATGACATTATGTACTTTTAAGGGAACTCTTCAGTCAACACCACACTTCAGTCAGAAATCAATTTTAAGTATTATTACTACATGTTACATACATTATTATAATAACTAAGAGGGATAAGAGAGGAAAAGAATTAATTTATTTCTTTGCTTGCTACATGCATCTGAAAAAATGCTGTGTAGAGTTATCATCATGGTTTTCTTGCATAGGCAGTTTCTTATGTCAGTGTAGAACTTTCCTGGCAGATAGATAGAATTATATTATTGTGATCCACAAAGACTGGGGAGAGGTCTCAGGGTGAGGTGTAGTACCTGCAATTACTTTAACTGGCTCATTTTCAAATAAGAAGACTTAATAATTTTAAGTTGATGGTGGCACTAACACAAAAGTAACATATTTCTGGCCGGAACATTTTAAGCAGTGGCCAGCCAAAAAGAGTAACTTAGACACAACTGTCAACATAGGTAGGATCCAGTTTGGGCGCCAATAGAAGTGACAATTTTCGCCCAATCTGACCACAGAAAGCAGTCTATAGCCATGAACAACCATGAGTGCACAGCTGCAGACAGCTTAAAAAATGACTGATCTGGCAAAAAGATTAAGACATTTCAAAACATAGCATCGTCTGTAACTTGTGTCTGCCTGCCTCCATGCTGTTTTTAGAATGGGAGGGGGGAAAGGGAGCAGAGGGAGTTTGGTCTAGGGTTTTTCAGCCCTGGCTGGAAGGTGGGGCGGGTAAATTAAAGCCCCCCTGAGGTGTGTGGGGGGATCCAATTCACCAACTCCACCCTTCATCGTCAGCTTGGAAATCCCAAAAACAAGCTTGCTCTGCCCCATTTCCCCCCTCCCATTCTGAAAACAGCACAGTGTGGCAGGGAGGTGGGGCTGTTGCTAGAGGAAATTGGTTGCAGGCTGGCAAGCAGCAACTAGTTACTACCCCGCCCCTGAACCCACAGTGAACTTCTGTTTAGTCCGGGGAATTGTTGTAACTCAGCACGCTTCCTGCAAAGCATTCTCAATGACAGCAGGGAGCTGCTCTTCTCTCTGCACCCTTTATTTCCTTGCCTGTATTTGGCACTATACTAGTTTAAGTTATAATTATCTTTGGGAGGTTTTAGATTAGGATCAAGTGGTATTTTGGACATATTGGATATCACCTTGCCATGTAACACGATAGGCCATGAACTGTTGTTTCATGAACACTAGAGCAGTGTTTTTCAACCTGTGGGTTGCAACCTAAAAGTGGGTCACGAGAATATATGAAAGGGTCATAAACAAACTTTAAAAATGGATCCTATTTTGCGTATTGTGCTTCACCATATGTTAGTGCTGCACATACTAATAAACAGGGATCTGGGTTTTCTGTTTGCCACAGAAAAATATGGATTTTCTCCTTTAAAGGCTACAATCTATGATTTTCTCTTTTAAAGGAGAAAATCCAAGTTTTTCTTTGGATCCATGATCTTCTCCTTTAAAGGAGAAAAATGTGAGAAACCATGGATATTCCCTTGTAGGCTGGCAGAGTTCTGGCTTTACCTTGGAGGGGATGTGGGCTGGCAGGCAGCATGGGCAGGCTGAGGGGACTGGTGATGGTGGCAACAGCCAGGCCATGGCAGTGGGTAGAGCCATGGCCCAGCATGCAAGCAGCTGGCAGAAGAAGGAAGTGAGGACATCATGGATCCCCTCCCCTCTCCTCCCTTTACTTTTCATATCACTGGCAGCATCGTTGGTGCAGGGGTCCTGGTGGCGGTGGAAGCAGCAACAAGTCTCACCATCCCATTTTGCCCTCCCATGCCAAATCCTGCCCACTGGGCTGCAGAGGCAGCTCCTGCCCATGCCCATCTGGCCAATCTGCAGCCCCCTCTTGCTCCACACACTGTGGGGGGTGGGGGGGCAGTGGGTTGGGACTGAGGGGCACCAGCAAGACCAGGGGACTGTTTTCTATTTAAACTATTTACTGTGTCAGAACTTGTCATTCATGTTTTCAAATGGGTCCTGGTACAAAAAAGGTTGAGAACTACTACACTAGAGGATATTGCTCTTGGGTCCAGGTCATTCCAGTGGCTTCCATCATAGTCAGTGGACAGAAACTAGTAAGGAAGAACATGTGTCATCTGCAAAAGGTTATATTGCCTTTCCCTTGTCGTTTAAGTATATACGGGGTCTTTTTTAGCCCATTTCTAAACACAATAAATTGTCATTGCGGTATCATGCTGATGATGTGCAATTATATATCTATTGAATGTTCTCCCTTCAGGGGCAATGGTTGAGTGATATTGCTACCTGGCAACGGCAGTAGAGTCTCACTCATGAAAGGCAGAAGTCTAGCTGTTGGAATGAGGACATTAAGATAAAGAAATCCACTACTCCTTTGTGACCCAGCTTGCTGAGGCAGTTTGTACAGAACCAGATTAAGAATTCTTCACGATTCTTCTTCAGTGGTGGAAAGCAAGGTGACAAGCATGGTAAATTTGTTTTTACAAGTGTATGGTCTGTAGGCTGCACATTTCCTATGAAGCTGTTGCAGTAGCAATGCATTTAGTCTTGACCATGAAGTAGAATAACTGAATTTGCCAATTTAAAGTTCTGGTTAGGGGTGCTCTATCCTCTGCAATTCATAGAAGCATCCCAGTTGCAGACTGACCCTAGGATGCTTCCACCAACTCTGAAGTCAATTGAGCATCTGACTTGGAAATTCCTGTTTTATTCTTTACCCTGTCCTAAATACAACTACTGTACCTACTTTTCCCCCAAAGGCTTCTTTGAAATGACTCCTTCATCTTATATTTAATGTACTTCCTCTTCAGCTGTCCCACACCATTTTGAAATGTAAGCTCCTTTCATGTGTTGCTCGTGATCTATTACTTTGTATTCAAAGAATACAAAAATAAGACAGACCTGAACAAGAATGCACCGTATTCAAAAGCTTTTCTAATCTATCCCAACCATGCTGTTGGTCCAATAAAATCTATCATCCACAAAATTCCTTTCCTTTTTGTATTCTGATATATTTGTCTTTATACTGCTCTGGACTGTCCCAAACTCTTTGGAGAGCAAGAAGAAATATATATTTTCTTGTTGTTGTGGCTGCTGTTGTTTATTCAGTTTCAGGAAGATATTACTTCAAAGCAAAATCAAGTCATGTTAACAAATTAAGAACAAAAGTAGTTTTAGTCTTCCTTTTTCTCTCCTTTTCTAATCAGCAGGCATTTTCATCGTGTAACAGAACACACACCAGCATTCTGGAACACGCCAACTCAACCCAAAGGTTTATTTCCCAACTATTTCCCACAAACCACTCTCTGTTTAATCAGGTTGGCCAACTGGCCTGAAGGTTATATGATTAACTTTTCTATTTTAAGTCAGTCAAGGAACACAATTATTTCAAAATCATTGTGACATCCTTGAATTCAGACGTGATAATGAGCAAACAGCTTTTCTGCTAGAAAAGGGCAGCTGTGTTTGCTTCTCTTTCATCATATGTCCAGCCAAATGTCTGAAAATAAATCAGACAGATGAAAAGAATTTATCCAGCCAGCACTGGCAGTTTTATAACACTGATCCTTCCATGGATTTGATCAAAACTTCAGGACAAGAATCAGTAGTGGTGTAAGCAGGTACACCACCATTGGCTTTCAACACGCCTCACTTTGACCAGGGATGGGTTGAAGGAACCCAAGGTACCTTATGTAGGGTCTGAGCAAGCATGCAACAAGTTAGCCCTATACCCTCCTTGGGCGCATCCAGACGAGCGTGCACGTGCCTCTTGCCCTGTTTCAAACCCTTTGGGACAGGGCAAGAGGCATGTGTGGGAATGAAACCCCCAGACGCCCTAGCCATGCTCTGCCTAGCCCC
>NW_005841936.1:1524458-1524925 GCF_000455745.1 Alligator sinensis
GGGCAGCCATTGGGGGGCGGCAGCAGCTGGCAGGGGATGGGGCCA
Source organism: Alligator sinensis (assembly GCF_000455745.1). Taxonomy (NCBI): domain Eukaryota; kingdom Metazoa; phylum Chordata; order Crocodylia; family Alligatoridae; genus Alligator; species Alligator sinensis. Next base: position 1,524,504 of record NW_005841936.1, read on the forward strand.
GATGGGGTAGCAATGTTGGGGCTGGGTGGGGCACGTAGGCCTTGTGGGGGTGGTGGTAGCACCTGTGGGGGCCTTTTGGCCCTTGCAGGGCCGTAGCCCCTGTTGGGGGGCCATAGCCCCTTTGTGGGGGCCATAACCCCTGTGTGGCCATAGTCCCCCAGCAGCCAGTGCTTTAACATTGTAGATATATCAATAAAACATTGCCCAACTGATTGCTGTCTCTGTCTCACTCTCTCTCTCTTTATAGCGGTCTTTTGTTTTACTTGTGGAGGAACATGGATTTTGGGGTATTTTACAGAGTGACTTTGGGACTTTTTTTATTAGGTATTTTTCAGTTTTCCAATAGGGAACACCAGAATTCCTGCTAGGGAGGTCAGTGGCAGGACCCTGCCTGCTCAGAGCTGGCACCTTGGACCCAGCTG
>NW_005841936.1:1525161-1535666 GCF_000455745.1 Alligator sinensis
ACTGCCAGACTGCTGCAGTGGGTAAAGGGTGCAGGGAACTCTCAGGGCTGCTTCAGCAGTCCTGCTGGCACAAGGGGTAGTGTTCCCAGGTACCAAATGGCTGGGCCCCAGAAGCTCCTGAGAACGAGTAGCCCTGAGCTACTTGCCAGGGAAGCTTTTTGTACTGCTGGGGCCAGGATAGAGCAGCTTTTTGTATTGCTGGGGACAGGACAGGTGCTGGCCCCAGGCTCTAGCTCCCCCTGGCATGGGAGGAGTCAGACAGGGTTATTTTGCCCCAAGTGGCACTATTTGCTCCACAACAAAGTGCATGTCCGAGCATGTGCGCTAAGGCAAAAAGGCCTGGCTCAAATTTGCACCGCTTCTATTTGAGCTGCTTCAAGCACACATGCTTGCATATGTAGACGCGTCCCTTGAGTGCCACTTTGATCCCTTTCCTCTGCCTGATCTGTTGCTGTGCCTTCTGCTTTTGGCCCTATCTGATGCTCTTTTGCCTCAAGTGTTTCAAATGCCTAATGATAAACAAAATTTGTTTGCTTCCATATATTCTCCAAGTCTTGCATAGATCAAAGTACTAGCCATCCCAATTCCATAGTGAAGCAGGGATGAGTAGTATTCTTTCCCTGGTGTTGGGGATAATCTGCACAGTAAGCATCACCATCTATACATGCAGGCCTTTACTGCACAGTAATTTGCTGTACAGGAGATCCTTGCACTCACAGTCCAGAGATCCCCGCGAATGGTGAAATCCACGAATATGTCAGGAACCCGGCAGCAGCGGCAGGAGCCTGGCAGTGGCAAGCGCAGAGCTCCCACAGACGCCGCTGGTGCTGTCGGTGGTGGGGGAGGGAAGAGTGAGGAGGAGTGGGCTGGATGGACCCACTGAAGACTAATCTTGAGAGAAAAACTTCCCTTGAAACAGGGCAGCAGATCGATTAGTGTGTGAGCTCGGAGGAGCTCCTGATCCACAACGAGTGTTAATTGCCGCTGCGCCCCCTCAATTACTGTGGCGGCAAGGCAGTTAATTAATGAAAGCTTAATGAAAGCTATAAGGAGAGTGAGTGAGTCGGGGAGAGCATGTGGGGAGAGAGCGTGGGTTCGAATATTCACATCGCAAATATTCGAAGCCACGAATGGCGAGGGTTTACTGTCTTCCCCAGTTAATTTGCTATCTGCCCGAAATGGGACAGTTCCCAGCAAGCTCTGGGCTGCATGTGTAGACTTCCCTGTGCAGCCCGGGGCTGGCCATGAACTTTCCCAGTCTAGGGCAGGTCCCAGTCCCACAGCTCTTTTGAGGTGATTGGGGTACGGGGTTTGGAAGGAGCTGTAGGAGATAAGGTCCCAGCCCCCTGCCTGATCTGTTGGTGGGGCAGCTAGCACTGAGCGGCTGGGGCTCGCTGCTAGCTGCCCCACTGGTGGATTGGAGCAGGGGGCTGGGACTGCCCCTCCCCCACAACTCTTTCCAAGCCCCCTGCCTCTGACTAGGGAGCAAGGACTGGAAGCTGCCTGCTGCCAGGGCAGGGGGACGTTGTCCCAGCCCGGGCTGTGCTGTAAGAGCCTACCCAAGCAGCAGGCAGCTCCTGAGGGCAGGGAGCAATTTCCCAGCCCCTGCCAGGAGACATCTGTCTCTTGGCCCTGTACTCCTTGCCAGCTCCTAGGCTAGCACCCATGAGTGAATTACTGTGGAGTAAACCCATCCAGCAGCATTTGCATGTGTAGATATGCACACTGAGATGTAGATGCCTAGCTAAATACCCAAATAAGCTTTGTATTTAGTTCTGAAAGTGATTAGTTCTTTTGTCATTTTTACTCTTGTCAGAGTAAAATCCATGGCTTTATGCTGTATTATACTAGGCCCCTCTTCATTTATCTATCATTTTTCCAGCACTTACTATCTGTGATAAAAGCCTATCTATATTTGTGATCAGAAACATTATTCTGTAACAACGCTACCTTGCCAGATCAATTACTTCTTTGGATATTTCTTCCAAGTCATATCTGCTGAGTTTACTGACTATTTAAAATTAGTTTTAATTAGCACCGGCAGTCCTTATTACAGGATTTATTCTGATTTTGCAAAATCCCCACTAAATTATGATTTTTTTTGTCTGTCTTTAGATTAAAATACCCACATTAGTGAGACTGAATGCTACATTGATACAATATATTGCCTGTATATGAACGTATATAATAAGTGCCTATTTATAACAATAATTTAGGACAATTTTAGAAATGTCTCTCTTATGTAGGAAGAATTTTCCTATACAGCTTGTCAAGACTTAAGTTCCAATGATTATTCATTAAATTTCCTGCTTTTTATGAGTTATTTGCAAACTTGAAAAAATAATAAAGAATCATGAAAATATTATTAAATATATGATTAATTATTCATATAAATGATAATCAACATTCAAAAAAATCATAAATAATACTAGTGGCCATCAGGGGGAGTAGTAAGCTACCACATACATTTACTCATTGGAATTATTAAATGTGACCTCTTTCCATTTGTGGAGTAAATCAGCTGTTCGCTTTACAGCAGTATCACACATGCAGACTTTGTCTACAGGGAAAAACTGCCAGAACAACAGGAGGTCAGCTGCACAAAAAAGTGCTACACAACTCTTACATGGAACAAAAAAAACCTCCTGACACATTTTAGAAATTGGTTAATTAATGTTCTAAAGTTTTAAAATGAACCCAATCTTGATGCTATTGAAGTCATTGAAAGGTTTTCTAAGATCAAAATTAAAAACAAGAAACAGGGAAGGAGAATATTATTACAGAGTGGGAAAGAATCCAGAGTACAAGCATATGAATGCCTTATTTAATCCTTGTTAGTTTAATAGAAGCATAGCAGAATCCATTTCTGTAACAGTAAGCCCTGAGTTCAGCAGATAATGAGTGCTTCCATGTGAAAGAGGTATTAACTTATAACCCTGAATCAAGCAAGGTAACTGAGGCCAGGACATAAATTTCAGCTTCTTCTCAGCATGCCTATACTTCATATCTTTATTATATGGTGTTAGAAGGAAACTGAATCTTTTCACAGACAGGGGGCAAGGAAAGCACCTGTGAATCTTCAGCTTGAAAAGCAATACAGCAGGGAACTAGAGAAGCTGGATGTAACACTTCCACATTTTCCTAGAAGTAAGCCATATAACAGGGAGATGGGAAAGAAGGAAATTCTTTATATTGCTCTGGGTGGCAGATCTAGAGACCTACAGTTCACTCCAGCATGAATCATAGAAAAATGATCTTGAAGGGGACTACAATATGCCAGCCAGATGCATGCAAGTATCTCAAGAGTTGGTGCAACAATATCACTGGTAAAGAAAATGTAGCTTTCCCAAGAAACCAGCGGCCAGGTGAGAGAGCTCATTGTTGTATTGTTGCTATGGTGTGGTTAGCAGATGGCATCCCAAATATAAGGGCTCGCAATGCATAGTCCAAATGATTATGCTGAAGAGTTAACCAATTAGCAATTTAGCTGACTTTAAACTCCACAGTGGCAATAAAGTGAGGGAGTGGGCTCACAGATTGCCTGGCCTCAAGTTGAAACTTGAAAATGTTCCATTAACCTTTTCTTTGTAAAGATGGTGTGAAGCAAGAGACTAACAATACTGCTTGGTATGAAGCATAAATTAGACAAATGCTCTGGAAACTACCCCAGCAATTTTTGCCATTTCAGTTCTGCATCTGATGGGCAGAGTCATTTTTACAGGCTATTTCTTCCTTGAGCAGAGACTATGGGCACTTTTACACATGTTTGGGGGGTTGGGAACAAGGAGTGGCATTTTAATTAGAACAGCTCAGAGAGCATATTTAATTAAAGTTCTGCCACCTCTCATGCATCAATGTCCCCGTGCTTCAAAATGGTGATGGGGGCGCTTGAACTAAAGCTCATCAAACAAGCTTTAGTTCAAGCACTCCTGCTGCCATTTTGAAACATGGGGATGCTGATGCACAAGATTATTCGATTAATCGAGTCTGCTCTGATGCACTGGAATTCCAGTGCATCAGAGCAGCCTCACTGCTTGTGTATAGGCACCCTACGGGCCTTGTTACACCTTATGCTGTGAGGTGCACAAATGCTAATTGGAGTTAGTGCTAACTTGGAGTCTGGTGCAGTTACACCCGTAGCCTAGAAACCTTTTCTGACTGTCTGACTGCACAGCTGTGACTTGCTGCTAAAGGCCTGGTGAGCAGGGGCAGGACTAGGTGCTGTAGCTGTGAGTTGCCAACAGAGGACTGATGAGCAACTCACAGCTACAGCTCTATCCCTGGTCCATGGACACGGGTGTGAAGGCTGGAGAATTTCAACTTGGGCGGCACATCCATGGAGAGTGGCCATGCCTTATGGAACAGAAGCTGAATAGTGCAGATCAGATATAACCCTGCCCTGGAGTGGCATAATTTTGAGCTTCATAACGAGTGCTTAAAACCACTTTAAGGTGTTAATGTGTGGACAATCCAGGGATTAAGAGCTCCAGGAGCCACCCAAAATCACTGTGTAACAAGGTCCTATATATTCTACTAGCTAGGTGTTTTTTTTCCCCTTGTGGTCAGTTGCTGACTAGTAAAAAGATGACACTACTAAATATGTACACCGTAGTATTGGTTTTCATTGTTCCTAGGGACATAGGGCAAGAAGTAACCACCTGAGTCATCCATCCCAGGCAAACCAGTAGAAAAAATTTGTCTAAAGGGGTCCACAAGCACATCCATTTCAGTCCCTCTGACAACAAAGCCACAAAGCACCCCATAACAATGTTACGTTCTTTAGTGCAACATCCACCTCTCCTGCAACAGGGAGAGAACAATTAATTTGGTGTTTGGGAAAGATATCTGCCTGACAGAGTTGGAAAATGAGGTTACTTACCAGATTTTTCTTATGAGAATCAGTGCAGACAAAAATCACCCTGACTTGGAAGAAAAACCTTTTGAAGAAGAAAGGATTAGTTAGGGTCTTTTTCTCTGTCTATTAAAATTGCCAGCAGTATGTTATTTAGTAGCTGTTGTGGTGGTACTCTGTGTGATGTGGACATCAGCTTCTTAGGAAATGCCCTGAGGTCAAATATCATCCATGTTTTAGTAGTGTTTAAGTGATGTTGTTGCTATGATAGTCCAGGAAATATGCAAGAGGCAAGAATTCTTGTGGGTGCTATCGTTTGTTGGACTATGTAGACATAGACGCACATATCACAATACCCTCCAGCCTGAGGAAGGGTATTGTGGTACCTGAAAGCTTGCTTATATTTATCCCAGCCACAAAGTTGGTCCAGTACAAGATATCACCCACAAGAATTCTTGCCTCTGAGATCAGAAACTCATGGAGCAGATTCAGCATACTAAAATCTCCAGAAAGGATATGAAAGCACATCACCTACTCTGCCCCTTAGATTAATTAGTATGGAACAGGTAATGCCTAAGGGTGCAGGCACATATAACAGTTGAATTGTTCCAAAATATCACCGCTCGGGAGTTGGGTCACAATTGTGGGACATCGGTGCAGCCAAACATACCTGAGCTGTTCCCAAATGACCATCATGGGGAACTGGTTTACCATTGTGTGAAGTGCTGTGGCTCTGACAAGTGGGGTGGGAGTAAGCAAACAGCCCAGTTTGCCTTGCAGAGGTCAAGTGGAGGGGATGGTTTGCACAAATGCTTTGGAGGTCCCAGGGGATGAGTGACATGTACCTGTCAGCATTTCAACTTTTCTGTTTTCTCCTCACCTAAACGTGAGTTCAGTGAACTTCAGTAGCTTGCAACTATGTGAAGTCTGCAGTGTGTTTGCCTAAATTAAGGGGGAAAGTGCTTGGACCCACATTTTCTGGTTCCCAGGGGTTAGGGGGGCATGAGGAGAGGCTGTGGTCGAGTAGGGAGTGAGGTTGTAGCTGGTTGTTAGAAAGATGGCTTTTATTGAACAAGCAATGCAAGAGAGCTCATTGGTAAAAAGTGCCAGCAAAAGGGAAAAAATGGCCAGTAGATTTCTGGCTGTGTACCAGGGCAGCCAGTTGCAGCAGTATTTGGAGGCAGTGAGGAGCCATGCAGTGTGGGACACCTGGAGGCCCTACCAGACTTTCCAGGTATACTTTTGACCTATTCCAGGGTGATGTCAACCAATTCAACAAGCTTGTATATGTCAGCTTGATGTTTAAACAGTGTTTAAACCATTCTAAGCAGTGTGTGTCCATGCTCTTAGACAAAGGAAGCTTTCATTAACCTGTTAGGATTCTGTCAGAACTGTCAACCTGCAGCCTAGTAAAATTCCCTCTTTACAGAGAGATCATTAGTCTGAACCACCTGGAAAAGTCAACTCTCTAGAGTCCCGTTTACTGAGCAGCACCTGCAACATGCTGGAGGATGACCTCACACTCATGAAATATTTCTGTGCCCAATTTCTATAGCCCTTGCAACGGAAGCTCTCAAACTTCTCATTTGTTTTTACTATAAATCCTTTGCAGAAGAGAGATCATCTGCAGTTCTGACTCAGACCATTAAGAGCATATTGAGAAATAACTTAGGTTTCCCAGAAGGCTAATTTACGTCAGCAAGCAAAAAGATAATCACAGTCATAAATCTTAGGCCATGTCCACCACTGTTGATTGCTTAAAAAATCAGGATGGTAGCATTTCCATACTTAACCAACTACAGTAGATTGACTTGCTTGTCCTAAAGTCTGCTGTGTGTGGAAGTTGTCCAATTTTATAGCAGCCAGTTTCTCCAGATATTAGAATTAAGAATAGTCTGTAAATTATGTACGGCTTTTTAAAATTCATGTACCCTATCATATTACTTTATTGATCAGCTTTCCCCAGTAATTGGCAACAAGCTACAAGGAAATGAGTATTCCACCTAAGGCAAATGGGAATTTTATTGACACAACACTGAGAAAACAATCAACACGCTTAGCAAACTAAAAATGTTATCGTCCTTTAAATTTGTATGAGAGCAATATCAGTACTCCTTTACCTCCATTTGACTTAGACTCCTCAGGGAATTTCAGATAGTTTTCCTATTTAATATTTATGTAGCAGCTAAGATATATAGCCTTCCCTAGATGTCTGTGTTTAGCTAAAATTACTATTGATGAGAATGACTATATATGCATAGGGGTTAGAGCACTCCTGAAATGCTGGCCTGGAGCTTTGTAAATTTCCCTGATTGATACAAATTCCCATGAGCCATTTCCCCTCATGAAGCAGGGACAGCATTTCTACATGGCCAATCAAAAATGTATGTCTGCAGTCATTTTGTCAAATGTGGGGCTCCGCTGCCCCTCTGCAGTTGAGTGAGAGAATGATTCCTTCCACCCTGCTCATAAATAACCCCTGCAGTGGATATGCTGATTACAAGGTTGTGCATCAAGGGCAGGATTTCCCCTATGGTCGGTTAAAAAGTAAAAACTGAATCTATGCCAACATATACAAAACTTTAAAGTAAATAGCTGGACCAGCACCACAAAAATACCATACTGCAGTGTTGCAGGCTCATTTAGTCTACCCCCTGCACAGATGAAGGATATACTCCCCGTGATTTATCTCCAAATGAAAGAACAAAGGCAATGCAGGTGTCCTTGCCTCTTCTTCTTCCCTTAGACTTAACAAAATAAAGCTCATTGCTTGTGAGAGTGGTTACTGGTTTGCCTGCTGCTCAGAAACTTGTTTTTCCCCTGGCACATAAACAGATGCATACAAACACAAAAACCCTCAAGCTCCCCAAACCTCAGATGTGTAAATTCAACCCTATGACTATATAGAACAAAATGTTACAGTGCTTAAAATTGTCTTGTTGTTGACTCAAAAAATGGTAGAAAGGGAAATGAGAATAGTCAAGAGGCTGCAATGGACTTAAAAGCTCATAGATCACATTGCAATCTAAATCAACCTCAGAGACCAGTGTCTCTACTATTCATGAAAACAAATATATTACAAAATACCATGTTCTCTTGAGCATGGTATCTAATGCTCATTGCTGAAATCAACAACCAAATGAAAGGGTCAAGAAATACAGATGAAAAGGCACCAGATCTCTGACTAAAGCTTAAGGCAAACATGATTGTTGTTTGCAAGTATGTTCGTTTTGGTACTTGAGATTGCCCCAAAATACTCTGTTTAATCACAGGGAAGATGAAGAAATATCTCTATGTGAGTGTGTCTGGTACTGATCAAATTTATAATCTAAGGCAATTATTTTTGGAACCAAAGACTCCAAGAGTAGAAGTAGGTCAAGGAAATTTAATTCACTAGGTCAACCTTCCAAGCTTTGGAAGTACACAGTGATGGATGGGAGGGAGGGAGGGCTGATGCTACTTTTGGTATCTGTCTCTTGCATATTGGACAGCCATGGTAGAGGAGCTCCCCATTCCCAGGTTTGGCCAGTATGGAATGGGAATAGGTAGGTGGAGTCATTCTTCCCACTGGTGCACTCAGCAACACTGAGGAAGCAGCACAGGCATTCCCGTAGGTGTCTCAGAGAGGGATTCAGTACAGCCAACTCACTGAATGGGAAGCCACCTAAACTAGATAGGTCGATGATTCTCAATAGGCCAGTGATGCAGCACCCTGTGGTGTCTTAAGATCTTTTAAAGCGTGCTACAGGGTGCCATGCAATGTTAGTACTATTGGGGGTGCAAACATGGTTCACAAAAGAAACCCAGAGGGCAGGTCCAGATGAGTGCACATGTGTATTTCCTCAGGGACAAACAGCAGTGGCACATAGTTGTGCCACTGCTACCTGTCCCCAGGGAATGACCCTGCACGTGTGCTCTGACACATGGCAAACTGTCCCGGGTGCAGTAGAGGAGGCTGGGGCCAGCACCTGGGCTGGCCCCAGCAGACTTACCTGGGGTCTGGGGGTGTCCCTGGGCTCCAGCAGTGGCAATCCAGGTACACAGAGCTTGGCCAGCAGCCAGAATGTAGCTCTGTCTGGCCAGGCTCCAGTTTCAGGCAGTGCATGCTGCCGCCATGTGTGCCACCCTGCTTTTTTCTGGCACAGATTTTTTTGGTACTGGGATCTCCCAGTGTCAAACCACCCCCTCCCCCCGCACCCATGCTGCTACTTAGCACATGTGGTTTGTGTGTAGTGTGTGTGGTTTGTGACCCTACAGACAGGTCTGTGGTGCCACAAACTGCACTTGTGCACTCATGGGGACATACCCAGCGATTTCAAATAGGAATCCATAGTGTTAAAAACATTCTGACGTGTTGTGGTATTTCTGAGTTTGTGACAACAAAAATTGTTTTTCTGTAATAAAAAATGTGAATAAAAATGAAATGCTGGCATTTTCCAAGGGGTACCTTGAGTGTAACAAGGTCTGCCTTGAATCTGAATGTTTGAGAGCCATGCAATATGCAATGCTGAAGAGAGGGGTCTGACTTAAAACCTCCCCCTTCCTGAGGTTTAGATACCTACCTCTGGGCTGCATGGACATTCTTATGTCAGATCCAAATTCATATCTTAATACCCCATCCTGAACTTAGGTGTCTGTTGTTCCTTTTTTTGAAAAAGGAGAGAGGTTACTTTTTTCTTTAAAATGATGATAGAAGTGATGCTGCTACCCCTTTCTCTCCCCTAACTCTCCAATCCACCTGCTTCCCTCAGTAAAGTAGCTCAGTTCTTAAAACATTTGTTAACAAACATTGTTTAAGAGACCTGGGTTTATACTCTTCTCAGGCTGAAGGGTTGCATCTACATGTGCAACTAATGCACAGGGATAAACTCTGGCTCCATTTGAGTTAGAGGAAACTGCTCCCAGGACATCATCACTTTGAGCTGGGGCAGAGAAGCCCTAGGCTGGCATCGGGGGGTCCCCTAGGTGGTGAAATCAGGTGCTGAAGGAGCTGGCTAGGGCCTGAGGATGCTGAGAGTGCAGAGCTGTGTGGCTAGGCAGCAGGCAACCCCTGCATTTTAGCACCCTTATTCCTCAGCCAGCCTCTGTCACATGTGCATTTCTTCACACTAAATTACTCCTCTGTAAGACTAAATTATTCCTCTGTAAGATAGTACTGCTGACAGTACTATCTTATGGCAGAGTTCATTGATTTACTGTGCCCTCATATTAGTGCATGTGTAGACAGTGTCGTTTTACTGTGGACCTAATTAGTCAACTCCACAATAAAGTGCACATGTAGATGCACCCAACAGCTGCGTCCAGAAGAGTGCAGCTGTGCAGTATGTGGTGCTGCAGACGCATCTGTGGCACCACACACTGCACATACAGTCATTCCCCAAGCTGCTACCTTGCAGTACAGTGGGTTTTTTTGATCCCGGAGATCCTGAGGTCAAAAAACCCATGCCAAAGAAAAGCGGGATGGCACACATGACAACAGCATATGCCACCCAAAACTGGAGCCTAGCTGGCCAGAGCCACACTCAAGCTCCTGGCCAGACTTCCTGATGGGGCTGCAGCCCCAGGTGGCCCCCCAAGACCTGACCTGCTGGCCCCAGTTGCCCCTACCCCACCCGGGGTAACCTGTTTTGTGCCAGAGTGCACGTGGCACAGG
>NW_005841936.1:1535676-1546791 GCF_000455745.1 Alligator sinensis
AAACATGCTCATCTGTGTGCACCCAATGTATTCACACTCATCTCTCAGAAGAGTGTCTTAGCCACCTGAATAGAGGCTGCTCCGGGGTCGAAGGCACTTCACCCTCCTTGTGCTGTTGAAGCTGTGTGCGTAGAATTTATGATTCATTTGGCCAGAAAAGGGGACCATAATTCTGTGGCCCGCTGATTGGGGCACTTGCTCAGGAGAGGGAAGACCTGGGTTGCTGTTCCTGCTCCAAGGATTGTTTAATTGTTCTATCCACTGTCCTTTTGTGGATTTGGGCCTTTATAGAAGCTGAGGGCAAAGTATAGCAAGAGGATTAGATCTGAAAGACTTTTTTCAGCATGCTGTTCAGCTTCCTTTAGAAGCAGGAACGTATCTAGAGTTTCTATTACAGTCATGAAGAGCTGTGTTTCCATTGATATGTTCTTTTAAATGGCTCTTCCTTTATAATTTCTCTCTAGGAAGTATTCTTGTTTTTTCATGGTCCCTATCCATTCATTATTGGGTTTGTGCTCTTCACAGACAAGCATAAACTGAGCAAGGGGCTGTAGCTGTCTTTCTGAGTGTTGTTATTCTGCAGACTCTGCAGGGGTCCCAGCTACCAGATCTGTATAAGTGCCATTCTAATTTTTAAACATTTTCTTATACTGTTTGTGCATGTCTTTGGCTGGCTTTCCATGCTTAATTCTAACTAACACATTTAACTGACAAGTGTATTTGTAAAAACAAATTCATTTTAGACAAACCCTGAAAAAGTGTAATAGAATATGAATTTTACATTTTGCTTTGTTTTGTTTTGGTTTTTTTAAGGAGTATCCAACAGGCCATCAGTTTTTAAGAGTTACACACATCCAGTTAGGGAACAGAGATCAACCACGCTACTTCTAAGACCGATCAAAGTTAATCAACAGAGCTTGAATTTTGCAGTGAACTGCTGATGAACTAAATGTGTGTGTAGGCGTATGTACACATCTATTCATACATGTCTGTATTTTTTTTTATATATAGCTATTAAATAGATATATGTTTTATCTATATGTATAAACACATATACATATGAATATATAAAGTATATCCTATACTTTGCTTCATATTTATGTTGGAGAAGATAAGAACAAATTATTGCACCTTGCATTTGGATCTTTAAATGATGAACTTAGTGATGGTCCTTAGGTCATGCAGGAGTTCATTCCATAGCTGCGGTAAAGCCTCTATCTATTTTGTTTACAGGTTAATCTATATCCTCAGCCCAGTAAATTTAGGAAGCTGAAAAAAATAACGAAGACCTTGAATTTGATTAGATTTTCTACATGAAGCCAACACAGGGAGCAGGGGACAAGTCTGAGATCTTCACACTAGTCTGTGTTGCTAAGGAGACACGCTGCAATATTATCTACTGGTTGGAGATTCCGAAAGGCTGAAAGCCATATGCCCATTTATATGACATTGCTGTTATCTAGCCAAGAAATGACAAAGATGTGAATAACTGAAGCCAGGTCATGTTTTGCCAGAATGAAATGGACTTTCCCAGCCAGCTGGAAAAGTGGTAGGAAGCCTCACTCATAGATGCTGTTTGCTGAGAGCTCAGTGTCAGTAAGGAATCTAGGAGCACTTGCAAGCTGAAAATAATACTAATAAAACTGGCCTATTGAGACTTATGTATCTTCGATGAGAGTGACTGCACCATGGCTGCAAACTCTTCAATTTTGGGAAATTTTAAGTGCTTGTTCTGTCTGAATCTATTGTATTGATTTATAGGTAATTATTTCAATGCATTCCACATTCCACAGAGCAATTTGTTACAAATTTCTTGGAAGGCTATTGCTTATTTTATTTTTAAAAAGCAATCATCTAATGAATCCTAATTCAAGAAATAGTTTAAGCAACTTTTCTACTTTATCATTACTTATAACTGTTCAGATCAGACCAGATATTTTCCAAGTTCTATTTTAACTTTCTTTATTTCCACAGGGTATAACAAATGTCACTTATCTCATTGTTAGTTATTTTAGGCTCTCCCCTGCGTCATAGATTTTTATTGTATGCGTCGGGGCACATATATTTTGCTTCACTAGAGTAACTGATCCTATATTTTATGACCCTTGACTGGTCCTCATTAAACTACATGTATTTTTCTCATCTTTTCAGTAGCTGAGGGTTTTTTGTATATTGCAGTACATTCCATCCAGCAGTCAGAGATTGGAAAATGACTGCACTGTACTTTCATCTTGTTCCATAGCCATCTTACATAAATACTATAATATATATATAATTGGTATCAGTATTTTGGGTAAGCAGCTAAATTTTCAGGGTACTCCCAAAAGAATTCTGTGACATGAATTTCCTTTGCAACCTAAGTAATGGTATTATTATTTCCTTTGGGGCTGGGGATATGTAGGACTTTGGAAAGAGAGTCTTTAGAAATATCTGATTATAATTAACTAGAGACATTGCATGGGCAGTAGAATATATCTGAAAACATTTTATGGAGGAAAGATTTATTGTGAGTGTAGAAGTACAAGATCTAAAGTATTGTATAAAACTGGTCCTAGAAATAGAGTGACCATATGATTGGCCGAGACAGTCCCAGATTTTGGAGGCTGTCTCAGCACCCCGGCCATTGGAGACAATTCCAATTTTCTCAGGAGCTGGGCACATGCAGGCAGGTTCATGCCAATCTGGGACTTTTACTTCAATTTTCTCTAGGGAGCCCAGACAATGGGCTGCTGACTGGGCTGCAAGCAGAGTTGCTTGTGCACTAGAGTCAGGGTATGGGGTGGATCTTGTCTCCCAGAAGCGTGGTCAGGACAGCATGGCCCACATGTGCGCACGTGCACGCATGCACATATGACTCCATGTTTCCTCCACACTGTCCTGCCCACACTCCTGGGAGACACCGGATCGTGTGTGTGTGTGTGTGTGTGTGTGTGTGTGTGTGCGCGCGCGCGCGCGCGATGTCCTGTCCTGCCTGGCACACCTCTAGGAGCCGTGGGGAGACTGTGTGCAGGCAGATCTCTGGACAGGTTAGAAAAGTGGGCAGTACGCAATAGGATGCAGTACAACAAGGACAAGTGCAGAGTGCTGCACCTAGGGCACAAAAATATCCAGCACACCGACTGGCTGGGAAGTGACCCTCTCAGCAGCACAGAAGCAGAAAGGGATCTCGGAGTCATAGTGGACTCCAAGATGAACATGAGTTGTCAGCGTGACAAAATCATCAGCAAAGCTAACCGCACTTTATCATGCATCAGCAGATGCATGACAAATAGAGCCAAGGAGGTGATACTTCCCCTCTATGCGGCACTGGTCAGACCACAGTTGGAGTACTGTGTCCAGTTTTCAGCACAGTACTTCAAGAAGAATGTTGATAGACTTGCGGGTCCAGAGGAGGACCACTCGCATGGTTAGGGGCTTACAGGACAAGCCCTATGGGGAGAGACTGAGGGACCTGGACCTCTTCAGCCTCCGCAAGAGAAGGCTGAGAGGTGATCTTTTGACCACCTACAAATTCATTAGGGGGACGCAGCAAGGGATCAGAGATGCTCTGTTCACTAGGGCGCCTCTTGGGGTAACAATGAACAATGGTCAAAAAACTGACAGAGAGCAGATTTAGGCTAGATATCAGGAAAAACTTGGAAGGGTGGCCAAAACTTGGAATGGGCTTCCAAGGGAGGTGATGCTCTCCCCTACCTTGGGGGTCATTACTTTCCTGCCTAGGCAGGGGGTCGGACTCGATCTGTTGAGGTCCCTTCTGATCCTAGCATCTATGAATCTATGTATACACAGGCGGCCCCCCCCAGTCCTGGATTTCCCTCAATTATGGTCAGCTTACCTAAAAATAATGTCCACCTGGTTCCTTGTCCCTCCACTTCTGGATTTCAGTGCAAGTGCCTGCCTGAGGAGAAATCCTGAAACACAACATTCCTGAAACACAAAAGTGGGAAAAATCACTGATGGGAATATCGGTCAGTTTATTGCACTCTCTCAAAAACATGAAACTTTGCTGAAATTTGCTTATTCCTCAGTATATTTGTAAAGGGTGGGGTACGAAACAAGCAAAACAGCACACAGGGTAGAGCCAGACTATTTGTGGTTATTAAAATCCCTGTGGTGGTTTTGTAACAATGGGATCATTATGTCCAGTGTTATGATCAAATTCCAGGTTGGGTAACTGTATGCAGTCTATCTAAAAATCCTCCTGTAGTTTTAATTTGATATATCATTCTTCTTAAATTTGTTTGCCATTTTGTGCAATGTTGCTATGCACCAGTTAGAGAGGCTACATTCATTTCAGACATTGCCTCATTTCACTGATTGGTAAATTAATTTCTTTAATTATTTGCTTTTCTGGATCTTGCAGGATCTTGGAATGCCATGACTTCTACATGACAAAATGTTCTAAATGAGATTTTAATTACATTTTGAAATCTTAATCATTGGGAAGTGTACACAATGTGAGTTTCCACATTATCTTATTCAGAAAGTCCTGTTCCCTCCATTCTGTTACTTGCCTGTTTGAGCCAGCAGTTAACTGTCATGTCTTTATAGACTCCAAGGTTTTGGTCTCACTATGCTATCATGTGAGGTTGCTTAGCATACCACGGGACATAGTGTAAATAATAATTAATAATGATATCTTTGGTCTGAATGGATGGAAGATGCGTTTTTGTTTCAGTATTTCAGTACACAGGAACCACTCTGGGAACTGGAGGAAAGTCTCCTTGTGTTGCTGCCTTGCAGCATCATGTTGTTATGAAATGAGGCAGCTGTTTTCAGTTGCTAAAGGGCCGAGTCCATCATTCTTGCATGAGTGCCACTAATAAAATCAACTGAGCATTGAACTGCCTGGGTCTCACTCTGATGTTCTTACTGCATGAAAGCCTACCAATGCCATGTGAGTGAGAAATCTACAAAGCATCAATTGTGCTCCATTAGAAGTGATAGGAGATGACATTATGTGTAATACTATTACCAGTTGGTACCTATAGCCCTTTTCATCTGAAAATGTTGAAGTGCTTTAAGATGGAAACAGTATCATTATCCCAATTTTGCAGATGATAAAACTGATGCAGAAAGTTTGGTCAAGTTAATAAAGGAAGCAGGTTAAGGGGGGCAGGGGAAGCAGTCAGATGGTTCTCTACTCTAAAATACTTTTCCACACTGCTTCCCACAAAGTATAACATAAAAGTTTAGGATATTTTTGTACTGCTGGGCTGCAGTAGAAGCTGAAATGGCCTCCAGAGTACATTACAGCAGCTGCAGGGAATGCTCTAACATATGTTAATCTCCCCACGGGTTTGTAGAGCAGAATTTCTTACGGCACTTGCTCCCAGCTTTCCCCACCCCTCCTCAGCATAGATCTTACATAAGGGCTTTATCATGGGAACTTGCTTATGGCTACTAACTCTGGGTCTAAATTTGTCCTGTGTTAAGTGAATTTGCCCATAGCCCCTTGCAGATTTTATATTGCCCCCACATGCTTCCAGAGTGGTACACATAGGCTGGAATGGGGACCAGATTCAGGCACGATGTCTCCAAACCACCCACAATTAAATCTTAAAATGCTCCCCTGTAGATGATGCATGCAAATTAAATTTTGTAACCCTGTCATCAGCAGCCATGAGTCATGAAGCTTAATGTTATCACAAGAATCTGAGCAGCCAATGAAGGGGAGTGCAAACCTTTCAACGTAGATTGAAGCTTTGGTTATTTTACAGATATCTAAACCATTAATTAAAGTGATCCTTTATGCTTATTGACTTTTACTCTGTGCTATTAATATTTTTTAAATAGCCACAAAAATGTAGGCTATAGTTGCATTTTGTTACATATACAGGGGTAAAGGAGACTGTGCCAGACAAGCATAGTTGAATTAATTAATTAGGAGGGCGGCAACCACCTTGGACAACAGATGAGTGAATCATGACCACATTTGTGATGGTGTGATCATGCTATTAATACTTATATTGTGATAGTGCTCAGCTGTCTGGTAGTGAGCTAATAGGATGTGCATGAAGCATCACACCCCATCAATAGGTGTGGGATTCTGGGAAAGAATGATGTGTACTTCTGAGTCACGGCTCTCTACCAAAAGGATTTGGAGGTAGCATTTTCAAAAGTGTGTAAGGGACCAAAGCCTCACTAATTTCCCCCATCTTCACCTCTGGCATCTGTGCCCTTAAATTACTGTGCAGTAGACTAATCAGGAGCTGGGAGCTGAGTAGTACTGGGAGTGGGGAGCTCTCTCTGCTTCCCTGCGCAGATGGGGGCTGACTGGGAGCTGCCCCAGAAGTGGAACACCTCCCGGCCAGCCCCTAGCTTCTGGGGGAAATCCCTGCTCAGCCGGGGGCTAATTGGGAGCTGTCCCAGAAGCGGGACAACTCCTGGCCAGCCTCTGGTGGAAGAGCTCTGCAGCGGCAGCTGTTTCCCAGGCTTGTGCACATCAGGACCCTCCCTGATGTGTACGGGGCACAGAAACAGCTGCCACTGCAGCTGGCAGAGCTTTTCTGGCCCTGTGACCATGGGGACCAGACCCATGCGCCGTGCCTGGAGTTCCCTCTGGCTGCTACAGGGGGCCACAGCTGGGTAGGAGCAGCCCATGTGTACATGCGCCATAGGGAATTAAACAGGTCTGAGGAAGAGATACTAACAGAAGGGTTCAGACTAACCCATCCTTCCTGCCAGTAAAATTAGTTGTGGTTAAATCTGCATGCCTGTAAACTTCTGAGGCCAGCTGTCCCAGTCTCCCTGTGTTTTTAAGCTGCTGAGCATACTTTGCTACTGCAGTCTAAAAACTAGTGATAAAATCAGTGCTACTAATTATATAAGATAGTTTGTAACCTAGACTTGCATTGAGTCTCATTGATTTGAGTGGAGCTCTGTGTGAGGGTAAGACATATATCCAGGTATAACTGGACAGATCCAATTGTATGTTTGGGACGAGAGCCCAGATACTTTGTTTCATTAAAACCATCCCTACTTGGAGGCGTTTGCACTCTACCAGAGCAATGTAAAGGGGCATTAGTATAAAATAAAATAAGAAGCCTGTAAGCTGTGCAGTGTAAGAAGATGTGTCAGCACGGCCAATACCCAGGGGGAGTCAGCCTTACACCTCTAGTCCTCCATGAAGAACCACTACAGAGGTAGGTGTTGGGGTAGCAGGATTCAAGGTGGCCTAATACTGCTGCCACTGTTACAGATTTAGGGAGTTAATGGAGCAGCTGCAGTATGAAAGACCCTTGCATGCATCCCTACTGCAGCTGCTGCAACCACTGAATTTGGTCACCAGTGGTGTTTGCCAAAGTTTAATTTGATGGTGAAAAGACTGTTGGCTGTAGTAGAAGCAGAGGAACACTCAATGGCTGTTCCATTAATGGCCTAGCTGCTGCCCATGCCAACACCTCCTCCTGAAACAGTAGTGTCTAGCCCAGCATCATTTTGGCATACTTTCCATGTCCACACCCAGGCCTTGTGCCTTGCTCAGCAAGCCCAAGTTATGCTACTGAAAAGGGACAGTCTTTTTAAGAAAGTGATGGCCTAGTTGTGTTTCTAGGTTTTCAAAAAAAAATAATTAAAAAATGCTATAATCAAAAAAGTAATTTTCATGCATGTGGAAATGCAGAATATTCCACTTATCATTAAATGCCAAATAATCTGACATGACAGTAACACAGTTCATGAGATAGCAATTGATGATTTGCAAGCTTTATATAGTTTGTACCTGCCTGGCCTGTAAGTATATTTTAAATAACTGTTTGGCTTTCACATAGTGCTTTTAAAATAACTTGAGAAAGGGCAGGCCGTGTTTAACTGAGAGAGAGCTACATCCTGTTCATCTTCTGACAAATCTTCATTTCCTTTTATTTACAAGTACTATTTCAAGCCGTGTCCTTTCTGATATAAGACATGGGCTGAAGAGATGGAAACAAATTGTACAGCCATATATTCAGGGTCATGAATGTAAGTTGACCTTTGATCTGCAGTGTTATTTAGCAGCAAAAGCCTCTGAAGAATGTGCTTTTATTTTTCATAAGGACTGAGCTAGGAGCAAGGAGATGTAAAAGAGAGGCTGCCAGTGAATCTCATCATTTGGATGTATTTTGCTAGGAATAGCTCACCTCTGCCTACTCTTGAAAGAATCTGAGAATGTTGCATAACGAGAGACAAAGCCTTTTGGGGTCAACCTCGAATGAAAGTAATTGATGACAATGAGGGGACAAATACTGGCATTAATGACACTTACCTCCTTTATATATGCTTTGAGATCCACTAATAAACATTATATGAGAGCTTAGTGGTGGTGTTATTAAGGTCCTATTTTTTATCATAGACACTCACATTAATTTTCTCCTCCTTAATGAATATTAATAGTATAGTTTATCAGCTTGTTCAAAATACTTTTTTGAAAATGCCTTTCCTCTTCCTAAGGTGTATCAGAGAGCTGTGTGCATCAAAGATCATACTGACATCCAGCTGGATATTTTTAGCAGGATGGAAAATAAAATCTTGTGAAAGGTCAGTTCTTTCACTGAGCTAATTAAATTGCTTTGGAAGGAGATTATATCACGATGGCGACCAGCAAAATAATCAGAATAGCATATACAAATCTTCAGTGGGTAGCTTTCATTAGAGTGCATCCGTAAGTATGGCTGGCAATATGAGCACAAAATTATGCTAATGTTTGCCAGTGAGTCATTCAGGCGACCTTGAAAATTAATTTGACTTCTTCAAGCTACAAACAAGTGCCAATAACGTCAAACTATCTTTGAAAAGGAGTAATTTCCCCCATTATTAATTCATATCTTATTAACTAATTGTGACACTTCAGAATCACATGAAATATGTTAATTATGGTCACCATTGGTACCATTGGTACTTCATTTATTTGGATTCATAAGTATCTTCCTAACACAGTTTTATCCAAAAATAAGAGTACTGTGGGTAAATGCTCTGCATTCTTGGATTGACAGCTATAAGCAATTCAGGCAGGGTCTTTGTTTGCAGCTCCCAGTGGACTTAGCAGCTTCATTACATAGCTTTCTCAAGTTTATAAAGAAATGCTTTTTCCAGCTCTTTGCCAACAAGCAGCTCTTTGCCAGGTTGATAGCCTTATTTGCCAGCCATTTGGCTATCTTCAACATATTATTGTGCTTCAGTAGGCTGCTGCAAGGAACATCCCTCAACCTTGCAGATTAAATCTCTCCTGCCTTGTATCCTCTATATAGTGTCTTAAATGTATTTGGTGCTGTGTAGTAAGAAGTCAATGCTCATTTAAAGTTTGAATGCTCAAGTGAAGGAGGAGGAGGCATGAGCAGAGCAGTAGGAAACAGTAAGGGTCTTGGCCATATCTCCTTTCTTTTCTGCTTTGCTTTACTCCAAGCCTCTGGCCCATGGGCCTATGAGCCATTTCCATTATTCCCATTATATTGGAATTATTTCCATTATCTTGGAAACTAAAAGTCTCCACAGAGACAAGGCCCTTGTGGTAGGTGTAGAACAAACAGGAAGAAGGTCACAAAAAGGAAGTATTCCTAGCTCTACTTCATAGATAGGGAACACAAACACTGAGATCAAATGAGGTGCCCAAAGTCAAAAGGAAGTATGTGGCAGAGCCAGGAGCTGAACCCAGTTTTCCTGAGTCTGGTCCACTGTATTAAACACAAGGTCATCACTCCTTTCTCTGAGTTCAAATTTTGTTTGCAAACACAGCCCAAAGCTCATTATAGCAGGGACATTTTGTATTCTGAAAATATGCTGAACACATCTTATTTATGCAGTTTCTATGGTTGTTTGAATGAGTAAATCTTATAGTTGGGCAATGTGTGAATAGTTTGGCATATATAATTTACTCAGTGTATGCAGATGCTATATTCTGAATACTATGCATCATTCTCTCATCAATGAAAATGATTTATTTTGAATACTCTTGCTTGGCAATTAGGGTTATATGTAAATCTTGCACTTCCACATATATTTCAAGTGTACTGTTCTGTTACCCCCCCCTCCCCCCAAAAAAAATCTGTTCAGACTTCCACTGAGACAGCTGGCCTGACTAGTGTTTCTATAGGGGAAGAGGTTGGAGGAGGAAAAAAAAATAGCTCTTAATTGCCATGGGTATTTAATTACCTGCCCTAATGCATGAGAGAGGTGCTACATGCTCCCCACTCCTGCATCTGCCCACAAAAATATTAATTATCCCTTGAAGTTAGAATAGGTAAAATATATTCATTGAATATATTTTACCCTTCACATATCAGTCAGCCAGTGCAGATTTTAACAGGAGCTGTGGTTAAGGCTCAGAGATGTTTGTCAGTTATTCTTTCATGTCAGACTGAACTCTTGACAGCTGGAGGAAGGAAGGCAAGGGCAAGCAGTGGATTGTAAAAATGGCACCTGAGGGCATGACTCCTCTACCGAAGATTCTGCTGATGAGAAAGAGAAAGCCTCTTTTCTCCCATGATGAATGACAGCAGATGCCTCTTCTCCTCCTCTGCCTAACCTACATGTCTTTTTAGGGAATATAGATCTACAAACTCACAGAATCCCTCCCCTTTCCCTTTTAGAGCCCTAAAAGCAGAATTACTTGTGCAGGTGTGTTGTGATAATGCTCATGAGCTCTCTGTGTGTGCGGGAGAGGGAGAAGGAGAGAAGAGAGAGAGAGAATTTTCTGCAGGTGCAGTGTAAAAAGCTAGGTAGGTGGAAGAGGGAGTTGGGGCCCATCAGAACTCCCTTTTTCCCCAGCAGTCCTTTCAACACCAGTTTAATTTTCTCATGGACAGACCAGTATGCATGGACCTGGCATCTATAGTTTCCCAAGTCTGTTCAGTCTGTGAGGCCAGAGGGACATTGCCTCTTCTTCCCAATATGTGCATGCTTTCAGATTAAATGCGAAGTATTTGACAATTCCTGTATAAAAATATGCTGAAAACATAGCAGCTGGCATTTCTCTAAGATTACCAATGCACACAGCACTAATTGTCATATATTTTTTCTGTAACTTTACGGGTGTGAATGCTCTTTAAAAAAATGACTAGACAATCTGGAGCAGAAGACACTGCGGAAAATGTCGAACAGAGCTCAGAGCTCTCTGTGTTCTCTCTTAAGGTCAGCAGG
>NW_005841936.1:1546822-1571110 GCF_000455745.1 Alligator sinensis
AGAATGCAAGCTGAATTCTTTCTGACAGTCTTCCTGTTGCAGTAAAATGGAAAGGAATAAAAAAATGAAGGCAGAGCTTTCCCTCTTGAAAAATAAGTTCAGATAGGAGCATGTCATTGGAGAGAACTGGCTGGCACTGTGCGGCTGCCATTGCACACATGCCTTGCTCTTCACAAAACTGCAGGCCAAATGGCAGCCATCTTTTCAGCAGAACTTAGACCATTATGCTTAACAAATTGTTTACATGGTAGGGCTGAAAATAAACAGATCTATAAATGTTATGACGTAAGGAACTCATGTGGGTGGGGGGTAGCTATTTATTAATGTCATGGTTTCCCATGTGGTACTTATACCTTCTTTCTTCCCAGCAAAATCAGCCACGTAGGTACAGCGGCATTATATTCTTGCAAATCACCAGATTTTTACTCATAGCTCGATTATCATTTATTTCATACCAAAAGAACATGCGCAAGGAATCTGTGAGACTCATTTGAAACACCAGCCATTGTAAATGAATCTACAAGGAGTGGGTAGCTAGAGGCAGCCTTTACTCTTAAGTTGTGCTGCACATGGAAAATTTACGTTGTCACTTCCAAAGGCACATCAAGGAAGGGCTGGAGGAGACCCCAATACAGCAGAATCTGTGTCAGCACTCATGCATGCTGTGGAACAAAATGTTGTGATAGACTTTGCAGAGGAGCCAGCAGAAGAGGAACTTATCATCAGGACCAGTGGCTCGCTATGAAATGGATCAACTTTCCAGAATACACAGGACATGTAAAAGGCCACACAAGCTACTGCAGCCTAGAGCGCTGGTGGCTATCCTGAGGAGCAGTTTGAACTCTGCAACTGTGCATAAGTCTCCTGATTAGTGGCCCATTTAGTTGAATTGTACACAAGAATCAGGACAGGGCTCTGAGAGCAACAGGAAAGGCAGCTGTCATTAAAAAAGGTCGTCTCATTTGAAAATGTACAAGTATTTGCGTGTTCCTCTTCCCGAAATAAAGTCCTGCGTAACTTAAATGCAAGGAACCAAATTCCCTTCTCAGTTATGCAGGTTCAGCTTGCAGAATTTGTTGCTTTTTCTCAGGACCATATTCTCTTTGAGTCTTATTTGGCAAATCTGCTAGTTTTAAGACACAAATCTAAGCCGTTTATCATTTCCAGCTGGGAGCTGTGCATGTTTTTTGTTCCTCTTTTGGACGTCAACATTTCCAAGCGGTTGGTCAAAATGGCAGGGTTCAGGTCTGAAGTGGGACATTAATAGGACCTGGCCACAGCTGCTTCCACCACTTCTTGCTGCCACCCGGCTGTGACATGGCACTAGTGAAACTACCTGCCACTGAACACCATCAAAGCTCCACTCTGCAGGCCAGATACAATGGCTCTACAAGCTGGATCCTGACCATGGGCCAGGCTTGCAACCCCTGTTTTAGACAGTACCTTTTGAATGTTTGAAGCCCTACAGAACCTTTCAGGGAATTTCAGAAATTACAGATAGAAAAAGTCTACATCAAAATTAAAATAAGACACTGATTTTACTTTAGCACCAGAAAAATTCTTTCCAGGGAGAGGGAACTAGACATATTAAATATTAATGACTACTATTTAATTAATGACTACTATTTAATAATAAATCATCTCATCTTTATGTCTGTTCTTGCCAGTGTAAAACTATAACTAGTTAATTCTAGGGAAAACATGAAAAAACTGGCCAGCTTATTTCAGTGCTTGGGAATAGATTTAAAAATGAATCTCCAGGATGCAACGCAATCTTTACAAGCTACATTTACACCTATATATGGATAGAGCGTTCAACTGGGGCTTGAGAGACATGCATTCTGTTCCTAGCTATATTACTTTCCTGCTACCTTACCTGGGTTAAGTCTTTTCACCTGTCTCTGTTTTTTCCATCTGTTACATACAGAATATAAAACACTAACCACTTTAGGGTGTGCTGATGTAAGGTGTTCATGAGACTCAGCTAATATTATTTACTATTATCAGAGCAACATCAGCATGGACTTGAAAAGAGGTTAAATTTTTCGTTTTGTTATTTTATTTGGAAGGTTTTTTTCCTACTAGTATTATCAGAACATTTTCCATATTTTCTTTAAGCCCTGTTTCAGCTGAACTCTTAAAAAATGTGTATAAGGGCTTTATGGAACTGAGGGTTAAATGCCAGCATTTTTCATTGTGAGATAATCAGCTAAATGGCTATTATTGCTAAACAAGATAAAAAATAAATATGTTACACTGTGGGATCTAGCATTCTCAAGATACTAAAACTTTCATTTAAGTGAACAAAGGATTTATCTGGCCAAGAAGGCCCACAATCTGTAATATATAAAGATATTTATTCCCTTTAAAACAAAAGCTTAGAGCAATTCTGTTCTTTCTCTTCTCTGAGAGAACAGTGAGAACTCAGGAAAAGTGACTTTGATGCTTTAATAAAAGCTGCAGGACTAGGTCTGAGGGATTATATTTTTCAGAAATATATAATACCCTTATCAGTACAGCATTTTGGTATATTGCAATAATAATTTAAAACTGTTTCTTTAGAGGAAGAATAAGGAAAATATTCCAATGAACAGAAGCAGAATCAGTAAATATGTTTAATAACTTTGACAAAATTTCTGTAGAAGAAAAGCTCATGAATTAGGTTTTTTATCATGCAAACCTTTTTTTCTTTTCTTTTCTTTTCTCTTTTCTAGCATTCAAACTGTTTTACCATTTTTCTGAATAAGAAATCCACATTAGCTAGTTTTTCCTAACATGAACCACAAAGAGTTTCCAATCAGTTTCCACTGTCATGGGGTAGTGAGTCTAGTTATGCTTTGTTTTCACTTACACAAAGTTCTGGGATGATTTATCTGCATTTCTTTATATCAAGAGGAGGTTTGTGTATTTCCATTTTCAAATAATGCCTTTTTATTTTTCCCATAAGCCAAAGAAAACATTTGAAGTCCAGAGCCAGAAATGGGCACTGACAAACCACTGTCTGAAATGCAAATATAATGCTAAGCTCTAAATCAGCCTGAAAACTAATAATATTAATGATAAAGCCCTTCTTCTTACAACCCCAGAAATGCCATAGATCAGCACAAAATAATTAGAATTAAAATCTGATGTAAAGGCTCTCTTCTTTTCAGAATTTCAGGGGAAGTAATCCAACTGAGGAGATTTCATATAAAAAGAAAGGAGAGGAAAAACATGAATGGAAGGGCTGGCAGTGGTTACAATGAAAAATGCCTCTGAAATAGAAAATCTTTAGTGATTTGGGGTTTTTTTATTTGAACTGGGGAAGGAACTGGCTGAGACAGATGATGTTAGGGAGCAGGGATGGGAGGCAGGAGAGACATATGTTGCTCCTTAAAACTAACCACAGCAAAAGAGTGTTTATCTGTTGGCCTAAAATGTAAGAATAAGATTTCAACTTGGGATAGCATCAGAGCCTAAATATTAGAAACAAATTTATTTTTAAGGTCTCAGCTAGAGAATTTAAGGCAATACTTACTTAAAATCTTTTGGGTAGTTGAAAGCCAGTGTAAGGAGTGCAGAATATAAGATATGATAACAGTAACTCCAACCAACCAATAAATATGCTACTGCATTCAAAACAAGCTTTTAAAAGGCCTTCAAGAAAAAATAAAGGGCCAGAGTTCACATCTGAAAAAAACTACCCTTGGAATTGAACAATCGGATAAAACACTGACATTCTTAATCAGATTCACAATCTTTTAACAAATCAGTAAGGGCAACATGAACAAAGAGACCACATGACAAGTTCTATTTATGGGACAGATTCTCTTTCCATATCAAAAAGTCCTTCTTCAGGTATATAGGGAGCTAAAGGAAGGTGCAGGGTAGCATAGGAGCCCTACAGGGCAAACTAGGGCAAATGGTAACAGAGAGGGGAGACAAAGCTGAGCTCTTCAATGAGTTCTTTGTATCTGTATTCCTAGACACAGACCAAGACAAATCTCCCAAGTGGATCATAGACAGACACAGGAGGGACAGCAGCTGACAAACTGTTAGCGCAGACTTAGTGAAGGGGCACTCGGAGGGGCTCGATGTGTTCAAATCAGCGGGCCCGGACGAACTTCTTCCAAGGGTGCTGAAGGAATTGGCCAGTGTCATAGCAGAGCCACTGGCACAGATTTTTGAGCACTCATCATGCTCCAGTCAGGTCCCAGAGGACTGGAAAAGGGTCAGTATGGTCCCTATTTTCAAGAAAGGGAGGAGGGAGGAACCGGGAAACTATAGGCCAGTTAGTCTCAACTCTATCCTTGGGAAAACTCTGGAAACAATCATTAAGGATCACATTTGTGGGAGCCCAGCAGAGGAAATAATACTGAACAGAAATCAGCATGGATTCATTGCAGGTAGATCCTACCTGACTAACCTTGTTTCTTTTTATGACCAGGTCACAAAATGCTTAGACGCAGGAGTCTAGGTAAATGTCATCTACCTAGAATTTAAGAAGGTCTTCGATATAGTATCTCATTCTGTTCTTGTAAATAAGCTGACAGGCTGTGATGTAGATGATTACACCGTCAGGTGGGTGGCAAATTGGCTTAGGGGTTGCACCCAGACAGTGGTGGTGGACAGGTCAATATCAACCTGGAAAGGTGTGGGCAGTGAGTCTCGTAAGGCTCAGTCCTTGGACTGGTGCTATTCATCAGTGACTTGAATGAGGGTGTGGAGAGCACCCTGTTCAAGTTTACAGATGATACCAAATTATGGGGCAAAGTTAACACACCAGAGGGTAGGGAATGGATCCATGCAGATCTGGACAGGTTGGGAAAATGGGCAGAATGAAATAGGATGCAGTTCAACAAAGACAAGTGCAAAGTGCTGCACCTGGGCAAAAAGAACCACCAACACACTTACAGGATGGGGGATGACCTTCTCCATAGCACAGCAGCAGAAAGGGATCATAGTTGACTCCAAGATGAACATGAGTCATCAATGTGATGAAGTGATCAACAAAGCTAACTGTACTTTATCATGCATTAGCAGATGCATGATGAACAGGTCCAGGGTGGTGATGTTTCCCCTCTATATGGCACTGGTCAGGCTGCAGCTGGAGTACTGCATCCAGTTTTGGGCACTGCACTTCAAGAGGGATGCAGAGAATCTAGAGAGGGTTGAGAGGAGGCCACTTGTATGTTCAGAGGCCTGCAGGCAAGGCCCTATGAGGAGAGACTGAGGGATCTAGATCTCTTCAGCCTTCACAAGAGAAAGCTGAGAGGTGATCTTGTGGCTGCCTATAAATTCAACAGGTGAGGGCAGCAGGGAATAGGAGATGCTCTATTTACTAGGGCACCCCCTGGAGTAACTAGGAACAATGGCCACAGAATGACGGAGAGTAGATTTAGGTTGGGCATTAGAAAGAACTTCTTCACAGTAAGGGCTACCAGGCTCTGGAATGGGCTTCCAAGGGAGGTGGTGCTCTCCCCTACCTTGGGGGTCTTCAAGAGAAGACTGGACAAGCACCTAGCTCAGGTCGTCTGACCCCAGGGTTCTTTCCAGAGCACCCCAGGGGATGACAAGGTCGAACACTCACAAACTAACAACTATGAATCTATGTATCTTTTAAATGTATATTCTATAGATTCTTTGACTGGACAGATAGCACAAGCCACAATGATAAACAATATGGCATGTTGCAGATTCCAAGACTTGTTACCACTCTGAATGCTTTAACTAAAGGAATAGCTCTACTAACTGTAGAAATATTAAGATATCCAGGATTGAATGACCCGCGTTGATACCAGTTTGGATTCTATCGGATTTTTTCTTTGGTGAAATAGAACCATAAGACTGGACAGATAGCACAAGCCACAATGATAAACAATATGGCATGTTGCAGATTCCAAGACTTGTTACCACTCTGAATGCTTTAACTAAAGGAATAGCTCTACTAACTGTAGAAATATTAAGATATCCAGGATTGAATGACCCGCGTTGATACCAGTTTGGATTCTATCGGATTTTTTCTTTGGTGAAATAGAACCATAACCCATCAGTGTATTCTTTACTCCCTAAGTATGCCTATTTTAAGGATCAGGGGATAAAGTTTTTGAGCACTAGAAAAGGGAATCTGAAGACTAAGCCACCTAATGCTCCTAGAATCTTAAGGCAGTAGGAATTGGGCGAGATAGAAGAAACTCTCTGTAGGGAATATTACTGCCCCAGAACACAACAAAGGTAAAACTTGTACAAATTTCAGTTATACGACTGAAGCCATCACCAAGATGATCAGTCAGCTACCCAGAGAATTCCACATTGCTCATTAAATAAAATGCCACAGGGACCATGCAGCTGAATCTCTGCACAAGTATTTGAATGTTTC
This sequence comes from Alligator sinensis, assembly GCF_000455745.1. Taxonomy (NCBI): domain Eukaryota; kingdom Metazoa; phylum Chordata; order Crocodylia; family Alligatoridae; genus Alligator; species Alligator sinensis. The sequence continues at coordinate 1,553,181 of NW_005841936.1, forward strand.
TGACCTGTTACCTTATTGCTGAGGCAATTAAGGGCCTCTTTCTCCCTCTACTTTTTTTTTTTTAACAGAAGGCTATAATATAAATTAATTTGCTATCCCTGAATTCTATCCCTCTGCTAGCAGGGCATTTTCAGAGACTTTCTCTTTATTCTTTTCTCTGCTTTGATGTGAAACCTTCTCTAGGAACTATTATTCCAATAACAGAATAATTACATGGTCATTTTGGATTCAGTAGCATTTTAACCACCCCCTCCTGTCTGTACAGTCTGAGTTTAGTGGGTGTTATATGCATTGTGATAGTGCAAACAAACCTTTGCTGCTGTGGGTGTACACTCAGTCACTCTGATATGTTCATGTGTTTAATTGGGAATTGCCAGTCACCCAGCGCTCATGCTGTCTCTAAAATAACTTTTAGGTGTAAAGCTTATGAATTAATCATTATTTTAATCCAGTGAAAGTTGTGCTATATCCGCTCTGTCACCTGATACCTATTTCTGTTTTGGGTAATAAGGCTGCTGTGTAGGAAACAAGTACCAAGTAGGAATTTCCAACTTGAAGTAATAAAACTGGTTTCTGTGAAAAGCATTTGTGGTGGGACAGCAGCAAACATCCTGCTTAGAGATAACTTAGTTCCATTGCTCTTTTTAATTTTTATTTTATTTCATTGTGAAGCAGTTTTACTACAGATGTAAATAAAAACTAAATACTCAATGATAAAGATCACAAATATTGTGCATTTCAGCTTTTATATCCACACGTCAGATTTTCAAAACCATTACTTTATTCACTCCTCTTCTCTCTTCCACTGATGGGAAGAACAATTGCATGGCTAGGATGCTAGCCAAATACTGGGATTTGACTCCCAGGTACAGGTATTTCTGCATAGCCTTTGGTAAATCACTTAGGCCGTGTCTATTCAAACCCAGGATCTCTGACAAGAAATAAGTGCCACACACTCACTCCTACTCCATGGCATGGACTCGGGGCCACTCTAAACTATCTATACTGCCTAGTTGTTGGATCCTCAAAGGCATGGGAATGTGTGGTGAGGTAAGGCTAGTTGTGGGAGAACCAAGAAAATATTACTTATGCATTACTTATAGAGGTAGAAGTGAATTAGAACTCATATCTGCAATAGCCTCAAGACCAAATGATGTGATGATTGGAGTAATAGAAATGGAATAAAAATCAATATTAAGAAGTCCTGAAGTTAGGAATGAATAAAAATGATTTATACTATAAGCTGGAAACTCATTACTTGGAGACAACAGTGAAGAAAGAAGACCTGGCTGTTGGACCTGATCAAAGGATGACTATGAGCCATTGGCATCATATGTTTATGAAAAGAAGCATGTGAACATCTAGGATAGATTGGCTGAAATATTTATAGAAAAGATAGTGATGTTTTAATGCCATGCTGTAAGACACTAGTAAGATCTCATTTGGAATATTGTGCTGAATTCCAGGAAGCCATCAGAAAGAACAAGGAATCCAAACTAGAACAGGTACAGAGAAGATCTTTTATAATGATCAAGGGAATAGGCCCTGTTTTATGAGAAGAAACTAAAAGAGATTGAATAGCCTGCTTGAAAATAGAGAACATGACTTCTGCCTTTAAATATAATGGAGGGGTAAATAGCAGAGAGGGAGCAGATCTATTTAAGCTAAGCTAAATGACAATGTTGGCCAAGAAAAATGGCATAAATTGCCCACAAATACATTTAAGAGATTGAAACAAGGTTTTTAGCCATCAGCATAAGAAAGCTATAGAACAGCCTTTAATAGGGAGTCATGGAACAAGAAACTTAACTTGTATCAAGAAAGAGATTGGTACATTTATGAAAGAGATCACATGGTGTTGCTGGCACAGGAAAGGACTGGACATGCCTTACAATCTGTGGGCATCTATACATGTGCTCTGAGGTGTGGGGGAGGTGTTTTAATTAGAGTAGCTCTTGGAAGCCACTCTAATTAAAATGCCCTCAGCTTCTCATGTATTCAGTGTCCCATGCTTCAAAATGGCAGTGGGGGCGCTTTAACTAAAGCTGGTTAAAGAAGCTTTAGTTAAAGCGCCCCTACCACCATTTTGAAACATGGGGACATTGAATCATCAGATATTCCTTGATATAAGGATGATTTCTGCAGGAGGGGGTGGATTACCGGTGAGTAGAAGACTCCAGACGACATAGCTCTGAGAGTCACTGGAACACACAAGCCTCTCCACCATGACAAGGTTATGGTCTAAAGGAGGGGACAGTGAATACATGTGGCAGCAAGGCTACTGGAGCGCTAATTAGAATGCTCCAGGAGTTTTGAGTCTGCTTTGATTCATTATAATTAAAATGCATAAAAGCAGGCATCCCGCACGTGTATAGGCACCCTGTGTTCCAATGCAAATCATATCTGTCAGTATGTCAGAGTTCACCCATATCTTAGATTCCATTTGCCTGAGACATAAAGATACAAAATAAACTCTCAAAAGTCAAACTCTTTTCAGCTTTGAACCCCAGAGTGCACTTTCTAATTCCTAATTCTTCACATATTGGCACATACATCCATATACCCTGCCTTTGCTACAGCAAAGTAGAGCCTTTAAAATTATACAGTGATAAATGTTCTGTATAGAATCGGTGAGAATTCAAAAACCAATTCTCTATCTCTTAAAGCAGAGACTTCCAAACTTTTTTTAAAATGCGTATTCTCTTCCAGCTTTACCAGCTGCCTGCATGCCCCTACAAGCATACATTTTATATTTTAACCCCTTAAACGCCAATTATTATTATAATGAAAATTAAATCCACCATTACACAATTTCTTCTGCATGCCTCCAGAGGTGTCTTGCATACTCCCAGGAGTATGCGTACCACAGTTTAGGAACCCCTCTCTTAAGGGAATCTTCAAGAAGAACAAGCATCTTCATATCTGTGTATTTACCTCCCCAGCTCTCTGTAGTGAATTTGTGTAATACTGTACTACTTCTGGAAGATAGCATTAGCAGGAACAGAATTACACGTCAAAAAGCATTATTTCAGTATATCTCTGATTTTTTTCTCAAAAGTAATGTCTTTGGAGGCTCTTCTACAAATCAAAACACACATTGACAAGTTTTGATGTGAGTGTAGCTAGTTTAATATCTACATATTTACATAAATGTGTCTATCATTCATACTTTCTGCTGAAATGTTGAGTTGCTTACATACTGGTATAAATAAAATACAGCAGGATCTTTTTTAAAGGCACACTGGCAACTTGAATTTTCTTAAGTGTCTAAACACCAAAAGCAATTTTGTTATAACACATACTTTTAAATAATATGTCCTGATTTAAAAAAAAAAAAAATTTAACTGTTTTTTTAATAATGCATTCATAGGCCTTCGGGGTGGGTATCAAGCAATAATAGCAATGCCAACCATATTCCTCCTTTTTTCTATGCACCCATCTACCTGCTATTGCTTCAGTTTCACTTTTGAAGCTGCTATTACTACTAAGTACCTTCTTTCTGGGCCTAAGGAGAGGGGTCTTCTTCTTCTTATTTCTTTACACCACCTTTGACCATTTTGCTACACATGCTTGTGCTCATTTATTGTACTTTGTGAGGTCTTTCATTGCATATGTGCCTTCAAGCAGCAGGGATTGCAGCAGGTGTTGCATAGTCTGAGCCTCTGTGCCATAGGCACAGGCGGTTGAACCAATGGTGTAGCCCCACTTCTTCATTGGTTTCTTGGAGTGTCCAACTCCAGTATATAGGTGGTTGAGACATTGCCATCTTTGCCATGGTTTGTCGGAGGGAGAGGGGTGACTGATGTGATTCTGCTGTGTATGACAGGAAATGCAGCCCCACATTTCACTGTTCACAAAATGCTGTCAAATGCCCTTAATAAATAAAATGCCAACCTAAGAAAAAAAATTCTTCTTTATTTCTTCAGTTGTAGTAAATCTATGTTATCCTTCCAATGGCAATTGGTATATCACTTTTAGATGACACCGTGATTTTCAAAATAATGTTTTACTTTATGTGACTACTAACGGGCTTTACAGAAGTTGGTTGTTTAGTGGAAGGAGGACTCTACCAAAGGCGCAGGACATTATGATCACTATAATTGGGGATAGCCACTTAATCATGGAGATTATGAACGCTGCATGCCCCTGGAGGCTGAGGGGGCACGGTGAGCTCCCTCAGGCAGCGGTGGCGCTGTTGGTGGTGGGAGCATGGAGGCGGTAAGCAAGAAGCTCCCACAAACAAATGCAGTGCTGTCAGTGGCAGGGTGGGAGTGGTGAGTGCCAACCAGAGGTTGGTGACCACCCTCAGACACCACCGGCAGTGTTGGCAGAGGCCAGCGGCAATCGCGGACCACCTGCAGACGCCACTGGTGGTGTCAGCAGTGAGGTGGGGAGGTGACAAGTGGCAACTGCCTGCAGGCACTGCCTGCAGTGTTGGCAGCGCCTTTTTGCAGGGGGTGCACCGCCACTCTCGGGGGTGCACGTGAACCCATGTGCACCCCCTACGTGTTGGCAATGATGGAGATGGTCCATACAAGATTCACCATAGTGGTATATTTCGCCCAAATAATGTAACCTTAGATGTATTATATGCTGGAAATACCTGCAGAATGTGATGTCTTGTAAATAATACCAAATAATACCAATTGCTGTGCTTACATTCTAATAGGAGAAAAAGCCTTTAAAAAACAGATAGACAGAGAAAGTGAATGCTCACAGAAATTCAGAAATAGGCTGATGTGGCTTGACTTCTGTATTGATTTTTCTTTCTGCCTAGCAACATGACTTCATACTGATTTATACACACACACACACACACACACACACACACGCACACGCACACAAAAAGGAACCTGCAAACCACTGTATTGCTCTTATTGGCAAACAAAAACAAAAAACTCAAGAAAATTATTCAGGATGACCTGAGTGGAGATGTTGCCAATATAATCAAGATGGAAAGGTTGTCATTAAACTGGAAAATCTGGATATTAAACTGAAAAAACTAGACTGCAACCAGTGAAGAGCTGAGTGGAAGTACTTTCTTGTATTTGAATTCAGCTTCACTCTTAAATTTAACTAAATAAATCTGTGTATGGAGCCTTGTTCAAACATCTGACACACAGCAAACATTCTCTTTTTGTTTAACAAAAGACAAAAGAGATGGTTGATGGAAATCAGCCTAGAAAAACACAGTGTTTATAATAGCCTATTTCAGAAAAGAAAGAGTTTATTAAACAGCTGTATATATTTTGAAGGCAAAGGGGAAACTTTAAACATTTATGTCCAGACACTGCAGCAACATTATCATTATCATATCCTCTGGAAGAGACTAGTCCAGGGATAGTTACTAGGCGTGATGACTGGCTATTGTTGAAAGAATTCTAACAAGATTATTCACTCACTTTTATTTGAAATTTTAAATTTATTTGCTTTGTTTCTGTTTATTTGGCATGTTTGATTTCCATGGATATTTCACTTAACAAATTTCCTGGCAGGTATAATTTTGCCAAGGGTGATGCCTCATCATCCTGGAAGATGTTGAGTGCTTTCAGCTCCCACTGGAATTACAAAGATTGCGCCTGTAGGGAACTGTATTGAATCTTGTTCTATCTCAGAGGTTAAGTCCTTCAGAAAATTGTGCTCAGATTTGTTTTTCTTATCTCAGAAAAGATCATAGATAGATAAGATTGCTCCTTGGACCTCTTTCATACATAAAGCTAGAGGCACTGTAGTGCTCTGCATATAGGAGAGAGAAATATCTAGGATTATTTAATATAAAAAAAGAGGATTTAGAGGGAGCTTAATAGGGGTACTTTATTTAATCTTATAAAGAAACTACTCCTTCCCTTTCATTCTTGGCTACCCCCTGATGCAGTATGAGAATGAGTCATTTGGTGACATTTAAAGCAGATACATTTATAACTAATAAAAGGAAATGCTTCTTCAAACCATCTGCAGTCACTGAGTAGAATTTATCTGAAGAAGTTATAGAGGTTAATGGTGGATTTTAAAACCAGGCCCTGCCTATAGGGGGCATATACTTCCTCCTAGAGGCTTCCTGAATCTATGCTACGGGTATCTCTTGCCACACCAGCACCTACATTGTGACTGTTCTCTTCCATACCTAGTCAGCCCTTCTCCTGCACCTTTTTAGAGAACTAGTGCTTATGGAGCTACTTTCCCAGGAACAGAAGGTTCCTTGCATCATCTTTTAACCCACTTTGTGACTTTACACATACCTGAGTTGAAGTATGGCTGGGCATTTCAATGTAGAGAAAGGAATTTGGATATGGCCTGTGCTTTATGACCAATGCTAATATTTTCAGAAATGCATGTTAATAATAATAATAATAATAATAATAATAAAAAAATATTTAGATATCTGTTTTACCAAGGATGAAGTTCTATCTCCATTGATATAAGTCAAGGACTTTCAAAACCTCTTAGTATTGCTTTAAATCTGCCCGTATAAAAGTCAGTGGGAAGGTTAACATTTGACTTCAGTGGGAGCAGATTTAAGGCAACGCACAGAGCTTTTGCCCATAATCATTTTGGGGGGAGGAATAGTCTTTTTATAATATATTTGTACAGCATCTAGCACACTGGGGAACAGATCCCTGATTGAGGCCTCTAGACAAAACTGTAATGCATATATTAAGTCACAGTGATTAAATACTTAAAAACATATATAACATCGCTTCCCACAGGGGTCAGAAAAACACTTGCATCTTCCACCACTTACAGTATTTCACAATTGACTAGCTTCACTTCAGGATTTTCTTTTTTTTTTTTTTGCCCCTGACGTATCAGTTACAGGTCACTGCTGGAGACATCATACCAGTTTCAGAGTGTAATGTTCTTCTGATCTGCTATGGAAAATTCTGTAGCTGAATGCCATATCTAGGAAATGTATTCCACAATGTCAAAATACTCCTTATTCACTTTGGGTAGTATGAAGCAAACAAACCCCAGTAAAAATATTTCCTAGTCACATAGATCATCAGAAGTCAGTGACGTAACTAAGGGGATGATAGGTAGGGTGACCGTATGGGACAATGTGAAATCCGGGACATTGTCTCCCTCCCTCCTCCCCGGCTGCTGTAGGCAGAAGCAGGGTCAGCACACCACTGGTATTACTATTCCAGCAGTTAAGGAGTCAGTGGCCCGTTAATGACCCCTTGTTTTCTTCACAGGTGTTAACAATCCCCTTTTTAATGGCCTTTCCATTAATCTAGCAAGCCTGTTAGGGCAATTTTGCTGTCTACTAGGCTTGCTATTTCACAGCTCATAATGCTCTGCCTCCCTACTTCATGCCTGAGATGCTCGTTTTAATTTTCACCAGCCAGCTGGGACCAGCCTCTGAAATCTAGGACTGTCCCAGCCAGTCCCAGACATATGGTCACCCTAGTGTTAGGGGCAGCTGTCCCAGATGCCAACTTGGGGGGGGCAAAAAAAGCAGCTGTTGCTGGCAGCCACACTTTCATGTTTGCGATTGCAACAGCAACCAGAAGTCACCACTTCCACTTTAGCCCAAGCACCTGGCCGTGTGCCTATGTTGCTACCAGAAGTGTTCATGAAGAACTACATATGCACTGGGCTGGGATGTAAATAGCAAGTCTGGTTGTTGTAAATGCCTTCCTTAGTACTGTAATTGATTTTCTAATGTTGAACCTCATCTTCAAGAGTATTTAAAATCTGCAGTCTAGTTCAATCTTTTCATGTAAGATTTTAATAATTTGATATCAATCAACACTTGACTTACACTGTAGATAAAGGTATGCACATCACCATTGAAAGGTTCAGAACACAGGATGCAGATTTCTAAGTGCTCCTTAATAATGCATTTTGGATAATATGGAGAATACTACCTCAGGGAAGACTGAAGCTCCCATGCAGACATGCACACAAGCTGGTGCTATTTTATTGTATTGGTACAAACCCCCATCTGGATATGTTTATTTCAGTTTGAGCAATTATTTTGGCTTCATTTAAATCTATGCCTAACTTAGGCTAAAGTTTGTTTTAAACCAAAATAAGTGTGTTCCACAGTGGAATTGAATCTGGTTTAAGTTAGTCTGTTTAAATTTACTCTTTTTAAATGCACAGTTAAATTGGTGCAACTTGCCATGAACCTCAGAGACATTTAAATGGAGCCACCTGTGTAGCAGCTAGATCTCATGGTATTGGATATGATGTAAGAGCTGAGCTGAATGGACTGCACATCAACACCATTGAAAGTAGAAATGAAAAATGCATGCCTGTATTTCAATTTAGTGTAATGACAAAGTCTTAGTGTATTGACAAATAAAACTTTCTGCTGTAGGAAAAAGAGTTCTCATACAACCTTAAATGCCCACAATTTCTAAGAGTCTTAAACTAGTAAAAAAAATTGCATAAAATAATTTTATAGACCAGCAGACTGTTTTCAATCCTTGTGCCTTTTTCCTCAGACCGGAAGAAGAATGTGTGGCATTCGAAAGCTTGTCTAAGTTAAGTCTATGCCAACCATGTATTTGGTTCAATAAAGGCTATCACCCACAAAAAGCTTTGCATAGATAAGTCATTCAGATTCTATTAGAAGGTCACCTAAATCGTTGTTTAATAAAATGTGTGATTATTGAATAATGCCCTTTTCTCCAGAATGAAAACTTCTTCAAGAAAATAGATTTTTTTAATTCTTTGCAAAATTTTCTCAAAATGTCATTGACCTTTTATGATTTTTATTGAAAACATTCTTGAAAAGATTAATGATTTTTTTTTATTTCTCGGAAACTAGTAAATATATATTTTTTTCATTTCTTTCCACCTTTCTCACAAATGTGTAGTTTTCCCAGATAATTCTGTTTTCTTCACCAGTTTTGTCTTTCTTTTCCTTCCCTTTTCCCTCTCTATTACCGATTGACCACTCTGTATGTAGAGTATGAAAAAATGTATCTACTAAATCTATGGATGAAAAGCACTATGTAAGAGGTATGTATGTATTTGGGTTTCTCAAAGCTTTTTGCACTGAATGCTCTTGTTTTAAATTAGATTAATCATGAAATGGTTGTTTTGATTTCATCCTTCTTCTGCACCATTTAATCAAAGTTTAAAATGTTCAATGCTGTTTGCATTCTTACTAGAACCATTATGAGCTGTATTGAAATTCAACAATTTAAAACTGAGGTATATAAAAACTGATCAAGTTTTGATTAAAAATGTATAAAATATTACCATAAAAATACAAGTTCCTAAACTATTAATTTCAACTCTTGTCGGTGGAAACAACTTTTAAAAATTCCCATATAATTATTTCACTATTTTTAACCGGTTATAACTACTGTTAATATTATTACATTTTATATTAACTGGCAGAAGACTAAACTTTTTCTTACTTTTACCGAATGTCTAAAATTCAGATTGTACATTTTTATGCTTTGCTCCCTTCTCACAATACAATTCCTCCTGTTTGTCTATTTCTTTTGCATTTTACATAGCCCTGCCTGTGAATTTTCCATGCCTTTTGGTTGAATTAATTTGAGACTTAAGTAAACAAAAGTAGACAGGTTGCTACGAATGGAAAGATTAAGTTTGTTCACCAACTGCTTCCTGCTCGTGCACAGTGCGTGCAATGTGTAATGTGTGGTGTCATTAGGCCCATATTCAATTGCATGTATGACTGGGAGGGCATGTTTGTGTTTCATTTATTCAGATACTATTAGCTATTCTCAGTGTTCATCTGCAGTAAACCTGAAAATGTGTCATGCACTATTACACAAGCAAATGTAATGCCCCCAAAATAAACATGCGCTATTAGTTTGCAGGCAGTAATTGAAGTAAAAACAGGTGTTTCCTATATTCTTTGTGATTGCCTACACATATGGCTTCTTTTATATTATCCTTCAATTACTTTGTAGTGTCAGCTCCAGCAGAAAAAGAAACAGTGCTGTTAAAAAGAATGTTTTTTAGAAGTGTGCTTTGGTATAATGCCAAATTAAATCTAGGCAGGACAGCTCTTTTAGTATTTAAATAATTATGCCAAATGAACCACTACAGACAACTTTTCAGTTACCAAATTACATTTTTTGGCCACTGCATTTATTTAATCCCTTGGTTTGATTTAGCAAATTGAGAGCAAATGTAACATTTAGTACAAAAAAAATGCTTCCATTTGTTAATTGGTATTAACTTATATTGAAGCTGTCACATAAAACTGATCCTGACACCAGTGAGCATGATCATTTTTAACCTTTACAACATAACATCTTGCTTTTAATTAGAAACCATTTAACTCCTCTAAATACTTCTTTTACAAAATCAGTGACTAAAACAGAGGTGAGGTGAATTTGGCAATAGTAACTTTCAATTTCTATAACATTTTCACAGTAAATCCTTCATCTGTTTTAATACATTGAAGTCAGACAACTTGAGAGGAAAATAAAAAAGAATTATTTTAAGGCTCTATCTTTATTGGACTACCCACTCCCCCGCCTCCCCCACACACACACATGCACACTTTATACTTTCAAGGTCCTCAGACTGAGTCAGAGGCATAGTGCAAAACTGATACAAGATTCCCTTGACCAACAGGTGGTACTTCTATGTACCATTTCCACTGTGTACTGAGTTAGAACAGCATGCATGCTGCTGTAAATTAAGGGGAGGCATTTGATAACAGTCTTCAAATACCTGAAGGCTAGTTATAAAGTGGAAGGAAATGGATTATTCTCTGTGGCCACAAGGGATAAGACAGTAGTCTTAAATTGCACTAAGAGTAATTTAAGTTTGATATTAAGAAGATCTTTCTCACTGGGTAGGGGGTTAAGCATTGAAACAGGCTAGGCAGGGAGGATGTGTATTCTCCGTCCTTGGAACCTTGTCTGCCTATCTCCATCCTTGGACATTTTAAGAGCAGATTAGACGAGCACTTGCATACGATTGTTTAGACAAAGATGATCCTGCCTGGAGTAGGGGATTGGATTGGGTGGTTTCCTGAGGTCCCTTCTAGCCCTATTTTTTATGATTCTATGATTACAAAAGTGTGCAACGGCTAGTCTTAGAAGCTCTTATGAGGATCTATGTAACATTTATCTTTTGACAAAAAAGGGGGTTTCTTAGCTCTGGCCCCATCCTGCTGCACTGAGAACAAGGCTTATTATAGTGTATAAGCCTCTATATTTGCTGTATAACATGGCAGCTGCATGCTTGCAGTGACCTGGCTACTTGGCATTTGATACCAACAACAAAAAGCAAAAGAATACCAATTAACCAATCAATTTTCTCCATTGTCTTTATAAATAAAGTTTTTCTTATCACCTAGGCTAGTAGCAATTTGCCCATGAAGAAAGAAAAATATTTTAATTTTGTGGGGCCTTTGTACATGCCACAAAATTGGGCTTTAAAATGGCCTAAATGCCCTTTTGCACCACTTTAATGGTATTGCTGTTTATACTGTCAGCGCCGTATTGCGCTTTAAATGACTTTGCGATGTAGCAAAATAAAACACCTCCAAGGTGTTTTAGTTTGCTACCTAGCAAACTGCAATAGCCATGGAGGGAAGTACCTGGCCCTGTGCAGCTCAGGGGCTGTGCAGCCCAGCGGCAGCCTGTGCAGGCAGGCTCCACTGAGAAAAAAACAATTTTTTGCCTGCTCTTTGTCTTTATTATAAAAGTTTCTGTCATTGACCCACACTATATTCTTCTTCTCCAAGATATGTAAAGATCAGGACATATTATTTTACCTCTTTGGAGCTCCTTTCATAGTGTTTTGATTTTGATGATTTTGATGATTGAGGAACAGAACAGTGAGATCTCACTTCGCCAGATCTCACTGTTTTATTCCTGTGCATTTTGATTATGTTCTTGTAACCAATATCTTTAAATTATAGGCTGCCATTCAGAGATGTTAGTAGGATTCTCACTTTGCCAGATGTATTGACTCTATCAGGTTGTAACTCATAGTGTATATTGAGGGATACCTTGCATGGAAATTTTATGGATCAAATGTGTTGTTGGTGTAAATGGGCACAGTTCTTGGGATATCAATGGAATTGCACCTGATGATATTAGCAATTGATCTGACCTTACAAGTTACTGGGCTATAACAGTTTACTGGGCTATAACAGTCCATACCAAAAACAGAGAATAAAGTGCATCAGTATATTAAATATATTACTGATCTGGTATGAAATTTGACCCAGTGCAGAGATTCTACAGAAGGTCAAAGCCAAATAATCCAGGTGTGTAAATTGTCCATGTGATGTCTTGTTTCAGCATCTGCAAAAAAGGGGTGAGTTTCACCCACACAATACAAAGCTAACATGTTTGGAGATGTTGTGTTGGAGATTAACTCAATATAGCAGTTAATAATAAATTTCCTTTATAAAACAAATAGCAATTTCTTTTCTGCTTCAGTTGGTTAAACTATGACTTTATCATTTAGTAAATTCCATTTCTGTTCAAAGAGAGGCACAGAACCAGTGATATCAGCTTTCATTCACTGTTTCAACATTTTATTTTTCCTCAGATAATACACAGGGAAATATAACTTCTTTCAAGCAACAGATCCATGCATGAATGTTAGAGGTATAATTTATGCAGTGACAGAAAGGATAGTTGTTGAGGGGAGATTTTAGGTGTCTTGATACTGAGAAAGATATCTATATATGTTTCCACTTCTAACTCTTAAGTTTTTGGAAGAAAAAAATCAATATAGAAAAAGACTGATCTACGTTCCTATGAACTAGATTTAATATTTCACCACGGCAGCTTAGAATAATTCTGTTTCTTCAGGTGATTGTGGTAAAAACATGTACTCCATTATAACATTAATCAAGTGCAATACATAGATCAGATCCTCTACATAAAGTCCTTAAGAATTAACAAATAAACTGGCCTGATCCTGAGCAATGTTAAGCACCTGCAATTCTCAGTAAAGTCAATGAAAGCTGCAGATGTTTGGGAGGATCATGGCTACTATACAGTTATTAAAAATATCTATGTCAGTTTACTCAGTCCTTAGTAGCATCAGTACTTACTGCATCTATTAGAAAATTATTTCTTCAATTTCCCAGATGGCTATTTTGAAGTCTTTTTGCTTCACTTACAACTCAAACTGTCTATATCTTTCTTGATTGTGATAGCTACCCAGAGTAGTTCCTAAGACTACCCAGATATATATTGGTTGTTTCATATTTCTCAGTATTACAGTATTTCAAGTATAGTTTGCTTTTTCACTCCTATTGCTCACCAATTTAAATGTTATTTAGGGTCAGTTTTTCATTCAATTTTTAAAAAATTTGATAGAGGCAATTTCTGTTTATGATGGTTTAGTCAAACCTGCATGAGGGTGATCCTAGTTGATGATACAGTACCTCAGTTGCAGCTTGCATTTAAACCATGAATGGAGCTCTGAAAATAAAGCTGCTGATTTTAAAACAGTTAATATTATCTTTACCACAACTAATGGACATATGACAGTGTGTTCTGGATTTCAAAATGGCCTCTTTCTTAAGGAGCATTTCTTTTGTATCTTCAGAAATAAATGTGCAAAAAATGTAGCTCAGGCTGCAGATATATAGACAAAGGCATGCAAAGAACAATAAAAATTGGCCAGGTATAATCCTGGCCCCATTGAAGTCAGTGGTAGTTGTCCCCATTAGAGAAAATAGCAGAAGATTTCATCAACAGGGTATAATGACTTTTTTAAACATGGCATTCAGCTGAGGATCTTAGAGTAATTTCATAAATGTTAATGAAATATTCCTTTAAACAACCCTGTGAGGGAGTTATTCTACAGTAGGAATTCAAAAGCATAAGGAACTAACCAAGGTTGCTCAACTAATTAGCATGTGAAATAAGAAATGATATAGGCTCTTATAGCGAGGTATCTAATTTTGAACAGTTACTTTTGATTTGCACCAACATTAGACCAAAATCAGGATCCAAGAAATATAATGCTGGTCCCAAGGAAGTCACTGGCAAAATTACCAATGACTTCAGTGGGTCAGGATTTCACCTTAAGTACTCAGATACTACAGTGATAGGCATATTACAAATGCACTGATAAAGAGATTCCCCCTTGTGCACCTGCACGATAAAATCCATCTTCCCTTCAAGGGATATAATGATTTTTCTTTTCTTACTGACTGAAAAATAGTCTTTTCAGTAATATTTGTCTGCCAAGAGGTCCATATCTATGCACATCTATCTATGTCCTTCAAGAAGCAAGTCTTTGTTGAAGAAAGATAAAAAAATAAGATCTAAGAAAATCAGTTTGTCTTTATGTTAAATTGAAGTGGTACATTAAGAAATTTTGTCTGTGATTTGTTGCAGTGTTTGTACACTGGCATATATTTAGCCACCATACCCTTGGGTATCCATAAATAAATAAATCTGTCACTCGTAAACAACAGCACACGGCCAAGGTGTTTATGGAGCATGAAGCAATTATTCTTGACTTCACTTGATGCTGTCAGGCAGGCTGCTCCTTTCACATTGCAGTTTTATTAGATAGGAGTATAATGGGCTGAACAACATCCTTCCTTAGCTACATGGTCACATAACCGTGTGCACACAGTCCATTTGCTAGCACAGTTCAGGATTTCTCTTTCTACAGGGAATTTAATTGAAATCCCAAACAAAATTATATCCAGTAGGCTTAGCATATTCAAATATGTCAGTATTTTGCAAACCAGTGCAAACAATCCAGGAGATATAGCTATCCATCCCCAGATTTTTCATTGAAATTCTATCATTAATTTGAGTCACTTTTTTTCAGCTTTGACTTAATATCTTATACATACGCACTATCTATTGAGCTATTTAAATTTTGTATGAAAAAAATATCCCGTTGAAATCAAATTTGATGTGAATTCAGGGCCAAAGAGCAATTTGGGTTTGCAATGTTTTAGTATTGATACTAATAAAATAAGAAATATCTGGGTAAACCAAAGTGCTGATTGGAGTGATTACAACAATTAGGAAAGGCCTTAGCAATGTAGTGGAACAGAGCAAAACAATCAGACAAAGAATCATTGAAGAAGGATTCTTCAATTCAGGAGCCTGAAGAAATCCTATGCTTGGTTTTATTGGTGCTTAAAATGAATGCAAATTAATACATACGTATATCCTACTCCCCTATTCAGCTTTGACAATCTCAGCCTACATTACCCTAATGAACCTAAAGAATACCCCTTCCAAATATCAATATGAATACCAGTGTATTATTTGACTGGGTATTATAGTTTATTAATTGCATCATCTTTTTTCTGCCTTGGCCCCTCTAAACCTCTTACAGCTTTCTTGTAAATATAACCCCCCTTACCAAAGTCTTTTTTTGTTTTACTTTCACCAACCTCAGTCATTTTCCATTTCTTTGTACCTTATTTGTTCAGCATGTCAACTTCAGTTCACCAGGCACTTCACGTGTCTGGGCACCTGTGTTCAGGTGAAGCCCTGCTGAAATCACTGGGACCCTCCAAGCAAGGGATATCAGTTCCAGCATTGGGACCATAGATACCAAAGTAAATAATCACTTTATATATTTTTTTTCACTCCTCTTTTCACCTTTTGTTTTTCTTCCTCAGTACCATTCCCATGCTGAGAAGCTCAGTTGAATAACTAGAGGTATCACAGGCCATTCAAACATGGTGGTAGTTTAAGGAGCTTAGTAGAAGAATACAAAACCGCTCTACCATGTTTCCTCTCTGAAATGTATAAGCTACTTTCTTTTCCTTTGAAAAGTGTTCTAGTAATTATAGGTTTGTCCAATATTACAAGTTGTTCTGCCATATAAGTGGATATATTACTATTGCCAGTTATATTTTATAATAAGCATCTGAGAACACAATTCTGTTTTTAGATATGTATGGCAAAATACCACTTTCAAGACTATCTGTATACTGCATATTATTCTAGCTATTCATTCTGAGCTCATTGCTGTGAATGCTGAGTACCTCAGTATCTGATTCATTAGGTAGTGGAAGAACCATATATCAAATGAGAGGTTTGCTTCTGGATCTGAGAGAGATTTTGCTGTAAGCTTGCTATTGCTTTCATGTTTCATGGTCCAAGAAAATAAACAATAAATGCAATGATCAGGAGTAATGCTAAGAAAACTGCCATTTTAACTTTTTTAGTTCTTGCACCATATTGCTTTGACAGTGACTCACTCACTTAACGTCAGTGAGCTCACACAACTGTATTAGAGGGCAAAATTTGACCTTTCTACTGTAGCAGCTCTCTGACATTTCATAGGCCACGTGTGCTCCAACATGTAAGGTTAATGTTTCTTAAGACACTGTAGAACTTTCTAGTTATAAAGTTAATAACATGTCTTTGAAAAGAATATCTATCATTTCATTTTGTGTAATAGCAGGTCTAGATTGAAACCTAATGGGTAGTGTGCTTTTGAGGTAGACAGATGGACAGTCAGTAAAGAAATGTGTGTACAAATGTCATATTCAATTATATCCCTAAAGTACCCAGTTCTTCTGTCCGTATTTTGTGACATTAGACAAATAAATTGGGAGTGTGAAGCAGTCCTAAATGTAGTTGTTCACCTATAACATTGAGTTGACAGATGGTTCATTCTTTTTGGGTAAGGTGAGAGCAAAACAACTAGTTTTAGCGAAACATTCTGAGCTGTGAAGAGAGGAAAGAAAATGACACCAGCAACAGGGCTAGGAGAGGGCAAATGATGAACAGAGAGTAAAAGGATGAAATTAAATTTACAGACAACAATTTTCAATATTTACCAAGGAGCAGCATCATATGGAGTATTTGATGTGGTACAATCACCATTCAATTATTTTAAAAATTAGCAATTGTCCCTTTATTTTAAAGATACCTATTACATAAGCAGACTGGGTAGCAGTGCAGATTAATGCATACCTATGGCGTGTTGGAGGTGTCAGGGGATGATGTGTATTAATCAAGCATTACTGCACAGTAGGTCCTGTCTTATTAGCTTAATTGAAAAATGTTTTGTTCTCCCAGCTTTTCTCTTTTATGGATGCTCTGGTTTGAGCACAGCTCCTCCCATCGATGGCTGGGAGCTTAAAAAAAATAAAAATAAAACCACGCCGGGAAGATTTTGTTTCTAATGAGATGACAAAATCTTTACTCATTTCCAGTTTTTAGCACAGGATGACTCTTTAGGGTTTGCAAGACAAATAGCAGCCATATGTTCTCCTTGAGTAGGCGCTTGCGGGCGTCTGCCAACACACTCCCTCCCAGCTCGAGGACTGTTTTAGTATTTTTAAAAATGCAATGAAAAGGACAAGAAACCGGTTTGACCCAAAGCAGCCTCGCCTGGAGCCGGGATTCACCCGGCGGGGGCTGCGGAGCGCAGAGGTGCGGGGCTGTGTGTCGCTGTCCAGCCAGGGGGTGCTGAAATGTGAGCCCCGCCTTGGGCTGCAGTGGAGTCAACCTGTGCTGAAGGCAGATGGGATCCTGTAGTCTTCGGTGTCTTCCCCTACCAAGCCCGAGGGGGACTCTTCCTGACCCCGAATAAAACAGCAACAGAAACCCCCAAATAATTAGAGAGGAGTCGGGCTGGGAGGCACCTCCAGAGTCCAGCTGGTCTCTGAGGCAGGATCAGCCAAAACAGCTCATACAAACCCGTCATCTAAACTCTACCTACGTCCCTGAAGTCCCTGACGATGTGGGTTTCTTTCTCTCCGGCTGCACTCTATTCTTAGGAACTGCCCTTACCTCTTTAGTAGATATTAGCCATGTATTAAAGATCAGGCTTTTTCCTATGTGACTGAAATGCCCCCTCCACACCCTCAAACAACAGCCACGGACGCCTAGGACGCTGGGCAAACTCATTGGGATGCCACGGGCTGCGAACAGCTCTTCTTGGGAGGGAGAAAGCCTTCCAGCAGGTGCCTGGCGTCTGCTGGGTGCCCGGGACGATGTGGCACAAGCACAGGGACCCCCGGCCTGCCC
>NW_005841936.1:1571959-1577268 GCF_000455745.1 Alligator sinensis
AGTAAGTGCCCTGACGTCATAGCCCCGCGGCGGGTCCTTCCCCAGGGAGCCTGGCAGCGGCCCCGGGCGGGGGCTCCCTGCACCACGGAGGGCGACCTGTCTATGACAGGCCTGGTGTCCCCGCTTGCCTGCGCCCAGAGCGGAGAGTCCCCACACCCAACTGTGTGGGGTGGGTGCAGCGGGGGCTGTCCGCAGGCTGCCTCAGGGGGCCTGGAGGCACCACACAATGTTCGCCCCACTGGGCGGGCAAGCACCCACGCTTCCTTCACGAAGCAAACCCCAAGATGCCCAAGAGGAATCCATGGGGTCAAAGCCCTTTTGACCTGTCGTGGCTTTTCCGAGGCCTTTGCTGGGAAAGACGTGCTCTAGTATTTTTCCATAGCCAGAAAAAAAAAAAAGAAAGCTAAGAACTGGCATTTTCCAAGGGTGCCTTGAGTCTAACAAGATTAAGAGCCACTGGTATATAAAACAGACACACAGGCACACATACATTTAATTTATTGTGTGTATGCACACACACACACACACACACACACATACCTACACACATACCAACATACTTATATATACATACATATATACCTACACACGCGCGCGCACGCATTATATAGCTAGATAGATCTTTGCTTATGACCTGATCTTGCTACCCTCAGCCTCAATGGCATCATTTCCACAGATTTTTCTGTCAGCAGGAGCAAGTGCGTAGGGAAGGAATGCACCATCTAAATGGAAACAATTAGCCTAGGTGTTCAAATTCGTTTCTTTCTCTCAGTCAAGGTTATTTGGGTAAATGTATTATCTTTTATTAGTCCAACTGAATAGTTGGAAAAATTGTTCTTTACAAGCTTTTGGGCATAGGCACCCTTCCTCTGGCATAGGGAGAATCTGCTGTTTTTTGTCTTCTCTCTAGGGTCTGAATCGAAGCAGTAAGTTCCTATATATGAAAATATACACCCAAGAGCTGTAAGCGGAGCTGAAACAGGCCAGTGAAACCCTATCAGTTTAGTCTGCCTGCGCAAAGCGATGAATGCGGCTAGCTACATATTTGCATACGGGAAGAAAATAGATCCGATTATTCAGTCCCTCTGCACTACAGAGAAAGGAAACAATACTGAGTGCTATGGCCAGAAATTAAGTCTAGTCTCAAAATGTGTTAAAGTCTTAAACTGTGCAATTAAAGAATCAGGTTTGCTTTTTGTGGATGTTGGTGTAAATCAAGGGCAACGATTTGAAGTTGAGTGGAATTAGATTGCACCCTTGTTTTCCCAACATTCCTCCTATTAGTACACATTTTTTTTCCAGTGAACATCCTCTCTCCTCAGAGAATATTTGATCCTGAATTAAAATTCTGAAGGAATAAGTGCATTCAAATTTTCAGCCATCATGTATCCTTTCTGATGTTTATTTGTGTTGAGATATATTTCAATATTTAAAATACTCATCTGTATTATAGATTGGATCACTCAAAAATCACTACTTATTCAGACATAAAAGCCATCCAAGAAGGTCTCAAAGAAGTGCTGTTCGTATCTCTAAGAGGCTTTCTGATGATGAGCGGGTAAGTTTTGCATTTACTCTCTTTCGTTTACACTGTCCATGTTATCTGTTTAGATTCCTCATAGGGTCACAGGCATACTTAACACATTTTGTAAGCCCCTAATCATGTTGAATAAAACCTTGTTCAATGAATGAATTCTGCCATTGACTGGCAGGATCTGGCTCTAAGCTAACAAGAATTTCTTCTACAAGTTGATTTTTTTTATAATAATTCCAACACTGCAATAATTCTGAATGGAGGTATTTGTGTGTGGTGGGGGAAAGTACATGCAAAGAATTTTAGGGCAGGATTCCAAACCCAGTGAAGTAAATAAGGGCCCCTCCAATTATGTGAATTGGTTTTAATCAGACCCTTTCTGAAGTCAAGGCTAAGTTTAAAGTGCTTCAATATTACACAAATGTTAGAAAAATGTGCTGCGATTCTGCTGCAGTATGCTGCTTCAGTGACTAGCATTCTAGCCAACATTTCTCATTTCATAGACCTTGTTACAAGACCCAGTATTGCAGTCTTTGGCTCCTCATAGCTCCCACTGAAGTCAGATGCAGCTCAGGGTCCTAACTATTCAGGAGAAACGGACAATATTGCCCACTAATTTAGTTTTGTTGAAGATAAAGGTGGTATCTGCTTTTTAAACATACTGTATCACTTCATAGATTTTCAGTAATTCAGCAGCATATGAATAGCCTTGCTTAAAAGTTATTTCTAATAAATGTAATTAAAAATTAAGCTAGTATTTAATAAACCAGCAATATTCTAAATTTAAGACAGGCATAATATTTAGAAATCCAGTTGTGAACAAAAGAACAGCTGTTTGAGAAAAAAATATTTAAGTGATCATCTGCTACTGAGAGATTAAGATTTAGGGCATGGATATAGATTAGAAGGAAATTTTCAGTATGAGAAGATTGATAGAGATGAGCAAAATAGGCGAGGCGGTGTTCTACTTGTTTGTTTCAGAAACCCTCTTCTCTATCTAGTTTACTGTAACTGTTTCCTTTAATGATGGTAACAGGTTCACTCTGCACAATGTGAACACAGTAAATTGCAGCTGTTCATATCCAAGATTTTGATTTAGCTACTGTAAACAAAGGGACTGTTTTCAAATTCATGTCATGATATGGGTTCAAATTTTCAGCTCTCCAATAACACTGAGCTTGAGTTTTGGTTCAGTTCCTCTTCTGTTTGGGCTAATTCTATGCACTATATCCACTATTGGAGGAAAATACTGCTATTGTTATGTATAGTATATGTCTATGTTAAGGCACAGATAATGGGGAATTTCCATTATGGATATTAATGACCATTATTGTATATTTATTTACTTAAATACAGAATGATGCTGCAAGTGACATTTGCCAAGTCATCTTTAATTTGCCTCTTATTCCCCCTCTAGTATTTAAATAATCTATATCTGAAATATAATTATATAAGCATATGAGCACAAAGCAATATGTAAGGCTATGCAATTATACATAAACCTCTGCTCTAAAAATCTATATTAATTCAGTAGCAAACTAGTTTAAAAATTTAATTTAGAAAAAGGCAATGGATAGAATCTTGCTTTTAGGTATGCTTGTACAATTGCATGACTTCAATAGATTTGTATGAGTGCACATGAGGGCAAAATTTGGCCCATGGTATTTAGACTATTAATCTGGTTTATCTAAATGCAATATGACAAGTCTTGGATCTATGCTGCTTTGCAGCAGCTAAGGATCTGGCCCAGCGTTTGCTGTAAAATGTACCAGTATAATGTGTTTGTTTATTTTTTTAATGTAGAGTCATATTATTGTCAATTTTTAAAATATTAGAACCAGTTTTGTAATCCACTCTCTACCAATAGCATTATATGAAATTAAAGGGATAATTTTAATTATCTCCTATATCAATGAATGGTTGGGTCCCAGAGGGCTGATACAGAGCACTGAGCCTCTATAATAGATTGACAGTTTGAATCGTGACCAACTACGGAGTGACAAACATTTGGCTTGTTTCACTGGTCTGTGTGTTCAGTGGTCTCATCTCTCTTCCCGGAGGACAGTTGTTCACACACAGAAATGATGAGCACAGCTGATGCCACTTTTTAATTAGTGCTGACTGACAGAAAGGCCAAGCATTGACTGGGTCTGGGCAGGAAATAATAATAACCCTTGCATATAAATGGTGCCAATAGTTATACTTAAGGCATTTTTAGGTTATTTCTTGCTCTGATACTATCCATGCTGACCCCGTTGTGTGGATGAAAGGAGATCTATAGTATCCCCGGCTATCAGTCAGCAATATTTTTCTACCACTGAATTTATACAAACAAGGAAAACCAATATTATATAGATTGGTTTCAAATGACACATTTGTAGTGACCTCAACATTCACATGATATTTTCTTATGTGGAGTTTCCATTAACTTTCCACAATGGGATTAGTCATTTTTTTAGTCCCAGTTGTGACTGACTCCATTCTGTGACAGATGCATAAAGATCTGGGATTATGACACAGAGAAACAAATAATGACCACAAAACAACTCAGGAGATTAGAACAAGGATTTAGAATCCAGAAGCATCTGGAGCTTAAACTTGAAGTAGGATATTAGCAAACTACTGATTTTTGCTTTACCCAGCTGGAAATTGGGGCCAAAAACTAGTCTGTATTGGATGCCAGTTATGGACAAGGTTGACACCCCTACTCATGCTGAGCATCAGCTTACTCCCATGAGCAAACCCAATGAAATAAATAGGACTACTTGTAAAATATCACTAAGATTAAGGGTTTCAAAATCTGGCATAATCACAGCTGCATTTTCTTGAGTAAGTAGGTAAAGGACTGGAAAAGGGCCAATGTGGTCCCCATTTTCAAGAAGGGGAGGAAGGAGGACCCGGGCAACTATAGGCCAGTCAGTCTCACCTCCATCCTTGGCAAAGTCTTTGAAAAAATTATCAAGGCTCACATTTGCAAGAGCCCGGCAGGACAAATTATGCTGAGGGGAAACCAGCACGGGTTCGTGGCAGGCAGATCGTGCCTGACCAATCTAGTCTCTTTTTATGACCAGGTTACGAAAGGCCTGGACACAGGAGGAGGGGTGGATGTCGTATACTTAGACTTCAGGAAGGCCTTCGATACGGTATCCCACCCCATACTGGTGAACAAGTTAAGAGGCTGTGACTTGGATGACTACACAGTCTGGTGGGTGGCGAATTGGCTGGAGGGTCGCACCCAGAGAGTCGTGGTGGATGGGTCGGCTTCGACCTGGAAGGGTGTGGGAAGTGGGGTCCCACAGGGTTCAGTCCTTGGACCTATACTCTTTAATGTCTTCATCAGTGACTTGGACGAGGGAGTGAAATGTACTCGGTCCAAGCTTGCAGATGACACAAAGCTATGGGGAGATGTGGACACGCCAGAGGGCAGGGAACAGCTGCAAGCAGACCTGGACAGGTTGGACAAGTGGGCAGAAAACAACAGAATGCAGTTCAACAAGGAGAAATGCAAAGTGCTGCACCTAGGGAGGAAAAATGTCCAGCACACCTACAGCCTAGGGAATGACCTGCTGGGTGGCACGGAAGTGGAAAGGGATCTTGGAGTCCTAGTGGACTCCAAGATGAACATGAGTCGGCAGTGTGACGAAGCCATCAAAAAAGCCAATGGCACTTTATCGTGCATCAGCAGATGCATGACGAATAGGTCCAAGGAGGTGATACTTCCCCTCTATCGGGCACTGGTCAGACCGCAGTTGGAATACTGCGTGCAATTCTGGGC